>NC_143585.1:2839445-3149862 GCF_048544385.1 Mastigoproctus giganteus | reverse complement strand
GGAGATCAGTGATGCTTATTAGTAGTCCATTTCAGGGTCCAGTATTCACATGCAAATGCTAGTAGTGAGGGTCCAGTATTCACATGCAAACGCTAGTAGTTTCAGTAGTGAGGGAGAAGCAGATGCACAAGTTTCAGCAGCATATAAAATAACTGGATAAACTGAGCTTTGTAGATATGTAGTAGTGGTTGCAGCATCGTTGATATGAAGTAAATGTTGTTTTCACTTACCAGCTTAAAATGATAAATCACTTATGGAGGTATTCTGTGTGAGTAACAAATCTCAGCTTTGGAATGAAATAGACTTTGAGGTCCTTGTGGCTGATAACAACTGGGATGAGAGTGCCACAAACTGTTATATCTTCAAATAGGCCTATGAGGTTGGGAGAATTCATATTTACAAGCAATTATATTGATACGGCCTCCGTAGCCGAGTGGGCAGGAGCGGGAGTGCAGTAGCACACGCTCTTTAAGTAGACCGGGGTTCAAGCCCCTGACTGCTGAATACGGTCGATCTGCCAACCCGCACTGGACCAGCGTGGCAGATTATGGTCCATTTCCCTCAGCATGAATTGTTGAGGAGGCTTCCATCCTGCAGTGGGTTGATAATGGTTGCACTTTACTTTTTTTTTTATATTGATACACCAACCGTGTTGTATAAAATAATAATTTACCTTTAATACTGCAAAATAAATGTATAGATATTTACAATAAAATATATAATACAAATAAAAGTGATATAAAACATTAAAATATGTTAAAATACTTTAAAACACTTAAAATACCGGATACCGAAGCTTTCAGAGGCATCCGCCTCCTTTCTCAACAGTACATTTTTAGTTGCAACACATCCTTAAATAATAGCAGGTTCACGGCTCACGTGGTTCCACAGGCACATGGGCGGTATTCCCCTCATGCATACTAGAACCGGAAATGGCCCGGGAGCGTACCAGGCAGAATCTGTCATCCCGTCCGAGTACTACAGCCTCAAGGAGGGGATGCATACGAACTTCCCTGTCTCTGTTAATGGTATTGTTCTCGGATGAACAAATTCGTAAGCTCTCAAGCCATTTGCGGTCCCAAAACGATGGCAGCTTCGTCTGGGGAGATCTGATGATGCTTCTCCCAAAAATGTTCTGCCACAGCAGACTTCCCATAATCCGCGGTCTTTATAGCATTCATATGTTCCCCCAGACGGTTCTTGAACTGGCGCCTTGTTACACCAACATAACACTCCCCACAATCCCCCCAGGGACAGAGAAGAGGAAATTAAATGAGTCACAGCAGACCTCAAGAAATGTGGCTACCCCCCCGAAGGTCATGGACAGATACATTAGAGGTGTGGAGTATCATAGAGAGCCTTTCACACCCAGTTGCCACGGCCTACATTCCCTACTATCCGGGCCTTACTGAATGTTTAGCATGAGTATTACAGAATTGCCAGACATGCTGTGTGCAGCTTCTGGGACAGAGGTTGCACACAGTGGTGTCTCAGGTTAAGGACCCCATAACGAAAGATTGTAGTAGTGGGATAGTGTATGAGATTAAGTGCCCGGATTGTGGGGAGTGTTATGTTGGTGAAACAAGGCGCCGGTTCAAGGACCGTCTGGGGGAACATATGAATGAATGCTACAAAGACCGCGGATTATGGGAAGTCTGCTGTGAACATTTTTGGGAGAAGCATCATCAGATCTCCCCAGACAAAGCTGTCATCGTCGACTGTGTTCATAGATTTTGGGACCGCAAATGGCTTGAGACCTTACGAATTTGTTCATCCGAGAACAATACCATTAACAGAGACAGGGGAGTTCGTATGCATCCCCTCCTTGAGGCTGTAGTACTCAGACGGGATGACCGATTCTGCCTGGTACACTCCCGAGCCATTTCCGGTTCTAGTACGCATGAGGGGAATATCGCCCATGCACCTGTGGAACCACGTGAGCCATGAACCTGCTATTATTTAAGGATGTGTTGCAACTAAAAATGTACTGTTGAGAAAGGAGGCGGATGCCTCTGAAAGCCTCTGATGGCTTGAGACCTTACGAATTTGTTCATCCGAGAACAATACCATTAACAGAGACAAGGGAGTTCGTATGCATCCCCTCCTTGAGGCTGTAGTACTCAGACGGGATGACCGATTCTGCCTGGTACACTCCCGAGCCATTTCCGGTTCTAGTACGCATGAGGGGAATATCGCCCATGCACCTGTGGAACCACGTGAGCCATGAACCTGCTATTATTTAAGGATATGTTGCAACTAAAAATGTACTGTTGAGAAAGGAGGCGGATGCCTCTGAAAGCTTCAGTATCCGGTATTTTAAGTGTTTTAAAGTATTTTAATGTTTCATATCGCTTTTATTTGTATTATATATTATATTGTAAATAGTTTTAATTGTAAATATCTATACATTTATTTTGCAGTATTAAAGGTAAATTATTATTTTATACAACATGGTTGGTGTATCAATATAATTGCTTGTGAATATGGCCACAAACTGTTGGTTGCTGTTTGAGTGGATAAATCATTTTTGCAGATTTAAAAGGGTTAAGATTTAACCTGAAAATCTGCAAGCAAGGTGAAAGTGCAGTCAAGCTCTCAGTGATTGAAGAAGCTATTTCCATTGGATTTCATGAAAGTGGGATTAAGGTAAGCAACTTTATATCTTGGTATATATTACAGCATTGACACAGGCCTGAAAGGACTCCACCCTTTAAGACTATCCGTAGCCAGGTGGGAAGGAGCAGCAGTGCATAGCACACGCTTCTTGATTAGACCGGGGTCCGAGCCCGTCACCACCAAATACGGAGGATGCAGAAAGGTCAGAATGACCACCGCATATCCCGCAGCAATATGGCCTTAGTTGCTAATGCTCCAAAATAACAAACATACCTTTAAGACTACTGCAGTGACTTTCTGGGTGTAGTGGGACATCTTAATTGTGAGGTACACTTCTATTCCTCAATGAAAGCTAGAAAATAGCCATTAATCCTGAAGGATTTCAGAAGGCTGAGAAGTAACATGATGTCTAGACTGTCAAAAAGCAGCCTCAATATCAGTGTACACAATAGCCAATTCAGATTTGGTGACTCCTCCCTTCCTTCTAGTGTTAGCGTACACAAAGAATTCCTGCTGCTTTTATCTGCACTCATCATCATCATCAGCCATTTTCAATCCACTGCAGGATGAAGGCCTCTCTAGCAACTTTCCAGTTTTTATTTTGTGCCATGGCCATCCATTTACTTCCCAAGAACTCGTGAATTCCATCTCTGTTGTTGTCTTCCAGGTTTTCTTTTAGCTCCTCTTGGGTACCATTCTGTTATTTTTTTAGTCCATCTGTCATCATATCTTCGAACTATATGTCCTGCGCAAGTCCATTCCAGTTCTTTAGTTTTGATAAGAATGTCCTTTATTTGTGTTTGCTGCCTAATCCATGTGTTTCTATTCTTACCTAACAGTCTGATTCCTAATATAATTTGTTCCATTTTTTGCTGTGTAGTTTTCAGCTTCTCTTCCATTCTTTTAGTGAGTGCCGAAGTTTCAGTTTCATTATTTTATGTGAGGACAAATGGGCCTGTTGTACTGGGATCCATGGTAAATGATGATTAAGTGTTAGCCAATAAAATAATTTAATTACAAATAGATACTGAATATCTTTGATTACAAATAGATACTGTGATTACAAATAGATAGACAGTATCTATTTGTAATCACAGTATCTATTTGTAATCCCAGTATCTATTTGGAATCAAAGATATTCAGTATCTATTTGTAATCAAAGATATTCAGTATCTATTTGTAATCAAAGATATTCAGTATCGATTTGTAATTAAATTATTTTACTGGCTAACACTTAATCATCATTATTTTATGTTTCAGACAAATTGGGATATTGCACCTCAGTATGTGACTATATTTTCCTGAATGCTATCCATCCGATATTTATACTTCTCTTGACTTCCAGCCATTTATCATTATTACAGCTAATGACTTGTCCAAGATAAGTATATAAATCCACCTTTTCAATTATTGTTCCTTCAATGATTATATCCCCTTCTGTGGGATACTTGTTCAACATTACTTTTGTTTTATCCATATCCATCTTTAGTCCAAAATCCATACTAACTCTGCATAACTGATTTAAGATTTTCCTCAAATTCTTTGGGATCATAGTCACAATGTCATCTGCAAATTGTAAATGGTTTAGATACTCTCCATTCACATTGACTCCTTTCTGCAACCAGTCTAATCTTCTGAAAGCTTTCTCAAGGGCAGCAGTACACAACTTTGGAGATATTGTGTCTCCTTGTCAAACTCCTTTCTCAATTTAAATTTGCTACTGTCTTTGCCTTGTCTAATAAAGGAGGTAGCATTCTCATATATTTTCTTCAATATCATAATGTAAGGGGTATCTATGTCTTGTGTTTCCAGTGCCCGAAATATTACCTTATGTTGTATGGAGTCAAATGCCATTTCATAATCCAAAAATGCCAGACATAATGGTGTTTTATATTCATTTGCTTTCTCCATTAGCTGTGATATTACGTGAAGGTGATCCATAGTTGAGAATCCTGTCCTAAAGCCAGCTTGCTCTTTTGGTTGATTCTCATCAAGTATTCTTTTTAATCTGTAAGTAATGACCCTTGTGAATAACTTGCAGATGTGGGACAACAAGCTAATTGGTCTATAATTTCCAATTTCTGTTTATCTCTCTTCTTATGCAGCAAAATAGTGAAGTTGCCACATTACTTGAGCAGAAAAAGGTGGCATGGAAAGGTTACAGAGCAATAAAAAGTACTGAAGCCTATAACAGCTACAAGGTGATGTGTAATAGAGCCACAGAAAAGGTTCGACAGGCAAAGGCAGTTTATGAGAAATCACTAGCAAACAGAGCAAAGAGGGGAGGGGGGATAAAGAATTCTTCACATATATAAATGCTAAGAAGAGCAGGACAAACCAGATCGGACCTTTACGTAAGGGAAAGTGGATAGTATTAAATACACCAGCTGCTGTTGCAGATGAACTCAACAGTTATTTTGCATTTATATTTACAAATGAAAAACCTTTTGTGGCAATGGGAAATTGTGGGAGAGAAGTTAAAAAATATGTAATTAATGATATTGAAATTTCGCAAGATTATTTAATGAAAAAACTTACAAGCCTACAGGCCAGTAAGGCTCCTGGAGTTGATGGAATATACCCTATAATCTTAAGGGAGGCGGCAAGCGAGTGCATTGAACCATTGAGGCTAATTATATAAGCATCACTGGAATCTGGGGAGATTCCCTTGGATTGGAAAAGTGCAAATGTATCTCCCATACATAAGGGTGGCTCTAAAAGTGCAGTTGGAAATTATCGACCTGTCAGTCTGACTTCAGTAGTAGGGAAAATCATGGAGGCAATGATCAAGGGTGGAATTCAGGATCATTTGGATCGAATTGAAATTCTCAAGGATACTCAGCATGGTTTTGTAAAGGGAAAATCATGTTTAACAAATCTAGTTCGCTATTTCGAAAGGGTCACTCACGAGCTGGATTTAGGGAATAATTTCAACATTGTTTATTTAGATTTCAGCAAAGCTTTTGACTCAGTCCCACATGAGCGGTTGCTTTATAAGCTGGAACAGGTTGGAATCACTGGGAAAATCCTTAGATGGATAGAAGGATGGCTTCAGGGCAGGAGGCAGAGGGTTGTGATAAATGGCCATTCCTCAGATTGGGTTGATGTAAGAAGTGGGGTTCCCCAAGGATCAGTATTAGGACCACTGTTGTTTTTAATTTTCATAAACAACATTGATGAAGGGATAGAGGGCGTGATGTCTAAATTTGCAGATGATGTTAAAATTGGTAGAGTAGTTAATGATCACTGTCAAGCTGAGCTTCTTCAGAGAGACCTAGATAGACTTCAGGAATGGTCAGAAAAATCCAACAAAGTGTAAGGTATTACACCTGGGAAACAGTAATCCCAAAATAACTTATTCACTTGGTGGAGTTCAACTAAACCCAGTACTGGAGGAAAGGGACTTGGGTGTTACGATACGGTCAGACATGAAATTCTCTGAGCATTGTAAACAGGTTGCAAAGAAGGCCCATGGTGTCCTATCGATGATCTATCGAACTTTTGCAAGTAGAGATAGGGACGTGATAATCCCATTATATAAGGCTTATGTTAGAGCACACTTGGAATACTGTGTTCAAGTATGGAAATCGCACCTAAAGAAAGACATCGAGCTTCTTGAAAGGGTGCAAAGACGGGTAACTCGTCTGGTGAGATCGGCAAAAGGGCGTCCTTATGAAGAAAGACTTCGAATATGTGGGTTGCAGAGTTTGGAAACTAGACACCTTAGAGGAGATTTGATTGAGGTGTTTAAGGCTGTGAGAGGCATCAGTAAAATGAATGAGGACGAAATTTTCAAGACTATAAATGATGCTAGAACTAGGGGACATAAATTAATGTTATGGGGGGAAATGTTTAGATTGGACTTCCAGAAATTTTATTTTAGCCAGCGAGTTATAAATTACTGGAATAAGTTGCCTTCATGGGTGGTAGAGGCCGACAGTTTGGGGAAATTCAAAGGTCATTTGGATAATACTTTCGGGTAAGCGAAGCGCATAGGATGATAGGTTTAATTTCTTTTTTTTTTTTTATTAATTATTATTATTTTTTTTTGCCATTGTTTTGTTCGAATTTTTTTTTTTTTTTTTTTTTTTGGCTGGTGCAGCATAAGCCATAGGCTTTCTTGCACCATGCGGCTAATACTAATACTAAAATTACGATTGCATTATTCCACTCCTTAGGAGGTGTCACGCCTTTCCTAATGTATTTTGTGAAGAGTCTTGCAAGTTTCTGTGTCATGTCTCTTTCTCCCAATTTTAACAACTCTACAGTAACATCACCCATGGCTTTCTGATTCTTCATTTTCTTCACTGCATGTTCTACCCCATCAGGGAGGATATTAGGTATGTCATATGTGTTGCTAATTTGTGATCCATCTTCCCCACTGCTGGCTGGCATTATTCCCTCACTTCTTATATAATTCTTTATAGTAGTCTTCTGCTATTTGAATTATGCCTTCTCTTCTATTTATTAGTACACTATCCCTAGTCTTCAGTTTCAGTATCATTTGTCTTTCTGTGTTACTGCTCATGACTGCTGATTTGCATTAACTTGCCTAATCCCATGAACAACTTGATTACCAACTAGTCTGTGCTCATTGTAGGACTCTGTATCCCCTGATTTTTGTTTTCTACCTCTAAGCGTCTGACAACAGTTTATATGACATCCATTTTAGAACAATATCTTTGACTTTACATTGTTTCATTATCAGTTTAATCCACTAAAATAATTTAAAGAACATTCTCATCATTAATCTGAGCTCATATTATAATCACATTTGTGAAAATAAAATCCCTTCCCTTTAACCTTGAAAGTGATTTTTTATTTGTATAAATCCAAGCGAATAAACAATAATTACTGCTGTCTAGTAGTTCCTTTACGTACTAAAGTAATTTTTAAATCAAACACTGAAATTTAAAGTAAAGTCTGTTCACCAGACTTTGAATTCAGTGTGGTGGGTGTATCTACAGTTGCACCCCACCTTTCGCTTCTAAAGTCGAAACTGAGGAATGAATGGGAGGGCAGGGTGCCACCACAGCACAAATGAGGTGGCACCCTGATCAGACTAATATATATAACTTTTTCTTTTCATATATAACCAATCACAGTATTTAGAACAAATTCTTTACCTGCTGCTGACAGAGACCATCTCTTAATTGATGGAATTCTGTAACTTCCTCTCTAGATGGTATTTTTAAATCTTGTGAGCTTCGGTCTACAAGGAAAATGTAACCTAGAAAAAATGAAAGTGCTACTTTATATTTCAGATTATCAGTTATTTTTCAAATTTCAAGTTTAAAAGATGACAAACTATATTTATCAATTATAATTTTTGTAAAAATGACAAACTATATTTATCAATTATAATTTTTGTAAAAACAACAATTAAGTCTTTGTCAGAGAAACTTATCATAACTATATATCAGATGCAGGGGGGAGCTGTAATATATGTAGTGTTAATACAGATTCACCGAAACAAGACTGCACCATTAACAAGGTAAAGGCTATTACAAACCTGAAGAAGCATGTTATAAATCATCACCACTACAAATCAAGAGAAAAGTACAGTACAGTTGTCTGTTCTTCCCTGTTATGCTCTTTGAACTACGTGGAATTAATTATCAACTTGGAAAAGAAAAATATGGTATATATACACACACGCACAAGTTAGTAAATTTTAATTCTTAATGGCTATTCAACACTAAAGGGTTAACAGATATCATTAGCATTAAAATTAGTGGTGGCATATAATGCAAGATTATACAGCATCAGCCAAAAAAAAAAAAAAAAAAAACCATTTCACCTATTCATTACCTCCAACAATTTGTCTAGTTCTTCCTTGAATTTATTTAAACTATCAACATCCACAACAACAGTGTAAGTTTGTTCCAACATCACCTGTTAGCTAAAGGCAAACTTCCACACGTCTATTCTGCAACCATCCTTTGTCAATTTGAATTTGTGCCCACTTGTGTGTGGTCTAAGCAAGAGGAAGAATCCCATCAGCATTAAACTTGCTCAATCCATTCAAAGCCTAAAACACCTCAAACAGATCATCTCACAGGTGCCTAGTCTCCAAAAGCTGCAATTTGCAGAACTGAAGCCTTTCCTGGTAAGAGCACCCCTTTGTTCTGCTCAATAATCTCTATATCCTTTTTTGTACTCAATTCCAGCAGCTCCACATCCTTCCTAAAATGAGGCTTACAGACATGTGTGTAGTACTCATGATGTGGCCTAACCATTGCTTTATACAATGGGATAATAACTTCCTTATTGCTGCTAGCAAAATTCCTGTATATATCAATGACAAAACCCCACGAGCTGTCCTAGCAGCCTGTCTGCATTGCTCAGACAACTTAATATTTGACTGTATAATTACCCCCAGGTCTTTTTCATTTTACACTACCTTGAGTGTAGTAGCACACAGTTGGTATTTTACTAAGGAACTGGATGCAAAAAATAATTTTGATATCATATACTTGGATTTCAGGAAAGCTTTTGACACTATTGCACATGGAAGACTACTGTACAAATTGGAGCAGAACGGTATTAAGGGTAAGTTGCTACAATGGATAAAAGGATGGTTGAGTGGGAGAAGACTGAGGGTGGTAATCAATGGATGCTGCTCTTCGCGGACTAATGTTATTAGTGGAGTCCCACAGGGTTCGGTGTTGGGTCCACTGTTGTTTTGTATATTTATCAATGATATTGATGAAGGTATATCAGGCTTAGTGTCAAAGTTTACAGATGATACAAAGGTTGGCAGGGTTGTTAATGACAGTAATGGCAGTGTGCTACTGCAACAGGATCTAGAAAATTTGGGCAGATGGGCTGAGAAGTGGCAACTGAAGTTTAACCTTGACAAATGCAAAGTACTGCATATTGGTAGAACCTCAGAGAAATGTACCAACTGTGTGGTATTACACTTAAGGTGGTAGAAAATGAAAAAGACCTGGGAGTAATTGTGTAGTCAGATATGAGTTTTCTGAGCAATACAGACAGGCTGCCAGGGCAGGTCATGGGGTTTTGTCAATGATATATAGGAATTCTACTAGCAGGGAAAAGGAGGTGATTGTCCCTCTGTATAAGGCAATGGTCAGGCCATGCCTTGAGTACATACTTCATTTTAGGAAGTAAGTAGATTTGCTTGAGCATGTACAGAGAAGGGCAACAAGATTGGTGAGGGGAGAGGGGAATGAAGGGATCCACTTACCAAGAGAGGCTTAAGTTCTCAAATTGCAGTGGCTGGGGACTAAGCACCTGCGAGATGATTTGATCGAGGTGTATAAGGCCTTGAATGGGTTGAGCACGCTGAATTCTGATGGGATTCTTCCACTTGTTCATATTATGAACCTAAGGGGCATAAATTCAAATTGAGGAAAGACAGATGTAGAATAGATGTGTGGAAATTTGGCTTTAGTCAGCGGGTGGTTAATTACTGGAACAAACTTCCATCTGTCGTTGTGGAAATTGATAGCTTAAATAAATTTAAGGAGGAACTGGACAAACATTTAGAGGGATTTGTTTTGTAAATTTTTTTTTTTTTGGCTGATGCTGCATAAGCATATATACTTGCTTTCTTGCATCACGTGCCACTACTACTACTACTCTGGGGTTACTGCTACCCATATGCAGTACTTTGCATTTATCAATGTTAAACTTCAATTACCATTTTTCAGCCCATCAGCTTAACTTTTCTAGATCCTGTTACAGTAGCATACTGCCGACAGGGCTAGCCAGGTGGGTAAAGTGCCTGCCTGGTAACCCAAAGGTCGCGGGTTCGAATACTGCCTCGGGCTTGGATCACAGTAAAATGCAAAATCTTTGGGAGGTGCATTATGGCCACAGAAGCTGATGCACCAACAACAAAAAAAAACAGTAGCACGCTGTAATTAATCACCTTGCCAACTTTTGCTTCATCTGCAAACTTGGACATTAAGCCTGATATATCTTCATCAATATCATTGATAAATATACCCAACACTGAACCCTGTGGGACTCTACTAATAACATTAGTCCTTGTAGGGCAATGTCCATTGATTACCATTCTCTGTATTCTCCCACCCAACCATCCCTTTATTCATAGCACATCTTGCTCTTAATGTCACACTTCTCCAATTCATACAGCACTCTTTTATGTGCAACAGTACCAAAAGCTTTTCTGAAATCCAAGTATATCATATCAAAATTATTTTTTGCACCCAGTTCCTTCATGACCACATCGAAGCATCCAATCAAACTGGCCAAAACAAGGTTTCCCCTTAACAAACCCATGCTGTGTCTGAAATATAACTGCAGCCTTGTCTAGATGATCCTGCATTACTTCTTTTACCATTGACTCCATTATTTTCTCTGGAAATATTGGAGTCAATGGTTAACTTCTATTCCCCTGGAACATAAGTTAAACTAACAGGTATGTAATTACTTGTGTCACCCTTCAATCCCCTTTGTGAATTTGAGATGCATTTGCACATCTCCAGTCCACAGAGACCTCACCCTGCATCCATGGATGCTCTTATAATTATGGCTAAGGGTTTGCTTACTTACTTTGCTGCCTCCCTTAATATAACTGGATAGATCCCATCCATCCAGATGCCTTTCTAATGTTTAACTTCAACAATTTCTCTTCCTCTTTCCTCTCTATGATTGCAAAATCATTTAGCTCCCTGTTAGAGCTTGATGAACTTCTAGCCTCCCATTCCCTGAAAGAATTCATACATTAACTAACTTGTTTTTACATGTAATCAGATTTTTGTTGTAGATCAAAAAACAGTACATGTCAATAAGATGTAATGACACAGAAGCCTATGATAGATACAAGTTGATATGCAACCAAGTTACAAAGGAGGTTAGGCAGGCGAAGGCAGATTACGAGAAATCCTTGGCAAGGGATGCAAAGAAAAACAGCAAAGAGTTCTTTACTTATGTAAACTCTAGAAGGAAGGGGATGAATCAGATTGGTCCACTTGATATTGATGGGTCAACTGTTGATGATCCTGCTCAGGTAGCTAACAAACTATCCCCTTTATCCATAGCAGCAATTTGCCTCCAATGTCACACTGCTCCAATTTGTGTAGCAGTCTTCCATGTGCAACAGTATCAAAAGCCTTTCTAAGATCCAAGTATATAATATCAAAGTTATTCCCTGCATCCAGTTCTTTTGTGACTGCATCATAGTATCCAATCAAGTTGGTCAGGCAAGACTTCCCCTTAACAAAACCATGCTGTGTCTGAGCTATAACTGAAGTCTTGTCTAAATGATCCTGCAGTGCTTCTTTAACCAGTGCCTCCATTAATTTTCCTGGAACAGAAGTTAAGCTCACAGGTCTATAATTACTTGTGTCAGCCTTTGATCCTCCTTTGTGAATTGGGGTCACATTTGCACATTTCCAGTCTATGGGTACCTCCCCTGAGTCCAAGGAAGCTCTCATAATTATGGCTAAGGGTTTGCTTACTTCCTTTGCTGCCTCCTTTAATATAACTGGATAGATCCCATCCACCCCGGGTGCCTGTCTTGTGTTTATCTTCAACAGTTTCTCCTCCACTTTACTCCCAGTTATTTCAAGATTCTGTAACTTACTGCTAGAGTTGAATACACCTCTGGCATTCCCCTCGCTGAATAACTCCTCATGTGTGAATGTCGATGCAAAATATTCATTTAGTTTGTTAGCTACCTGAGCAGGATCATCAACACTTGACCCATCAATATCAAGTGGACCAATCTGATTCATCCCTTTCCTTCTAGAGTTTACATAAGTAAAGAACTCTTTGCTGTTTTTCTTTGCATCCCTTGCCAAGGATTTCTCGTAATCTGCCTTCGCCTGCCTAACCTCCTTTGTAACTTGGTTGCATATCAACTTGTATCTATCATAGGCTTCTGTGTCATGTGTTAATTTGTAAGTATCCCATGCATTTTTCTTCTCTGCCATATGCCTCATTAGTTCATCTGACATCCATTTTGGCCTAAACCTTGAACAATATTTCTTAGTTGGTATGTAAAGCCTAGTAGCTTCCAAGATAAGTTCTTTGAATGCTTCCCATTTTGAATTTGCTGTTGGTAACATCATCAGTTGGTCCCACTGTATAGAATTTAAATACTGTCTCAGTCCATCGTAGTCGCCTTTACGGAAGCAATAACCCTTCCCTTTACTCCTAATGGTAGTTACCTCTTTGAGTAAATCCCACTTCAGCACACTGTGATCACTGCCACCTAGTGGTTCATTTATCTGCAGATTCTTAATGCATGAAGAATCACTGCTGATAATCAAATCAAGAGTATTACTCCCTCTAGTTGCCTCCCGAACATGCTGATGTAGAAAACAATCATCCAATTAATCCACAAAAGCCCTGCTAGTGTGTGAGTATCCAGCCCCCAAATTCCAGTCAATATCTGGGAAATTAAAATCTCCCATTATAAGACACTCTGATTTACTGGCCCACTCTATTTCCCTGTACAGTTCCTTATTATACTCATCAGAGTCATTAGGCCTATAGCACACTCCTACTCTCAATTTTGATCTCCCAATGTTTATGTCACACCAAACTGACTCCACACTGCACTGTCCAGCGATGTCGACTGGCTTCACTTCCTTGGTTTTTATGTGTTTCTTAACTAATAGCATAACCCCTCCTCCCTTCCTATCCTGTCTATCCTTTCTGTAGATGTTGTACTCCCCAAATTCCAGTTCTGCATCCCTTATATCTGTGTGACACCATGTCTCTGATATCCCAACAATATCTGCCTTCGATGGTTTGAGCAATACCTCAAATTCATCAAATTTATTTACTAAACTCCTAGCATTGGTGTACACGCAAGTATACCTGCACCTGTTTCTATTCTTAGCTACCCTAACACAACCCATGTGTTTACTTGTACCACAATGGCTCCCAGCAGTCTCTGAAATACCATGCATCTTGTTTTTCAGGCTTCTGCTCATTCTAATAGAAGCAGTGCAAGAATCTCTTTCACCTCTGCCAGTGGCTACTGTCAATCTATTGGTCTTTGTCTCCCCCCAAGCTAGCAGTTTTCCGGCCCACCTAACACTGCCTCGATAGCATCAGCAAATATTCTTGCACCCTTTCTATTTAAGTGTATCCCATCCCTGTAGAAGCAATCTCTCCTGTTAACAAGTACAGTCCAGGCTGAAAAAAATTCTACCCCTTGAGCCTTGCACAATCTTTCCAGGGCCGAATTGATCGACAAGGCTCTCATCATATACTCCCTCCTATCGTGTCTGGGCAGAATTGCAGACACTTTCAAATTCAACCCTAATTCTCGACTTTTGTTCAACAGTGACCTGTACTTGTTAAGTGATTCTGCCGGTCTCCTACTCTTAATATTATTAGTGCCAACGTGTACAACTATATCACCTTTTGTGCCCTTAAAAGATGATATTCGCTCTACAACGTCATCAACCTTTGCCCCTGGCAGACATACCCTGGTCCTGTTCCACCTATCTTTTTTACAAAGCATGTTCCCCGTTTCCCTGACAATAGAGTCACCAACAACTACTAGTTCCTTCGGGACCAGCGCATTCTGCCTTGGGGGTTGTCTCTGTGTCACGCGATGCCCAAGTGCAAGCTCTGGCGTTGATGTGGGCAGCTGAGAGCTTGATGGGCCCCTCAATTTAGTTTCTTCGAGGGCATCCACCCTGTCCTTCAAGCTCTCATATAGGCCCAAAAGAACGCCGAGTTGTTGCCTGATATCGATACACTCCTTGCATCGCGCACACACAAAGACATCCCCCTTGGCAGTATCATGTCCCGTACCCGATTGCTCTGCAAACATCAAGCAAACAGTGCATTTTATAAGGCTGTGAGTCAGAGGACAACTGCCCCCCTCAGTTCTGCTCTGAGCCACAGCACTTCCATTAGCTTGAGCCTTTTGCTTTGCTGCTCTGGTCTGAGTCATGATTCTATTAATTTATTAATTAATTATGTTATGTTATTAATTATATTACGTTTGTAATCTAAGTCGTTATATGTATTTATTTAAACGTACAATTTAACTGCTAACGAAGTTCAACTAACGCTATCTAGTACGGTATATAACCTACGGTATATCTAGTACGGTATCACAATGGCGGGAAAGTTAATAACGGTAGCGGTAGTTACGAACACGTGGAAACCCTTACCGATACTTTTACAAGGCCGAGTAAAGAATAAATACACCAAATTAATCAAAAAATCACAAAATAATGTTATACTACTAAATTTAAATCAAAAGTTTTAGAAAAACAATAATTTCAAATCAATAAATAAGAAAAATCCACTTAGTGGCTTGGAACACGACCGTCACTAGTAGCCTCGTCAGCAGACTCCTGTCAAGCTTAATGTCTAAGTTTGCAGACGATACAAAGGTTGGCAGGGTTGTCAAGGACACTACTGACACTATGCTGCTGCAACAGGATCTGGAAAGGTTGAGCAGATGGGCTGAGAGGTGGCAAATGAAGTTTAACATTGACAAATGTAAAGTACTACACATGGGAAACAGCAACCCCAGAGCAACGTATCAACTCTGTGGTACTACACTGACAGTGGTAGAGAATGAAAGGGACTTGGGGGTGGTTGTGCAGGCAGATATGAAGTTCTCTGAGCAGTGCAGACGGGCTGCAAGAGTAGCTCATGGAGTATTGTCAATGATATACAGGAATTTTTCCAGCAGGGATAAGGAGGTGATTATTCCATTGTATAAGGCAATGGTCAGGCCACACCTAGAGTACTGTATACAGGTCTGGAGGCCTCATTTCAAGAAGGATGTAGAGCTGCTGGAACGAGTACAGAGAAGGGCAACAAGATTAGTGAATGGAACAAAGGGGTGCTCTTACGAAGAAAGGCTTAAGTTTTGCAAATTACAGTGTCTGGAGACTAGGCACCAGCGAGGTGATCTGATAGAGGTGTATAAAGCCTTGAATGGTTTAAGCATGCTCAATGCTGATGGGATTCTTCCTCTAGCTCAGAAAAATCACCTGAGAGGGCATAAATTCAAATTGAGGAAAGACAGATGTAGGATAGACGTGCGGAAATTTGCCTTTAGCCAGCGGGTGGTTGGTTGGTGGAACAGACTTCCATCCCTTGTTGTGGGGGAGGTTGATAGCCTAAATAAGTTTAAGGCTCAGCTGGACAGGTATTTTGAACGAACAGAGGGGTGAAGTGGAAGTGGGTTTTTTTTTTTTTTTTTTGGCTGATGCTGCATAAGCTTGCTTTCTTGCATCAAATGCCTCTACTAATGCTAATGCTAATAAAATATAAGCTGTTTATAAAGAAAATACACAAGCCCTTCTGGCAAATTGTCTATAAAAGAGAAGTTAATCAGACAGCCTAATACCTGATTGTTTATAAACAATATAAAATTATTCAGGAACTATCAAGCTCTGTGGCACCTTAATTATCTGTGATAGTGATGGGGAGAATGATGCTGGTCAAAAAATACAATTTATTCAGAGGAAATTCACAACTTACATAAACAGCTGATACAGTGTGACATAGGTATATATAATCAATTACAAAAATAAACCATGATCAACTTATTCACAGAGAAGGTACCAACTGTATGGAAATAGGAAATTAAATTAGATACTACAAATAGGTTACCTACAAGAGGAATTTGTCTATATATATAACTTAATTTTACATTTTTTTAAATAATAGAATATATAAAATTTAATATTAGCTTTTGTTTTTTGATGGTGAAACTATCTGCACATATAGTGGTTCTAATTTTTTGTAAATATAAAGACATTTATGTTTGATCTAAATTTTATACTGAAAAGATCCATATACAGCAGAATACAGTATGACACTTTAGTGCCACTTCAACAACAAAAAAAAAATAATAATAATAAAATAAATAAAAAAAATAATAATTGCATGATTTAGGAAAAAGTAGCTCACAGATGGTGGGCAAGTGTATATTTATTTCATAGATAGAAGTATATACTGTAATCTCCATTGTTTCACCTTTTACGGCACGCCACATACTTCCAAGAAAAAACTGAAATTAAATAATGATGCTGTTGATGCAAAAGAAAATAATAATAAATAATAAAAATAAAATAATAAATAAATAAAAAGCAGCAGCAAAATCACAAATAATCAAATGCAGTTGATCAAGGCATAGATAATCAAAGATTCCACTGTATTAGTAGTGGTAAGAAATTGCAAAGAAGCAAGCATATACAGAATCAGCCAAAATAAAATAACATAAAATAAAAATCATTTAATGGACTGATTGCCTCCTTACTCTTTCTTGGACGACACATAAAGGGATACATAATTTAAGGGGAAAACAATTTAAATCAGAAATGGATGGTTGTAGGACAGACATGCAAAATTTTTCTTTCAGCCAAAATAATTTATTGTTGGATCAAACCTTCCATACACTGTGGAAGTGGGTACTTTGAATAAATTTAAGGAAGAATTAAAGTGATAGACAGGTTATGTGTGTAATGTTTTATTTTTTTGCTGATGTTTTGTGACTTTTTTTTTAATTGATATTTGGTAGTGAGTGTAAAATATGCAACTATATACATTTCTTTAATATTAATAATACATGAAGGAAATAATGGAAGCATTCAGAGTTTGCTATTAAAGATATTTTTATTATGTGGTATTTATTATACAGTTTTATATTATTATGTTATTTTATATTATTATTACTAAAACCAATTATGTGGGGAATACTTAATTGATTACTGTATATCATTGCTAAAATATATAGGATATTTTTGCCAAAACATGTTGTTTAAAAAGATACACTAGTTTAATTTATACATATTTATTAAATTACACAATGAATTGAATATTTTTGAATAATCTCCTTTTACATTTTGTAATTCATTAATTTTTCATTATAAATTGGTATAAAAACTTTTGAACATGGACCAAAAATTATTGGATTAACTATTAATATTTAAGTACAGCTGAAATTGTGATGTAATTGTTAGTGTTGATTAAAGACAGCAGACAATATAGTTAAACACTGCATTGTTAACTTTGAAAAAACCGGTGATAAAATACTTTTGCGTATATGCAACAGACTTTTTCATATATGCTGAAAAATTGTGAATTTTATAATATTTCTAGATTTTACATATTAAGAAATATAACCAACTTATAAGCTAAAAGCATAAATATTTTATACTGCTAAATAACATTATACAGGGTGATTCACTACCAGTGCGACAAACTTGCAGGAGGTGTAGGGGGCACAAAGACGAATCGGAATCACATAGCATTGCAGGGTCCGAAATGCCTTCGTCATGCGGTAGAGGACGTTGAACGGGAGGTCGCGTGAATAGCGATCCCGCTGGAAGTCAGCATTTGCGAACCGGTTCCCGAGGCAGTAGGATGGACGAGTATTCAAACGTTGAACTGGCCGACATGCATCTCGCGTACGGAGCTGCGGACTGTAACGGGCATGCCACTCTGCGCTTGTACCAGGAACGTTTCCCGCACAGGTGTGCTCCTCATCATACGATTTTCGCACGTGTGCACAGAAGGTTACGTGAGACTGGTTGTTTCACAAGAGGTACCATGAATCGAGAGCGAACGACGAGGACGCCAGACAATGAGGAGAATGTCCTATGTTTTGCAGAAGGCAATCCGAGTAAGAGTACTCGAGCAATAAGCCAACGATTGAGTATTTCCCAATCCACTGTATGGAGGATACTGTCAACAAACCAAATGAGTTCATACCATCTGCAACGCGTCCAATCATTGGAGCCTGCAGATTATCCACTCCGGAGGACTTTTGCTACTTGGTTTCTTCAACAGAAACGGTTCACAAATGCTGACTTCCAGTGGGATCGCTGTTCACGCGACCTCCCGTTCAACGTCCTCTACCGCATGACGAAGGCATTTTGGACCCTGCAATGCTATGTGATTCCGATTTGTCTTTGTGTCCCCTACACCTCCTGCAAGTTTGTCGCACTGGTAGTGAATCACCCTGTATAGTAATAGTATCTTTTTATTCTGGTAACCTTGTCACTTTAATTCATGCTTATCTAATTGCAGAGTTTTATCTCATTTGCGAATAAAATCCATTTTAAATAGAGTGCAGCTTCGGTGTACCATCATTATACCATGGTTTTGATATAATACGAGATTGATCATGTCTACCAAGAAGGATATATAAAAAAAAATTTTTGTTTGTGCCAAAAAACAAATTTCTTAATAAACACTGATAGATACCTCCCAGGGGGAACCAGCTGCTCCTGGTTTCCCGTATCAGGGATATATACTTGGTTTGAAATTACTATCTGAAAAATTTCAAAGAATGGAATTAAAGGGCATGACAGAATGTAGATTTGTTTGAATTTGGTGCAGAACACTGAATAGCTATTGCTTGGGTGTCACAAACATTTGGAAATATGGGTGGGGTGATTTAGAGAAGAAAGAAGGATATAACAGTAACATTAAAACGTACATTTTGCATAAGTAATATTAATTTAATCTGCATGTTGTTTTATTTACAGCAAAGTGTTTACTTACGTTATTGAATTACTTGCCTTACATAAACGTTTGTCTTCTGTTAGCTCCTTAAACGTTGTTAATCCCTCATTTTCCAGTGGTGGATGGGAACATGAGTAATGTTAATCTTTTCTAAAGCCTGATCATATCTCATGTACTCCAAAAATAGTCTGATTCACACTTGTTTATCTTTGATAACCAGATTTCTAAACAGAAACATATTTCCTTACTTGGATTAATCTAACTTCTAACCTTTCTTGGAGTAAACATATCATAAATATTGTTTCCTTGGCATCCTTTACATATATCTCCAAAAATTCTAACCTCTAGAAAGTAGATTCAGTTTAAATAGTTATTCCTGTTTGAGATTGTCATTAAACCATTGGAATTTTGTGAGAGGAGAAGGAGCAGAGAGTAGTTTATTTTCATTCTCTTGTTTTTTGTTTTTTTTATTCTCTAAAACTATATCCACTTTTAACTGACAATATGTCAAGGAAAATTTCTCCTCCCACCAGTTTCTTCCCTAAATATTTAAGAAATCATTGTATAGGGCTAAAATTTCCTGAATTCACCTTTCAGTGTTTCTGCAACTGCTGTTGGTTATTAGGAAAAAGTAATAATAGTAAAGCTGGACAATCTAAAAATTAAGAATCATGATCCAGATAATTGGGATTCTACTGTAAGTAATACTATAAAATTAAATGTTACAGAAGTGTAACTGAGTTTCTGTTGCAAAACTATTCATACAGCTCTCAAACATTTTTACAAAAGTGCTTCAAATTGTTTTAAATTTTTCAAGTTAACATTAGCATTAGTAGAGGCATATGATGCAAGAAAGCAAGCTTATGCAGAATCAGCCAAAAAAAAAAAAAAAAAAAACTTCCACTTCACCCCTCCGTTCGTTTGAAATACCTGTCCAGCTGAGCCTTAAATTTATTTAGGCTATCAACTTCCACAACAAGGGATGGAAGTCTGTTCCACCAACCAACTTGTGTTGCAGATTAAATTAATATTACTTATGAAAAATGTATGTTTTAATGTTACTGTTATATCCTTCTTTCTTCTCCAACCAACTTAACACAACCAAGTTAAGTGTTTTTTCAATGAAAAACTGTAAAAACTTGCTTTCTTGCATTATATACCACTACTAATAATGTCAAAACCTTAAACGCTTCAATCAGGAGTCCTCAAAGGTGCCTAATTTTTCAATGCAGCAATTTACAGGATTCAAGTCTCTCTCTTAAGAGCTCCTATTGTGTCCCTGACTAATCTTGTAGCTCTTCTCTGCACCAATTCCAACAGATTCACATTCTTCCTAAAATGAGGTTTCCAGACCTATATGCAACAGCTTTCATTTATCAATGTTAAACCTTAGTTGCCACTTTTCAGCTGATCTGCCTAATTTATCCAGGTCCCATTGAAGTAGCATACTTTGAATAATGTCATTAACTAGCCGACCCATCTTTGTATTATCAGTAAACTTACACTAAACTTGATATGCCTTTATCAATATTAATAAATAATAAAAACAGTAAGGAGCCCCATACCACCCTCACATTCAAACTTGGTAGCACAGTTTGTAGAATTGTCATCCTCCCACACTGAGTGGAAAAGACCCAAGTTTGAATCCTATCAATGACGTGAGGAATTTTTATGGGCATTTTTCACAATGTCGCTGAGTTAACCAGTCTCAGGTGAGAGAAGCATGGCTTTTTCCTCAGGAATCTCAGGTTTTTCATTCAGCAAACAGCAAATCGAGGCACAGAACACATACAATTTACAGATATATTATATGCTGCAACAGGGCTAAGTTGCTGATGCGATTAAAACACTACAACAGCCGACCAACCGATCCTAATACCAAATCCTCAGGAACTCCAATAATAATATCAATCCATGAGGAGCACTGGCCATTAATAACAACTCATATTGCTCTACTATATAAGGAATCAAGCCATATTAATATATATCAAATTAATTATAAACAGGACAATATGCATCAAAATATATATTTACCTTTCTCAGATAAAAGTGTAGCTTCTTCAGGCATTAGCTGGAGAGGCAGACCTAAAAACGTTGCCTGGTATGGTTTTCTTGGAAGGGAGCCTATCAACATTCCAACGATATGGTGTTTTGTTCGAAGCTCAAATATATCTAAAGAAAATGGCATTTATTTAGGACCATCATTAATACTTCAACACAGTACCATTATTTTACAAACAAGATTTACAAAAGAACAATTAAAGGGACTCTAATTAATTGCTAAATATTACCGAGTGCATCTTTCAAAATATTTTTAAAGCAAAATGTTTTTAGTTTCACTGAATAAAACTAATTAATAAATAGCATAAATCATTAAGACTTCACATATATGTATGGAAACTCAGTGCCTTTTACTGCAGTTTTTTTACAATGAAGTTAGAAAACTAAAATATAAAAGATAGATTGAAAATACAATTCAAGAACGGAAACATCCCAATTAGAAATGGTACACGCCTCTTTTCAAAAGTTAAAACTTTTGAAGTTAAAAGTTCAAAATGCTTTTTGAACTATGTAGGACATTATCAGTTGGGATCAAATGAGAAAAAACATGTAAAAAGATGGACTAATTTAGGACCCAACCATATGTCAATGATTTTCAAGATAACTGGCTCTTTTAAAATGATACAATATATGCTTTAAAATCAGGCAACCTCAGGGACTGAAGTTGCCTGATTTTAAAGCATATATTGTATCATTTTAAAGCATATAATTTAAAATCCAACACAACCGAGGAGTGTTGGATTTTAATTTTTTTTTGGAGTTTAGAGAGGTATAACTAATGGCTGGGCAGTTCAAAGGAGCATATTTCAGTGAATATCAACACTATCAACTGAACAAGATAACTGGCTCTTTTAAAATGATACAATATATGCTTTAAAATCTTTAAAATCTGTAAATAAGAAGAGGATTTTCAAGGGTAAACTGTTGTAATATAAATATAATATAAAGCTGTATTAGAGCTTGCTTTTAATGCAAAATTCAGCCACATTTTAAGCATAATGAAAAAAATATTCTGCTTAAAGGGCTTTAATATAATGTGAAATAGAGTGCAACCTTGATATTAGCATTAGTAGATGCAAGAAAGCAAGCTTATGCAGCATCAACCAAAAAAACAAAAAAAAACAAAAAACACTCCCATTTCACCCGTTCATTCGTTCCAAATGCCTGTCAAGCTCAGCCTTAAATGTATTCAGGCTATTAACTTCCACAACAAAGATAGAAGCCTGTTCCACCATTCAACTACCTGCTAGCTAAAGGCAAAATTCCGCACATCTATTCTAAACTGTCTTTCCTCAATTTGAATCTGTGCATCCTCAGTTTCTTAATTTGAGCAAGGGGAAGAATCCCATCAGCATTCCGCTTGCTCAACCCATTCAAAGCCTTATACACCTCAGTCAGATCACCCCGCAGGTGCCTAATCTCCAGGTGCTGCAATTTGCAGAACATAAGCCTTTCTTGGTAAGAACACCCTTTTGTTCCCCTCACAATCTTGTTGCCCTTCTTTGTACTAGTTCTAGCAACTCTACATGCTTCCTAAAATGAGGCCTCCAGACCTGTACACAGTACTCTAGGTGTGGCCTGACCATTGCCTTGTATAACGGGATCATCACCTCCCTGTCCCTGCTAGCAAAATTCCTATATATCATTGACAAGACTCCATGACCTGCACTGCTCAGCAAACTTGATATTCGACTGCACAATTACCACCAGGTCATTTTCACTTTCCACTTCCCTGAGTGTAGTACGTTTCTGTTTGGTTATTGCTACCCATATGCAGTACTTTGCATTTGTCAATGTTAAACTTCAGTTGCCACTTCTCAACCCATTTTCCCAACTTATCTAGATCCAGTTGGAGTAGCATACTGTCTTTACTGTTGTTAACAACCCTGCCAACCTTTGCATCATCTGCAAACTTGGACATTAAACCCGATATACCTTCATCAATATCATTGATAAACATACAAAACAACAATGGGCCCAACACTGAACCCTGTGGAACTCCACTAATAACATTTGTCCACGAAGAGCATCCACTGATTACCAATCTTTGTTGTCTCCCACTCACTTGGTTATCTCCCATCCATTTATCCATAGCAGCAACCTGCCCTTAATGCCATACTGCCATACATAATTATTTTTGGTTCCTTTGTGACCACATCATAGTATCCAATCAAATTGGTCAGACAAGACCTCCCTTTAACAAACCCATGCTGTGTCTTAACTATTACTGAAGTCTTGTCTAGATAATCCTGCAATGCTTCTTTAACCAGTGATTCCATTATTTTCTCCAGAACACAAATTAAACCAACAGGTCTGTAGTTACTTGTGTCACCTTTTGAACCCCCTTTGTGAATTGGTGTTACATTTGCACACTTCCAGTCCATGGGGTCCTCC
Source organism: Mastigoproctus giganteus (assembly GCF_048544385.1). Lineage (NCBI taxonomy): Eukaryota > Metazoa > Arthropoda > Arachnida > Uropygi > Thelyphonidae > Mastigoproctus > Mastigoproctus giganteus. The sequence continues at coordinate 3,126,342 of NC_143585.1, read as the reverse complement.
CCTGAGCCCAAGGAAGCTCTCACAATTGTGGCTAAGGGTTTGCTTAGTTCCTTTGCTGCCTCCTTTAACATAACTACATAGATCCCATCCACACTAGGTGCCATTCTTAATCGTAACTTCAACAATTTCTCCTCCACTTTGCTCTCAGTTATTACAAAATCATTTAACTTCCTATTAGTGTTTAACAAGCTTCTGTCCTCCACTTCCCTACAGATTTCCTCATGCGAATGTAGATGCAAAATACTCATTCAGTTTATCAGCTGTCTGAGCAGGATCATCAGCAGTTGAACCACTAATATCCAGTGGACCAACGTGATTCATCCCCTTCCTACTAGAGTTTATATAAGATAAGTAGTCTTTGCTGTTTTTCTTTGCATCCTTTGCCAAAGATTTCTCATAAACTGCTTTCGCTTGCCTAACCTCTTTTGTGACTTGATTACAGCCTAGCTGGCACCTCCGTAGCCAGGTGGGCAGGAGCACCAGTGCGTAGCACGTGCTTCTTGATTAGACCGGGGTTCAAGCCTATGCCGACCAAATACGAAGGATGCGGAAAGGTCAGGGAATGACCGTATATCCCTGGAGCAATATGGCCTTAGTTGCTAATGCTCCTAAAAAACAAATAACAAACAAACAAACAGCCTAGCTTACGTCCACCCGAAACTGACTCAATATTGCACTATCCATCTATATGAAATGGATGCACTTCCTTAGATTTTTGTGTTTATTTACTAGCAACGTAACCACTCCAGCTTTCCTATTCTATCTACCATAGGCTTCTGTGTCACCTGATAGTTTATATGCATTTTTTTTTTTCTCTGCCACGTGTTATTAGTTCATCTGACCTCCATTTAGGCCTAAACCTTGAACAGTATTTTTTAGTTGGTATGAAAAGCCTAGTAGTTTCCAAGATTAATTTCCTGAATGCTTCCCATTTAGAATTTGCTGTTAGTAACATCATCAGTTGGTCCCACTTGACAGCTGACAAATTCTCTGTATAAAATTTAAAAACTGTCTGAGACCACTGTAGTCACTTTACAAAAGCAAAATCCCTTCCCTTTACCCCTGATGGTAGTTAAGTCTTTAAGTAAATCCCACGTCAGTGCACTGTGTCTTTTATCTGCAAATTATTAATCCATGAATAATCTGCTGATAATCAGATCACGGGTATAACTCCCTCTGGTTGATTCTCAAAAATGTTGCTGTAAAAAACAATCATCCAATAAAATCCACAAAAGTCTTTTTAGTATGCGAGTGACCAATCCACAAGTTCCAGTCTATCCGGAAAGTTCAAGTCTCCCATTATAAGACATTCCCAGAGGCTCACATCTGGTGAGTATGGGCTTGGCACACCCAACAGCCTGAGCTGGATATCATCATTCTTTTCTTTCTTGGTGACTCTTACTTCTCTTTCTCTCTCTGGGGGTCTCGGGAATTTTTTTTTGGCTGGTGTGGCATAAGCCTCAGGCTTCCTTGCACCATATGGCTAATAATAATAATAATAATTCTGATTTACTGGCCCACTCTATTTTTCTGTGCAACTGTTCATTGTACATCAGTGTCATTAGGCCTATAACAGACTTATTGTCATTTTTGCTTTCCCAGTGCTTCTGTCACACCAAACTGATGAACTGGATACACTTTCTTAGATTTTATTTGTTTCTTAACTAAAAGCATAACCCTTTCAGCCTTCCTATCCTGTCAATTCTTTCTGTACAAACTGTACTCCCCATAGGTTCTTCGTATATTTAGTAACCTACAAAATCCCTCTTTAAATTCAAAATACAGACAGAAGCCTATGGCAGATATAAGCAGGTCTGTAACCAAGTCGCAAAGGAGGTTAGGCAAGCAAAGGCAAATTATGAAAAATCTTTGGCAAAGGATGTAAAGGAAAACAGCAAAGAGTTTTTACATATGTAAACTCTAGAAGGAAAGGGATGAATCAGATTGGACCACTTAAACCTGTCTATACTGCTCAGTCCACACCTTGAGTACTGTATACAGGTCTGGAGGCCTCATTTTAGGAAAGATATAGAGCTGCTGGGACAAGTACAGAGAAGGGCAATGAGATTGGTGAGTGGAACAAAGGATTGGTGTTACCAAGGATTCTTAAGTTCTACAAATTGCAGTTTCCAGGTAATCTGGCACCTGCAAGTTGATCTAATTGAGGTGTATAAGGCCTTGAATAGATTGAACAAGTGAATGCTAATGGGAATCTTCCTCTTGCTCAGTTTACTCAACTGAGGGGCCATAAATTCAAAAATTTTAATTTATGAATTTTTTCCTCAAAATTTCCTCAATTTTGAAAAAAAAAAAAAAAAAAGACAATTGTAGAATAGATGTGCGGAAATTTGCCTTTGGCTGGCGGGTGGTTGATAGTTGGAACACGATTCCATCTGTTGTAGTGGAGGACAGCAACTGAAATAAGTTGAAGGCAGAACCACACAAACGTTTGGAGTGAATGGATGGGTGAAATTATTATTATTATTATTAGGTTGAGGCTTATGCTGCACCAGGCAAAAAAAAAAAAAAAAAAAATCTGAATTACCCAGAGAGAGAGAAAAGTAGAAGGGAATTACCAAGAAAGAGAAGAATGATGATATCCAGCTCAAGACCCTGGGTGTGTGCCCATACTCACCAGATGTGAGCCCCTGGGAGTGTGAGAAGGGTGGTTTTTTTTTTTTTTTTTTGGCTGATGCTATAGAAGTTTGCTTTCTTGTCCTTGCATCATATGCCATGCTAATTTTAACTTGCTCAGGAACTTGTGGGTTGGCACTCGCACACTAGAAAGACTTTTGTGGATTTATTGGATGACTGTTTTCTACAGCAATATGTTCAAGAGACAACCAGAGGGAGTAACACTCTTGATCTGATTATCAGTAGTGATTCTTCATGCATTATAAAGAAACCTGCTGATAAAGGAACCACTGGGTGACAGTAATCACAATGTATTGATGTGGGAATTATTTAAAGATGTAACTACCATCAAGACTAAAGGGAAGGGCTTTTGCTTTTGCAAAGGTGACTACAGAGGTCTCAGACAGTTTTTAAATTCTGTACATTGGAATCAACTGATGATGTTACCAACAGCGAATTATAAATGGGAAGCCTTCAGGGACTTAATTTTGGAGGCTACTAGGTTTTTCATTCCAACTAAGAAATACTGTTCAAGGTTTAGGACTAAATGGATGTCAGATGAATTAATGAGGCTACTGGCAGAGAAGAATGTATGGGATGCATATAAAGTATCAGGTGACACAGAAGCCTATGGCAGGTATAAACTAGTCTGTAATGAAGTCAAAAAAAAGGTTAGGCAGGCAAAGGCAGATTATGAGAAATCAAAAGATTTCTCATAATGAAGCTCGCATTATCTCATAATTATGAGACCTTCCTTGGAGTCAAGGGAGGTCCCCATGGATTGGAGGTGTGCAAAGGTATCACCAATTCATAAAGGAGGTTCAAAATGTGACATAAGTAACTACAGACCTGTTAATTTAACTTGTGTTCCAGGGAAAATAATGGAATCACTGGTTAAAGAAGCATTGCAGGATCACCTAGACAAGACTGCAGTAATAGTTAAGACACAGCATGGGTTTGTCAAAGGGAGGTCTTGTCTGACCAATATGATTGGTTACTATGATGTGGTCACAAAGGAACTGAATGCCAAAAATAATTTTGATGTCATATACTTGGATTTCAGGAAAGCTTTTGATACTGTTGCACATGGAAGACTGCTGCACAAATTGGAGAGGTATGGCATCAAGGGTAAGCTGCTACAATGGATAAAGGGATGGTTGAGTGGGACACAACAGAGAGTGGTAATCAATGAACACTGCTCTTCGTGGACAAATATTAGTGGAGTTCCCCAGGGTTCAGTGTTGGGCCCATTGTTGTTTTGCATATTTATCAATAATATTGATGAAGGTATATCAAGTTTAATGTCCAAGTTTGCAGATGATACAAAGGTTGGCAAGGTTGTTAACGATAGTAATGACAGTATGCTACTCCAACTGGATCTAGATAAGTTGGGAAAATGGACTGAGAAGTGGCAACTGGAGTTTAACATTGACAAATACAAAGTACTGCATATGGGTAGCAATAACCGAAGAGAAGCATACCAACTGGGTGGTATTACACGCAGGGAAGTGGAAAGTGAAAAAGACTTGGTCGTAATTGTGCAGTCAAATATGAAGTTCGCTGAGCAGTGCAGACCGTCTGCCAGGGCAGGTCATTGAGTCTTGTCAATGATATATAGGAATTTTGCTAGCAGGGACAGGGAGGTGATTATCCCATTATACAAGGCAATCGTCAGGCCATACCTAGAGTACTCTGTACAGGTCTGGAGGCCTCATTTTAGGAAGGATGTAGAGTTGCTAGAACGAGTAGAATGATTTGATTTGGTTTTTAATGGCACATTGGCAGCTAAGGCCATAATGCACCAAGTCAACAAGTAGAATGAAGGGCAACAAGATTGGTGGGGGGGGGGAACAAAGGGATGCTCTTACCAAGAAAGGCTTAAGTTCTGCAAATTGCAGCGCTTGGAGAGTAGGCACCTGCGAGGTGATCTGATTGAGGTGTGCAAGGCCTTGAATGGGTTGAGTAAGCTGAATGCTGATGGGTTTCTTCCTCTTGCTCAGACTAAGAATCTGAGGGGGCACAGTTTCAAATTGAGGAAAGATAGTTGTAGAATAGATGTGCAGAAATTTGCCTTTAGCCAGCAAGTAGTTGAATGGTGGAACAGGCTTCCATCTTTTAGCATTAGTAGAGGCATTTGATGCAAGAAAGCAAGCTTATGCAGCATCAGCCAAAAAAAAAAAAAAAAAACCCACTTCCACTTCATCCCTCTGTTCGTTCAAAATACCTGTCCAGCTGAGCCTTAAACTTATTTAGGCTATCAACCTCCACTACAAGGGATGGAAGTCTGTTCCACCAACCAACCACCTGCTGGCTAAAGGCAAATTTCCGCACGTCTATCCTACATCTGTCTTTCCTCAATTTGAATTTATGCCCTCTCAGGTGATTATTCTGAGCTAAAGGAAGAATCCCATCGGCATTGAGCATGCTCAAACCATTCAAGGCTTTATACACCTCTATCAGATCACCTCGCTGGTGCCTAGTCTCCAGACACTGTAATTTGCAAAACTTAAGCCTTTCTTCGTAAGAGCACCCCTTTGTTCCATTCACTAATCTTGTTGCCCTTCTCTGTACTCGTTCCAGCAGCTCTACATCCTTCTTGAAATGAGGCCTCCAGACCTGTATACAGTACTCTAGGTGTGGCCTGACCATTGCCTTATACAAGGGAATAATCACCTCCTTATCCCTGCTAAATAAATTTAAGGCTGAGTTGGACAGGCATTTGGAACGAATGGAAGGGAAATCGGAGGGTTTTTTTTTTTTTTTTTTTTTGGTTGATGATCCAGCATCAACCAAATTCTTGAATCGTATGCCTCTACTAATGCTAATAAACTAAGAGCGTGACAAGGACTATAAAGCTAAAATTTAATATGACAATTAATTAGACCAATAAAACGGCAAAAATGTATCCGTTTGCTGGAGCTGAAAATTCTTTGCCAACACGTGCTTAGATCCCTTTGAAAATCTCATTAGTTCTAGTGTATATTCTCCTGAAAGTCATTTACTTACCATCAACATTCCAAATGAGTGGCTTCCCATTTACAACGCATACTTTCATCATTATTAAATTACAAAATGCTAAAACAGATCACACCATACTAACGTTAAGTCGCCTTGTAACTATGAACTGGCACCAGACAAAGGTTTAAAAAAAAAAAAAAAACTAAAACCACAAATGTTCAAATTTTTAAAATTTAAATAAAAAAATAATAAAATACTTTTGTTTCTTCTTCAATTGTTTTTTCTTTTATTTCTCTTCCATTTTTCTTCTATTTCTCTTCATTGTAGTGAGACGATTTATGTGTGCAATTTAATTAAACCCTCTTTTTTCAAAAGGATACATTTAGGACAGCCGTTAAAAAAAAAAAAAAAAAAAAAAAAACTACGAGAAATGTCCAAATTTTTAAAATGAAAATAAAATAATAAATAAGGAAACAAACATAATTTTGTAAAAAAGCTGTGTTTCTGTTCAATGTAGTGATATGATTAATCAGGTGTGAAATTGAAATACTGTACTGTATATCCCCCTTTTTTTTTTTTCTTTCTTTCTTTCTTTATTTTATTATTTTTTTTTATTACAAGCAGCGACACTTACTCTCTTAATTCAGATCCACAGAGTAGTAACATATCTTCTCTGTGTTCAGACCACATAATCAGAGCTAAGCGAATCGGATTCAGAGGAAAATTTAGTCATAGGAAATACTCCACATATTTCAGACGTTCGGCGTTGTGACCTGGATATCCGGCTTTGAATATATAGAAATAACATATTAATTGTATTATAAACATTTAAGTAATTTTTTAAATGAAAACTCCAAACATGAGAGGTATTAGAATTTAAACTGCATAGGACAGTGCATGGATGGAGGTTGAGAAGGTGAAATTAGAAGATAAAGATGATATTATACTTGAAACTTCAATAGTTTGTAATTTTCAGGAAATACTTATGAAGAAAATTTATTCCAGAAAACTGATGTTGAATGAATAAATGAGGAAGAAGAAAACTTGATTGCTGGAACAAACTTCCATCTGTCGTTGTAGTAGTTGATAGCTTAAATATCTTTAAGTCAGAACTAGACAAACATTTGGAGCGAGTGGATGGGTGAAATGAGAAGGGTTTTTTTTTTTTTTTTTTTTTTTTGGCTGATGCTATATAAGCTTCCTTTCTTGCATCATATGCCTTTGCTAATGCTAATACTTGGTTCTGTGAGTTTAAGTTCCACAGTAAAAGGATTTTGACTAGCTGAAGCACGTTCTTCAGCTAGTTTCGGACTGCTCTGAAAGAGTGAGAGGGAATTATAGAAGCCAATTCAGAAGAACAAAGTCACGGAATTATCTACAAAAACGGCATGCAGCAGAAACAGAACGTCTATGAGACATAGTGGAGAGACTCTGTTAGAGAAGAGTCATTAATTAACCCAACTTTCCTCTTTTGAATGGAGTTGAGAAGCATTGGAGAGTTTTCGGACGTACCACGCAAGTTAGAGAAAGTTATGCAAGTTATGAGTAGCTATTTTGAGGAAAATTAACGCCGAGGACGAAAGAGAAAAACCAGTTTTTTAGATGCAGAGGAAGCAATATTTGTAGTGTGCTTACGCCAAGAGAGATTAGAAGTCAGGATAATCCCCAATAGAAACATATTATCTTGCCTAGAAATGTGAGTGTCATCAAAAATAAGCATAGTAGCAGAGAATAATTTTTTTTTTTTTTTTTTTTGCAAGATATAAGACAGGACTGAGTTTTAGAAGGATTGATGGCAACTAAGTTATCTTTGACACTTTGGAGAATTTCCTGGAGATCAGCATTTAAGGAATCGGTAGTGGATATTAGAGAAGTTGAAGCAATTTGAGCTGGGCAAGGTGTCTCAAACTGGAATGGAATGTTCTATCTTCAGCAAAACCCTGGATAGGATTTCAGGTCAATGGAAGAATGTAGTTAATATACAAAAGGAAAAGAGTGGGAAAAAGAACTGAACCTTGGGAAACACCAGTATTGGTGTTTCCCAAGAAGTTAGAAGACAGAGAGCCACCTGCCATCGCCTGCATGAGCATTCAGAGAGAAAACTGGATACCAATTACAAAAAAAAGTTCACAACTACAAAAAAAAAAGACGAAACTTATTTCAGAAGACCTATATGCAAAACTTTATCAAAAACCTTTGGACTTCAAGAGCAACTGCTTGAGTTTCACCAAAATAAAGGTTTCCATTGAATTTGGCAATAGAGGTGTAACATAACCCAGAGGATCATCCCTAACGCAATCCATAGTGGCTATCATTGAACAGATTGAAAGTTTCTATATAGCTTAAGACTTGGTGGTAAATTGATATCTCCGTTATCTTTTTTATATCTTCTTTAGGAACTGGCTTGATATGTGCAAATTTCCAAGCAGAAGGGGAAAACACCTTTGGAATAAGAAAGTGAAAAAAAGCGATACAGAAAAGGAGTAAGTTCGGAAGCACAGGTTTTGAGAGCAAGTGGTGAAATACTATCAGGAACTGGAGCTTTCTTATTCTTAGCATTAAGAATGATCAAAATCATACTGACATCCATTTGATGTAAAACCACAGGAAGCATTGAATGGAGCATACTGTGAAGGTGGGAGAGGGATTAACATGTTCATTAATACACGAGGTGAAAAAAAAAAATCCTTAGCTAAAGTAGCAATAGAGCTATCTTGTTTTGACAGAGGTGGGAAAAGAGATGGGCAAAATATGCAGCCATTAGCATTGGAAAGAGAGGGTAGAATGTTTTCAAGTCTCTGTAGATGAGAAAACGTTGAGAATCAGTTTGAAAGCTGAACCTCGACGACCCATATGTAAAGCTCTAGACAAAATGCCGATTGAATCAAGTAAGATGGGCTCTTTTTGGTTGTAAAAAATTATTATTATTATTATTTTTTTAATATTTAAGGGCTGTATAAATGTATATGTATTAATATGTAGCGGTTTGTGTTCACAGACCGATTTGCGTGTTGTGCAAGCTGAAAAGCCCAGAATAACACACAGGTCAAAACCCTGCTTTCTTCTCGAGATCGGTAAACTCTAATGTCGATATACGACCTTCAGAAAATGGTTCAATCTGTTCCACAGGGCTCTCTGTTATTGTGTGCTTGCTTGCTGGACATCATGCCAATGGAGAATAAGGCCATCAGCTCTTACTATTATTTACCATTCAATGTGTACAATAAGGTTCCGAGCAAGTCTAATCACTAATACGGATGTTCCAGAAAACGCCTGTGTTTTATATGATCGACTAGTGGTTTATACTTTGGGACAACAATCTCATGTTCTCAAGATCTATTCTGAATAGTGGAGAATATACTCCCAACATCAAAATCGGTGTTATGTTTATTCACTGAAATCTTTCTATTAGTTACACCTCAAAATGCCGCATAATACGGTTCGTTTAATATAAAACTCGTGCTGTGGATAACATGCAGCAAGACAATGGATAAGAGGCAAGGATGATTAAACAAAACATGATTTATTTATTGTATCATACATATAGATATAAAAATCAAGTTATGGTGTCTTTCGAACAGTTAAATAAGAAATCTTTATCTCTTATTAATGGATAAACAATAGGTTAATATTTAATGATATATATATATATATATATATATATATATAAATTTGTCTGCATTCTTCATGTAACCTTTAGTTGGCACTGCTGCTCGTACTCTCTGGAGCCGACAGTCATCTCGCTATCCGAATAACTGGGTACAAGTGTAGGAATGCCATATAGGTTTGACAATCACAACTGATAGTATTACATTTATACAAGTGGATCATGTTAGCCATAAATTCTAGGTTCTAAGTGTTGAAATAGATAAAATAGTTCTAAGTGATAAAATAGATGATACCATAGTATGTATCTAGGAGGAGGGTTGTTTGTCACTGGACTCTATTTAATAAGAGGTTAGGTCTTAATGTTCGACACTTTCATTCTGCTAGCTATCGTATTACAAACATGGAGTGAAACTTTGCCTTTAGCCAGCGGGTGGTTGGTTGGTGGAACAGACTTCCATCCCTTGTCGTGGAAGTCGATAGCCTAAATAAGTTTAAGGCTCAGCTGGACAGGTATTTTGAACGAACAGAGGGGTGAAGTGGAAGTGGTTTTTTTTTTTTTTTTTTGGCTGATGCTGCATAAGCTTGCTTTCTTGCATCAAATGCTTCTACTAATGCTAATGCCAATGCTAACTTACCACAATACTCCTTGGTATGTTCAGGGGTTGGCAGTTGAGAGCAGGAGCCAGCGACACAAGACCCACGAGACGTCTCTTATGGTCAGATAGCCTCAAAAAGAAAAGCTTCCTCAGCGTCCGACTCTCTCTCTCTCTCTATAGATTTTTCTCCTAGTTTTCTTCTGTCCGTTTCTGTTCTCCCTCTGTCCTCTCTCTCTGCGTCCGCGCTCTTTTTTCTCCCCTTTCTTTGTCTCCCATCTGCATATATGTATATCCCCCTTTTTGAATTTTCAAAACTTCTATTGGTCAAAAGACTAATTTTATGGGGAAAAGAAAATCCCAGGAACTGTTATTTCGGAGACCTGCCCCTGTAAAAAAAATGGAATTTATGAGGAGAAAGAGGAACCTCACATCTGCATGGGATGGCATTTCCAGACTAGTCACTAGGTCTAAAGTCTTTCGTTCCGACACAAGGAATTTCCAGACAGCAATCACCCCGTAGTTATCAGGTTCAGATTTCATTCAAAAGTATGTTCCTTAATTGACATTACTCAGTTCTTTCTGACAAAAGTCATATACCTTCTCACCGTATTATAAATACTACCTCCACGATGGTCGTCCGATCCGATCGTTTAACGATCTCTCGCTGTGAATCAGCCGGACTCATAAAGACGGCATAGTGTTTCATTAGCATTAGCATTAATAGAGGCATATGATGCAAGAAAGCAAGCTCATGCAGCATCAGCCAAAAAAAAAGAAAAAAAAAAAAAAACTCTTCCGTTTTACCCCTCCTTTTCGTTCGAAATACCTGTTCAGCTATGCCTTAAATTTATTTAGTCTATCAACTTCCAAAACAAGGGAGGGAAGTCTGTTCCACCAACCAACCACCCGCTGGCTAAAGGCAAATTTCCGCACATTTATCCTACATCTGCCTTTCCTCAATTTGAATTTATGCTCTCTCAGGTGATTATTCTGAGCAAGAGGAAGAATCCCATCAGCATTGAGCAAGCTCAAACCATTCAAGGCTTTATACACCTCTATCAGATCACTTCGCTGGTGCCTAGTCTCCAGACACTGTAATTTGCAAAACTTAAGCCTTTCTTCGTAAGAGCACACCTTTGTTCCATTCACTAATCTTGTTGCCCTCCTCTGTACTCGTTCCAGCAGCTCTACATCCTTCTCGCTTGAAATGAGACCTCCAGACCTGTATACAGTACTCTAGGAGTGGCCTTATACAAGGGATAATCACCTCCTTATCCCTGCTATAAACATTCCTATATATCATTGACAATACACCAGGAGCTACTCTTGCAGCCCGTCTGCACTGCTCAGAGAACTTCATATCTGCCTGCACAACCACCCCCAGGTCCCTTTCATTCTCTACCACTGTCAGTGTAGTACCACAGAGTTGATACGTTGCTCTGGGGTAGCTACTTCCCATATGTAGTACTTTACATTTGTCAATGTTAAACTTCATTTGCTACCTCTCAGCCCATCTGCTCAACCTCTCCAGATCCTGTTGCAGCAGCATAGTGTGAGTAGTGTCCTTGACAATCCTGCCAACCTTCGTATCGTCTGCAAACTTGGACATTAAGCTTGATATACCATCATCAATATCATTTATAAATACAGAAAACAATAATGGACCCAACACTGAACCCTTATGGACTCCACTAATAACATTAGTCCACGACGAGCAGTGCCCATTGATTACCACTCTCTGTCTTCTCCCCCTCAACTTTATCCACAGCAGCAATTTTCCTCCAATGCCACACTGCTCCAATTTGTGCAGCAGTCATCCATGTGCAACAGTATCAAAAGCCTTTCTAAGATCCAAGTATATAATATCAAAGTTATTCCCTGTATCTAGTTCTTTTGTGACTGAATCATAATATCCATTCAAATTGGTCAGGCAAGACTTTCCCCTTAACAAAACCATGCTGTGTCCCAGCTATAACTGAAGTCTTGTCTAGATGATCTTGCAGTGCTTCTTTAACCAGTGTCTCCATTAATTTTCCTGGAACAGAAGCTAAACTCACAGGTCTATAATTACTTGTGTCAGCCTTTGATCCTCCTATGTGAATTGGGGTCATATTTGCACTTCGCCAGTCTATGGGTACCTCCCCTAAGTCAAGGAAGCTGTCATAGTTATGGCTAAGGATTTGCTTATTTCATTTGCTGCATCCTTTAATATAACTGGATAGATTCCATACACACAAAGTGCCTTTCTTGTGTTTATCTTCAACAATTTCTCCTCCACTTTACTCTCAGTTATTACAAGATTCTCTATCTTACTGCCAGAGTTCAATACACCTTTGGCATTCCCCTCGCTGAATAAATCCTCATGTGTGAATGTCAATGCAAAATATTCATCTAGTTTGTTAGCTACCTGAGCAAGATCATCAACAGTTGACCCATCGATATCAAGTGGACCAATCTGATTCATCCCCATCCTTCTAGAGTTTACATAAGTAAAGAACTCTTTGCTGTTTTTCTTTGCATCCCATGCCAAAGATTTCTCGTAATCTGCCTTCGCCTGCCTAACCTCCTTTGTAACTTGGTTACAGATCAACTTGTATCAATCATAGGCTTCTGTGTCACGTGTTAATTTGTATGTATCCCATGCATTTTTCTTCTCTGCCATATGTCTCATTAGTTCATCTGACATCCATTTAGGCCTAAACCTTGAACAATATTTCTTAGTTGGTATGTAAAGCCTAGTATCTTCGAAAATAAATTCTTTGAATGCTTCCCATTTTGAATTTGCTGTTGGTAACATCATTAGTTGGTCCCACTGTTTAGAATTTAAATACTGTCTCAGTCCATCGTAGTCGCCTTTACGAAAGCAATAACCCTTCCCTTTACCCCTAATGGTAGTTACCTCTTTGAGTAAATCCCACTTCAGCACACTGTGATCACTGGTTCCTGTATCTGCAAATTCTTAATGCGTGAAGAATCACTACTGATAATCAAATCAAGAGTGTTACTCCCTCTAGTTGCCTCCCGAACATGCTGATGTAGAAAACAATCATTCAATAAATCCACAAAAGCCTTGCTAGTGTGTGAGTGACCAGCCCCCAAATTCCGGTCAATATCTGGGAAATTAAAATCCCCCATTATAAGACTCTCTGATTTACTGGCCCACTCTATTTCCCTGTACAGTTTCTTATTATACTCATTAGCATTAGCATTAGCATTAGTAGAGGCATATGATGCAAGAAAGCAAGCTTATTCATCATCAGCCAAAAAAAAAAAAACACACACCACTCCCATTTTACCCCTCCGTTCGTTCGAAATACCTGTTCAGTTGAGCTTTAAATTTGTTTAGGCTATCAACTTCAACAACAAGTGATGGAAGTCGGTTCTACCAACCAACCACCCGCTGGCCAAAGGCAAATTTCCGCACATCTATCCCACATCCGTCCATCCTCAATTTGAATTTATGCCCTCTGAGGTGATTATTCTGAGCAAGATGAAGAATCCCATTGGCATTGAGCATGCTCAAACCATTCAAAGCCTTATACACCTGTATCAGATCACCTCGCCGGTGCCTAGTCTCCAGACTCTGTAATTTGCAAAATTTAAGCCTTTCTTCGTAAGAGCAACCCTTTGTTCCATTCACTAATCTTGTTGCCCTTCTCTGTACCCGTTCCAGCAGCTCTACATTCTTCTTGAAATGAGGCCTCCAGACCTGTATACAGTACTCAAGATGTGGCCTAACCATTGCCTTATACAAGGGAATAATCACCTCCTTATCCCTGCTAGAAAAATTCCTGTATATCATTGACAAGACACCATGAGCTACTCTTGCAGCTCGTCTGCACTGCTCAGAGAACTTCATATCTGCCTGCACAATTACCCCCAGGTCCTTTTCATTCTCCACAACTGTCAGTGTAGTACCGCAGAGTTGATACGTTGCTCTGGGGTTACTGTTTTCCATATGTAGTACTTTACATTTGTCAATGTTAAACTTCATTTGCCACCTCTCAGCCCATCTGTTCAACCTTTCCAGATCCTGTTGCAGCAGCATAGCGTCAGTAGTGTCCTTAACAACTCTGCCACCCTTTGTATCATTTGCAAACTTGGACATTAATCTTGATATCCCATCATCAATATCATTCATAAACACCGAAAACAACAACGGACCCAACACTGAACCCTGAGGAACTCCACTAATAACATTAGTCCACGTTGAGCAGTGTCCATTGATTACCACTCTCTGTCTTCTACCACTCAACCATCCCCTTATCCATAGCAGCAATTTGCCTCCAATGCCACACTGCTCCAAATTGTGCAGCAGTCTTCCATGTGCAACAGTATCAAAAGCCTTTCTAAGATCCAAATATATAATATCAAAGTTATTCCCTGCATCCAGTTCTTTTATGACTACATCATAGTATCCAATCAAACTGGTCAGGCAAGACCTGCCCTTAACAAAACCATGCTGCATCTGAGCTATAACTGAATTCTTGTCTAGCTGATCCTGCAGTGCCTCTTTAACCAATGCCTCCATTAATTTACCTGGAACAGAAATTAAACTAACAGGTCTATAATTACTTGTGTCAGCCTTTGATCCTCCTTTGTGAATTGGGGTTACATTTGCACAACTCCAGTCTATGGGTACTTCCCCTGAGTCCAAAGAAGCTCTCATAATTATGGCTAGGGGTTTGCTTACTTCCTTTGATGCCTCCTTTAATATAACTGGATAGATCCCATCCACCCCAGGTGCCTTTTTTATGTTTATCTTCAACAATCTCTCCTCCACTTTCCTCTCAGTTATTACAAAATCATCCAGCTCACTGCCAATGTTTGCTTTACCTACATCATTCTTCTTCCTGAATAACTCCTCATGCGTGAATGTAGATGCAAAATACTCGTTTAGATTGTTACCCACCTGAGCAGGATCCTCAACTGTTGAACCATCAATGTCCAGTGGACCAATCTGATTCATCCCTTTCCTTCTTGAGTTTAAATATGTAAAGAACTCTTTTCTGTGTTTCTTTGCATCCTTTGCCAAGGATTTTTCGTAGTCTGCCTTTGCCTGCTTAATCTCCTTTGTGACTTGGTTACAGACCAACTTATATCTATCACTCATCACAATCATTAGGCCTATAACACACTCTTGCTCTCAATTTTGATCTCCCAATGCTTATGTCATACCAAACTGACTCGACACTGCACTGTCCAGCGATGTCTTCACTTCACTTCCTTGGATTTTATGTATTTCTTAACTAATAGCATGACCCCTCCTCCCTTCATATCCTGTCTATCCTTTCTGTAGACGTTGTACTCCCCAAATTCCAGTTCTGCATTCCTTATATCTGTGTGACACAACGTCTCTGATATCCCAACAATATCTGCCTTTGATGTTTTGAGCAATACCTCAAATTCATCAAATTTATTTACTAAACTCCTAGCATTCGTGTACACGCAAGTATACATGCACCTGTTTCTATTCTTAGCTACCCTAACAGAACCCATATGTTTACTTGTACCGCAATGACACCCAGCAGTCTCTGAAATATCCTTCATCTCCTTTTTCAGGCTTCTGTTCATTCCAATAGAAGCAGTGCAAGAATCACTTTCACCTCTGCCAGTGTCTACTGTTAATCTATTAGTCTTTGTCTCCCCCTAAGCTAGCAGTTTTCCGACCCACCTAACAGTGCCTCGACAGTATCAGCAAATATTCTTGCACCCTTTCTATTTAAGTGTATCCAATCCCTGTAGAAGCAGTCTCTCCTGTTAACAAGTACAGTCCAGGTTGAAAAAAATTCTACCCCTTGAGCCTTGCACAATCTTTCCAGGGCCGAATTGATCAACAAGGCTCTCATCATATACTGCCTCCTATCGCGTCTGGGCAGAATTGTAGACACTTTCAAATTCACATCTTCAGTACTGCGTACAGGTCTGGAAGCCTCATATTAGGAAGGTTGTAGAGTTGCTAGACCGAGTACAGAAAAGGACAACAAGACTGGCGAAGGGAACAAATGGGTGCTCTTATGAAGTTAGGCTTAAGTACTGCAAATTGCAGCTTCTGCGGAATAAGCCGCTGCGAGGCGATCTGATTGAGGGGTATAAGGCCTTGAATGGATCGAGCGGCTCATTGCTGATGGGATTCTACCTCTTGCTGAGAAATCAAACCTAAGTGGGCATAGATTCAAATTGAGGAAAGACAGTTGTAGAATAGAGGTGCGGAAGTTTGACTTTAGCCAGCGGGTAGTTGATTGCCCGAACAAACTTCCATTTGCCCGAACAAACTTCCATTGCCCGAACAAACAACCTTTGCCCCTGGCTGACATACCCTGGTCCTGTTTCAAGGAATTCGTTGGAACAGAACCAGGGTATGTCTGCCAGGGGCCAAGGTTGATAACGTTGTAGAGCGAATATCATCTTTTAAGGGCAAAAAAGGTGATATAGTACACGTTGGCACTAATAATATTAAGAGTAGGAGACCGGCAGAATTACTTAACAAGTACAGGTCACTGTTGAACAAAAGCCGAGAATTAGGGTTGAATTTGAAAGTGTCTGCAATTCTGCCCAGACACGATAGGAGGGAGTATATGATGAGAGCCTTGTCGATCAATTCGGCCCTGGAAAGATTGTGCAAGGCTCAAGGGGTAGAATTTTTTTCAGCCTGGACTGTACTTGTTAACAGGAGAGATTGCTTCTACAGGGATGGGATACACTTAAATAGAAAGGGTGCAAGAATATTTGCTGATGCTATCGAGGCAGTGTTAGGTGGGTCGGAAAACTGCTAGCTTGGGGGGGGGGGAGACAAAGACCAATAGATTGACAGTAGCCACTGGCAGAGCTGAAAGAGATTCTTGCACTGCTTCTATTAGAATGAGCAGAAGCCTGAAAAACAAGATGCATGGTATTTCAGAGACTGCTGGGAGCCATTGCGGTCCAAGTAAACACATGGGTTGTGTTAGGGTAGCTAAGAATAGAAACAGGTGCAGGTATACTTGCGTGTACACCAATGCTAGGAGTTTAGTAAATAAATTTGATGAATTTGAGGTATTGCTCAAAACATCAAAGGCAGATATTGTTGGGATATCAGAGACGTGGTGTCACACAGATATAAGGGATGCAGAACTGGAATTTGGGGAGTACATCGTCTACAGAAAGGATAGACAGGATAGGAAGGGGGGAGGGGTTATGCTGTTAGTTAAGAAACACTTAAAAACCAAGGAATTGAAGCCAGTCGACATCGCTGGACAGTGCAGTGTTGAGTCAGTTTTGTGTGACATAAGCATTGGGAGATCAAAATTGAGAGTAGGAGTGTGCTATAGGCCTAATGACTCTGATGAGTATAGTAAGGAACTGTACAGGGAAATAGAGTGGGCCAGTAAATCAGAGAGTCTTATAATGGGAGATTTTAATTTCCCAGATATGACTGGAATTTCGGGGCTGGTTACTCACACACTAGCAGGGCTTTTGTGGATTTATTGGATGATTGTTTTCTACATCAGCATGTTCGGGAGGCAACTAGAGGGAGTAATACTCTTGATTTGATTATCAGCAGTGATTCTTCATGCATTAAGAATCTGCAGATAAATGAACCACTAGGTGGCAGTGATCACAGTGTGCTGAAGTGGGATTTACTCAAAGAGGTAACTACCATTAGGGGTAAAGGGAGGGGTTATTGCTTCCGTAAAGGCGACTACGATGGACTGAGACAGTATTTAAATTCTAAACAGTGGGACCAACTAATGATGTTACCAACAGCAAATTCAAAATGGGAAGCATTTAAAGAACTTATTTTGGAAGCTACTAGGCTTTACATACCAACTAAGAAATATTGTTCAAGGTTTAGGCCAAAATGGATGTCAGATGAACTAATGAGGCATATGGCAGAGAAGAAAAATGCATGGGATACTTACAAATTAACACATGACACAGAAGCCTATGATAGATACAAGTTGATATGCAACCAAGTTACAAAGGAGGTTAGGCAGGCGAAGGTAGATTACGAGAAATCCTTGGCAAGGGATGCAAAGAAAAACAGCAAAGAGTTCTTTACTTATGTAAACTCTAGAAGGAAGGGGATGAATCAGATTGGTCCACTTGATATTGATGGGTCAACTGTTGATGATCCTGCTCAGGTAGCTAACAAACTAAATGAATATTTTGCATCGACATTCACACATGAGGAGTTATTCAGCAAGGGGAATGCCAGAGGTGAATTCAACTCTAGCAGTAAGCTACAGAATCTTGAAATAACTGGGAGTAAAGTGGAGGAGAAACTGTTGAAGATAGACACAAGAAAGGCACCTGGGGTGGATGGGATCTATCCAGTTATATTAAAGGAGGCAGCAAAGGAAGTAAGCAAACCCTTAGCCATAATTATGAGAGCTTCCTTGGACTCAGGTGAGGTACCCATAGACTGGAAATGTGCAAATGTGACCCCAATTCACAAAGGAGGATCAAAGGCTGACACTAGTAATTATAGACCTGTGAGCTTAACTTCTGTTCCAGGAAAATTAATGGAGGCACTGGTTAAAGAAGCACTGCAGGATCATTTAGACAAGACTTCAGTTATAGCTCAGACACAGCATGGTTTTGTTAAGGGGAAGTCTTGCCTGACCAACTTGATTGGATACTATGATGCAGTCACAAAAGAACTGGATGCAGGGAATAACTTTGCTATTATATACTTGGATCTTAGAAAGGCTTTTGATACTGTTTCACATGGAAGACTGCTACATAAATTGGAGCAGTGTAACATTGGAGGCAAATTGCTGCTATGGATAAAGGGGTGGTTGAGGGGGAGAAGACAGAGAGTGGTAATCAATGGACACTGCTCATCGTGGACTAATGTTATTAGTGGAGTCCCTCAGGGCTCAGTGTTGGGTCCATTATTGTTTTCTGTATTTATAAATGATATTGATGATGGTATATCAAGCTTAATGTCCAAGTTTGCAGACGATACAAAGGTTGGCAGGGTTGTCGAGGACACTACTGACACTATGCTGCTGCAACAGGATCTGGAAAGGTTGAACAGATGGGCTGAGAGGTGGCAAATGAAGTTTAACATTGACAAATGTAAAGTAGTACACATCGGAAACAGCAACCCCAGAGCAACGTATCAACTCTGTGGTACTACACTGACAGTGGTAGAGAATGAAAGGGACTTGGGGGTGGTTGTGCAGGCAGATATGAAGTTCTCTGAGCAGTGCAGACGGGCTGCAAGAGTAGCTCATGGAGTATTGTCAATGATATACAGGAATTTTTCCAGCAGGGATAAGGAGGTGATTATTCCATTGTATAAAGCAATGGTCAGGCCACACCTAGAGTACTGTATACAGGTCTGGAGGCCTCATTTCAAGAAGGATGTAGAGCTGCTGGAACGAGTACAGAGAAGGGCAACAAGATTAGTGAATGGAACAAAGGGGTGCTCTTACGAAGAAAGGCTTAAATTTTGCAAATTACAGTGTCTGGAGACTAGGCACCAGCGAGGTGATCTGATAGAGGTGTATAAAGCCTTGAATGGTTTGAGCATGTTCAATGCTGATGGGATTCTTCCTCCAACTCAGAAAAATCACCTGAGAGGGCATAAATTCAAATTGAGGAAAGACAGATGTAGGATAGACGTGCGTAAATTTGCCTTTAGCCAGCGGGTGGTTGGTTGGTGGAACAGACTTCCATCGCTTGTGGTGGAGGTTGATAGCCTAAATAAGTTTAAGGCTCAGCTGGACAGGTATTTTGAACGAACAGAGGGGTGAAGTGGAAGTGGGGTTTTTTTTTTTTTTTGGCTGATGTTGCATAAGCTTGCTTTCTTGCATCAAATGCCAATACTAATGCTAATGCTAATTTTTTGTTGCGGAAGTTGATAGCTTAAATAAATTCAACTATAGAAACATTTGGAATGAATGGATCAGTGAAATGGGAATGTTTTTTGGCTGATACAGTATAAGCTTGCTTTCTTGCATCACGTGCCTCTATAATGCTAATGTTAATCAGCCACTGTTTTTTTTTTTTTTTTTGCAATTTTACTTTTCATTTCTCTCTAGGAGAGGGCGTAAAGGAGTTTAAATGCCTACATTGCTAGTTGATGATTTTGGCGCGAAGTTAGTACGCTTTTATTGTGACATGCTTGTTCAGCGTTCGGTGCTGGACAGTTATTAAATTCTTTCTTAAGTTGACTATACAGTTTGTTGCCGTATTAGGCCTTAGGGATATATATATATTTTAAAAATATATTAATAGTACCTCAAATAATAATATAGCAAAATGGATGTGGAAGTAGATCAGAGACTGCGAGATATACAGAAGGAATATTTAGACTTTCTGGATGACGATGTAGGTTTTGTTTTGTGAATATAGTTTGATTAGCGAAATAGTTCATCATGGTATGTGCAGGAATCAGAAAGCTTTAGTTTAAATATTTTCATTATCGAATATCGATTGAAATTAAAAGGTCTACTATAAACTTCAACGATTATCAGCTAGTGCAGTGATTTTTACACTTTGTGACTATGGATCATGTTTCAATAATAAAACAAATTTTACCTGAACCACCAATCCATTTAATTATAATAGAAGTAACCCATAGCTCATTAATAAGGAAATATTGACATGTATTTGGTCATATATTCGTAATAGAAACATGTTTATTATACAAATAAAATAAAGAAATAAACGATTTCAATACTTTAATACCATGATCATTAGCATTAGTAGAGGCATTTGATGCAAGAAAGCAAGCTTATGCAGCATCAGCCTAAAAATAAATAAATAAAATAAAAATAAATAAATAAATGAAAAATAACCACTTCCACTTTACCCCTCTGTTCGTTCGAAATACCTGTCCAGCTGAGTCTTAAATTTATTTAGGCTATCAACTTCCACAACAAGAGATGGAAGTCTGTTCCACCAACCACCCACTGGCTAAAGGCAAATTTCCTCACGTCTATCCTACATCTGTCTTTCCTCAATTTGAATTTATGCCCTCTCAGGTGATTTTTCTGAGCAAGAGGAAGAATCCCATCAGCATTGAGCATGCTCAAACCATTCAAGGCTTTATACACCTCAATCAGATCATCTCGCTGGTGCCTAGTCTCCAGACACTGTAATTTGCAAAACTTAAGCCTTTCTTTGTAAGAGCACCCCTTTGTTCCATTCACCAATCTTGTTGCCCTTCTCTGTACTCATTCCAGCATCCCTACATCCTTCTTGAAATGAGGCCTCCAGACCTGTATACAGTACTCTAGGTGTGGCCTGACCATTGCCTTATACAAGGGAATAATCACCTCCTTATCCATGCTAGAAAAATTCCTATATATCATTGACAATACACCATGAGCTACTCTTGCAGCCCGTCTGCACTGCTCAGAAAACTTCATATCTGCCTGCACAACCACTGTGCAACTGATCAACATTTTAACAATTGAGTGTCATGTACCTTATACCAGGTTCACAGGCGCAAGGAGTAAAAACAAGGGATACAAGTTTGTCTTTATGAAACTGCTAATACCATGTCATAGGTGTCTCCAATCCATGTAGTAGTGACATGTGATTCAAGAAAGCAAGTGTATGAGCTTATGCAGCATCAGCCAAAAGCTCATACACTTGCTTTCTTGCATCACATGTCACTACTACTACATGGATTAGAGATACCTATGATATGGTGTCATGTGTCTAGAAGTCTGCTCACTACACCCCCCCCCCACACTGTTACTACCTACTTAATGTTCGAAAGTCAGTGCCATAGCTTCCTTTATTTGTGAATAAATTTCTTGATGTAAAAGGCTTCTTTTATTTTTCAGTCTCTTTTTATAATATTACTGTGAAGTTCCTATTACTATAGACCTGGCTGCACACCAGTGCATGTGCTACCAATTCAGATTCTTTGGTGTACATTTACCCATTCCCCTGAATTAACAAAAGCACGTGATAGTGTGCCCAGGCTTATATAGAAACTTTGTGGTAGCAGGGGGGGGGGGAAACACACATTTAAAAAAGAAAAACAAGAGTCCTTTTGCATCAAGAAATTTAGCCAGATTGTCTTAAACAGCTTTTCGACAATAAGTAGGGAGTAATAGAGTGGAGATTGCTAAGATCCTTTAAAAATGATAAGTCATTTTAGTGACTTATCATTTTCAATTTTCAATATTATTTAGTGACTTTTTATGACATGATGTCAGCAGCTTTGAGAAAAGCAAATTTGTATTCCGTTCTTCTTACTCATTGTCATTGTGCACGTGAACAAGAACTTGGTATAAGGGTTTGTAACAGGATGCTCATTTATTAAAATATTTATCGTATTTTGGAATAGTGTATATTTTCTAGAGTATATTCTAGGAGTATATGTATAATAAGATCAAAAAACATCATTAGAAATAAGTCTTGTTATCAGAAAAAAAAATTTCTAACTACTGTAAAACAGCCAAATTTCAGGATACCAATGTTGGCACAAAAAAAGCAGAAACTGAATTTCTGTGGAAGGTTGCCATAGCAACAATTATTTCTTGATGTACATTGTGCTATAAAGAATTTTTATAGCTAAACTTCTCCAGTTAAAAAGTAATAATGGAGATCAAAAGTAAATGTCATACTGGAGGGATACTAAATTTCATGGTGGTTTCATTCTAATAGGTATTTAAATTTATAGGTTTAACATTTTTGGTGTATAAAATGCACCAAACGTGGCAACTAATGTTTTATTTGTGGAGTTCCTGAGGGTTCAGTGCTGGGCCCCCCCCTTACTGTTTACAGTATTTATTAACGATATTGAAGGCATACCAAGCTTATTTTCTAAGTTTGAGATGATAAATTAGGCAAATAGGCTGAGAAGTGGCAATTAAAGTTTAACATTGACAAATGTAACGTATTTCATATGGGTAGTAGTAATACCAGATTAATGTACTAGCTGTGTTGTGCCACTCAAGAAATAATTGTTGCTATGGCAACTTTCCACAGAAATTCGGTTTCTGCTTTTTTTGTGCCAACTTTGGCATCCTTAGGGTAGTGGTAATAGATAGGCGTTTTCTGAGCACTGCAGACAAGCTGCCAGGATTTTGTTGATGATGTACACAAATTTTTTTTATATGAAAACCACAAACACAAGAGGTACTAGAATCTATAGTACTTAGTATGTGCATATGCTGAAGGTTGAGAAGATGAAAAAAGATATTTGTTGACATTAGACTTGAATTTCTGTAGATTTTATTATCAGGCAATACATATGAAGGAAGGTTGTTCCAAAAACGGAAGTTGAATGAATAAATGAGGAAGAAGGAAAGTTGGTTCTGTGAGTTTGAAGTGGGACAGTAAAAGATGTTCACTGGTTGCAGTATGTGTTTAGAATGCATTGGGGAGAAGGAGGGATGAGAGAGAGAGAGAGAGAGAGAGAGAGAGAGAGAGAGAGAGAGAGAGAGAGAAAGAAAGAAAGAAAGAAAGAGAGAGAGAGAGAAAAATTATAGTAACCAATTTAGGACAGTGCCCATGGAAGTACCTTTAGAAAAGACATGCAGCAGTCACAAAATCTGAAACACTGTGGAGAGACGAGTTAGACACTGTTAGAGACGAGTCATTAATTAACCTAATGGCCCTCTTTTGATTGGAATCTAGGAACCTGAGAGAAGTTTTGGGGGCACCTGATGTACAGGAATTTTTTTATATGAAAACCACAAACATGAGAGGTATTAGAACCTATAGTACTTAGTATTGTGCATACGCTGAAAGTTGAGAAGATTAAAAAAAAATTGTTAACATTAGACTTGAATTTCTATAGATTGTATTATCAGGCAATTTCTGCATACAGTCTGCAATTTCTGTAGACTGCATTATCAACTCCCTACCATGGAATATTGTTTCCACATCTGGGGCACTGTCCCAGATATGGGAACAATATTCCACGGTAGGGAGAATTTACAATTTGATTAGTATATATTGTAACTGTAGATTCACTTTTTATTATAAAAATAATAAAAAAGAACAATAAACAGATTCATAACTAGCAAAAGGAAGAGGATTGTGAATAATCGATATTTTTCAGACTGGTGTAATGTCAGGAGTGGGCCCCTCAAGTATCGGTTCTTGGACCACTGCTGTTTCTCATTTTCATAAATCACATTGACGAAGGTATAGATGACGTGATGCCAAAATTTGCAGATGACGTGAAGATTGGCAGAGTCGTTAATGATCAATGCCAAGCAGCACTCCTTCAGGATGACTTGAACAGATTTCAGAGATGGTCAGAGAAGTGGCAGCTATGTTTTACCCTTGCTACATGCAAGGTCTTACACTTGGGGAATAGCAACCCACAAATAAATTATACACTTGGTGGGGTTTAATTAGAAACAGTGGAGTTATGATAGAGCAGATATGAAGTTTCCTGAACAGTGTAAACAGGCAACCAGGAAAGCCCATGGTGTTCTATCGACGATTTATCGAATGCTATCCTGTAGGGAAAGGGAGGTCATAATCCCACTGTATAAGGCAATTGTAAGACCACGTTTGAATACTATGTTCAAGTATGGAGACCTCATCTGAAAAAATATATTGAGCTTCTTGTAAGGCTCCCACAAGATGATTGGCACCTCCGTAACCTGGTGTTGGAGGAGTAGCACACGCTTCTTGATTAGACCGGGGTTCGAACCCGTGACCACCAAATACGGAGGATGCGGAAAGGTCAAGGAATTACCAACGCATATCCCCGGAGCAATATGGCCTTAGTTGCTAATGCTCCTAAAAACCAAATAACAAACAAACAAACAAACAAGATGATTGTAAGACCGCATTTGGAATACTGTGTTCAAGTATGGAGAATTCATCTGAAAAAAAGACATTGAGCTTCTTGAAAGGGTCCAACAAGATGGGCAACCTGAATGGTGAGATCGGCAGAAGGACAACGGTATGACGAAAGATTCCAATTTTGTGAGCTTACAGAGCTTGGCAACCAGGCACTTCAGAAGTGACCTGATTGAGGTTTATAAGGCTCTGAGAGGGATTAGTAAAATGAATGAAGGTGGAATTCTCACTGTTCTAAAGAATTCCAAAACTAGGGGGTCATAAATTCAAATTACAGGGGTTGAGGTTTAGATTGGACTGTAGGAAATTTTCTTTTAGCCAGCATGTTGTTGATTGCTGGAACAAGTTGCCCTTGCAGGTAGTTGAGACTGACAGTTTGAATAAATTCAAAGGTCAACTGGATAGTTGTGTGAGGAGGAAGCATATAATTTGCATTTTCTTATCAATTTTTTTTTATTTTCCAGTGCAGCAAAAGGCTGTGGCTTCCTTACATTATATGGCAAATACTGTTACTAAAATGTTTATTTATACTCGGCACATGTTTGCATATACTTATTTATTTTTTTTTATTACTCTTTTACCATTTGAAACTCCAAAGCCATTTTTTTAAAATTCAAATGGCCATGACAGTGAAACCATTCAGAATCAGACATTTATTTTTTATGAAATTTTCTTATTTTGGCATGTAGAACTATCCCTATAATTTCATTAGTATAATTTAGAACCACTGTGTGTTTGTGTCATTAGCTGAAATCTAGTATTATATGCTTTTGTAGGATGATCAAGGAGTTTATAGCCAGATAGTAAAGGATATGATCAATAATGATCAGTCTCGTATTATTGTGAATGTGAATGACCTACGTAAGAAGAACCTAAAGAGAGCACAGGGGTAAGATGATGATGTTGCATTTTAAAATTTAGTTGCTAGATTAGTTGTTTTAGTTGTTACATTGAATTGTTAATTTTTATTCAGAGTTTGTTATATACTTTACAGAACCTTGACCTTGTGTGTCTTAGGATTATTTTGTATCTTACGGTTTACACTGCTTCTCCAAATGGTAGTCGACCAAAATGGACGACTACCATTTGGACAAGAAGCAAGTTTTCTACTCTTAGCCTGTTTGAAATCTAGTTTAGATTGATTAATTAATTAATTAATCAATCAGTCTAAACTAAATTTTTTTTTTTTTTTTTTTATGAAAACTCCAAACACGAGAGGTATTAAAACCTGTAGTACTTAGTACCGTGTATGGGTTTGAGGTTGAGAAAACGAAAGAAGATAATTGTTGAAATTAGACTTGAACTTCTGTAAACTGTAATTTTCAGAAAATATGTATGAAGGAAGGTTGTTCCAGAAACGGGCAGTTGAATTTATAAATGAGGAAGATGTTGTTTCTGAGTTTGAAGTTGGACAGTAAATGGATGTTGGCTGGCGTTATCACGTGTTTGGACTGTTTTGAAAGAGAAAGCGGGAATTGTAGAAGCCAATTCAGAAGAACAGTGCCCATGGAAGTATCTGTAGAAAAGGCATGCAGCAGAACCAGTACACTTATGAGACAGAGAGTGGAGAGACTGTTAGAGATGAGTCATTAATTAACCTAACTCCCCTCTTCTGAATGGAATCTAGAAGCCTGAGAGAGGTTTTGGGGACACTGCCCCAGATATGGGAACAATATTCCATGGTAGGGCGGATTTGCAATTTGTACAGAGTGAACAGCTGTTTGGAAGAAAAGTAACTCTGAGAGCGAAAGAGAAAACCATGTTTTTGAGATACAGAGGAAGCAATATTTGTAATGTGCTTGTGCCAAGAGAGATTAGAAGTCAGAAGTAATCCCCAAAAGAGATATATCATCTTGCCCAGAAATCAGTGTCACCAAAGATTAGGTATAGGAGCAGAAGAATCCTTTTTGTGAGATATAAGACAGGACTAAGTTTTAGAGGGATTGAAATCAACTAAGTTGTCTTTGCCCCACTGGAGAATTATCAGGAGATCGGCATTTAAGGAATTGGTAGCAGATATTCGAGAAGTTAAAGCTGATTGAGCAGGGCGAGGTTTCACAAACGGGAAAGTGGAATGCAATGTGCTATCATCAGCAAAACTACAGATAGGATTTTTGGTCAACGGAAGGTCATTAATATACAAGAGGAAAAGAGTGGGGGAAAGAACTGTACCTTGGGGGAGACCAGCATTAGTGGAGAAGTTAGAAGACTATCTACCATCACTCTCAGTGAGTGCTCTCTGACCGTTCACTGAGGGTGAGCAGTCAGAGAGAAAACTGGATAACCAGCTACAAAAAACAGTTGGCAAACCATAAGATGGAAGCTTGTTTAGAAGCTTGTTTATGCCAAACATGATTGAAAGCCTTTGAGATGTCAGGAAAAACTGCTTTACAATTGTTGCGAGGCTTAAAGTAGGCAGAAATGAATTTGGAGATTTGGGTACAAGTCAGTTGCAATATGTAACATTCTTATCATGAACAGCCTTAGCATATTTAGTGGAAAACCAAGGTTTAGATAAAGGATGAGATTTTAAAGTGGAGCGTGGAATAAAGAATTTCATCCCTACGAGAATAATATTACTGACACGATCTGAGCAAATGTTGACTTCAGAAGATTTTAAACAGTAATCCGACCAGGAAGAAAAGAAATCTTGCAAATATTCACTTTTGCCTCCTTGTAATGCCACAAGAGAAAGCCTCCATTGGAGAAGAGACTATCACCAAGTTGTAATCTGAGGTGCCTAGAGGACCACTCACTCTTCTAAGTACACAGAAGGGTTGTTTGTGAGAAAAAGGTCAAGTGTGTTGGTTGTCTGGTTAAGATTATCTTGTATTCTTTTAGGTAAATGAACAATCTGTGTGAGGTCATTAGTAATTGCAAAAGCTTCATCTCAACTAGCCGGATCTGTGACTAGAAAATGGAAGCCACCTGGAGTTGTGAACATTAAAATCACCTAGGAAAATTTCTTCACTGTTAGGAAAGCTGAACTGGAGAAAATCAAGTTTCAGAGAGGAAGTCAAAGAGTTCCAAGTGAGTAGTAGAGTTGGGAGAATGATAGAGGCAACAGATGAATTAACAGAATGTCGTAGAGAGATTTAAGCTAGTGAAGATTGAAAATAGAAGATTTCCAAATTACTAAGTCTCTGACAGGGAATATCACAATGGACATATGCTCAAGTACCACCTTTTGAATTGAAAGGAATTATACAATGAACATCATTGAGGTTACAATTGAGACCAAGTATATTTGTGAAATGAATGAGGAAGTTTTTGGGAGGCTTAGATCTTTTTGCAAGTAAGTTTGTTCTATTAGTTGGGATCTATCCAGTTATATTAAAGGAGGCAGCAAGGGAGGTAAGCAAACCCTTAGCCATAATTATGAGAGCTTCCTTGGACTCAGGGGAGGTACCCATTGACTGGAGATGTGCAAATGTGACCCCAATTCACAAAGGGGGATCAAAGGCTGACACAAGTAATTATAGACCTGTGAGTTTAACTTCTGTTCCCGGAAAATTAATGGAGGCACTGGTGAAAGAAGCACTGCAGGATCATCTAGACAAGACTTCAGTTATAGCTAGGACACAGCATGGTTTTGTTAAGGGGAAGTCTTGCCTGACCAATTTGATTGGATACTATGATGCAGTCACAAAAGAACTGGATGCAGGGAATAACTTTGATATTATATACTTGGATCTTAGAAAGGCTTTTGATACTGTTGCACATGGAAGACTGCTGCACAAATTGGAGCAGTGTGGCATTGGAGGCAAGTTGCTGCTATGGATAAAGGGGTGGTTGAGGGGGAGAAGACAGAGAGTGGTAATCAATGGACACTGCTCGTCGTGGACTAATGTTATTAGTGGAGTCCCTCAGGGTTCAGTATTGGGGCCTTTATTGTTTTCTGTATTTATAAATGATATTGATGATGGTATATCAGCCTTAATGTCCAAGTTTGCAGACGATACGAAGGTTGGCAGGGTTGTCAAGGACACTACTGACACTATGCTGCTGCAACAGGATTTGGAAAGGTTGAGCAGATGGGCTTCGAGGTGGCAAATGAAGTTTAACATTGACAAATGTAAAGTACTACATATGGGAAACAGCAACCCCAGAGCAACGTATCAACTCTGTGGTACTACACTGACAGTGGTAGAGAATGAAAGGGACCTGGGGGTGGTGGTGCAGGCAGATATGAAGTTCTCTGAGCAGTGCAGACGAGCTGCAAGAGTAGCTCATGGTGTATTGTCAATGATATATAGGCATTTTTCTAGCAGGGATAAGGAGGTGATTATTCCCTTGTATAAGGCAATGGTCAGGCCACACCTAGAGTACTGTATACAGGCCTGGAGGCCTCATTTCAGGAAGGATGTAGAGCTGCTGGAACGAGTACAGAGAAGGGCAACTAGATTGGTGAATGGGACAAAGGGGTTCTCTTACGAAGAAAGGCTTAAGTTTTGCAAATTACAGTGTCTGGAAACTAGGCACCAGCGGGGTGATCTGATAGAGGTGTACAAAGCCTTGAATGGTTTGAGCATGCTCAATGCTGATGGGATTCTTCCTCTAGCTCAGAAAAATCACCTGAGAGGGCATAAATTCAAATTGAGGAAAGACAGATGTAGGATAGATGTGCGGAAATTTGCCTTTAGCCAGCGGGTGGTTGGTGGGTGGAACAGACTTCCATCCCTTGTCGTGGAAGTTGATAGCCTAAATAAGTTTAAGGCTCAGCTGGACAGGTATTTCGAACGAACAGAGGGGTGAAGTGGAAGTGGTTATTTTTATTTATTTATGTTACTTTTTTTTTTTTTTTTTTTTTTTTTTGGCTGATGCTGCATAAGCTTGCTTTCTTGCATCAAATGCCTCTACTAATGCTAATGCTAATATTAGTTAGTCAAAGGTGGGGAGGACATATTGTATGAAGTAATGAAATTTTTCGATATGGTGCACATACATGGCAAAAATATACCCAGCTCCTTGACATAATGTGGCCTCTACAATGTCCACCACATACACTTCTTGGATTCCCTCTAGTCACTATCTGGCAGAGTAGAAGCAGCAAAATTATACACTAGCTGATCCAGAAGCCTCCTAGATTGTTACCAATAGATTTGGTCTGGTGGATTATTTAGAGGCCATCATGTGAACACTGTTTTAGCACTGTATCTTTGAAATATAAGGAAGATCCAATCTTCCTTATATTTCAAAGATACCTTCCTTACATTTTCGCCATGATGTCCATTATAACCTCAAAAGACATCGATTATACAGCAAACGTCCCATCTCTACCATCCATACAGATGGGACGTTTGCTGGAGCTTTTCTCTAGAGAATAAACAATGGTTCCATCATCACTTCAAGCCACTAAGCAAAGTCGTGGTATTGCACCAGTTGATGAGAGTCATCTGTCACTTAGTATTGCTTGGTAACACACAGAGGGATGTCTTTCCTCTGTGTGGTGTGGGTGCCACACCTCGACCCCTGCTTACGTTGGTTTGCATCTGGGTGGTCACTTCCTGTATGCTAGGTGTTGTATTTCAGGACTTGCACTTGGTGGTTATACCCAGAATTACCATCAGTCCCACCGTTGTGAGGGTACAGCAACCAGTGATCTAAGTCAAAACATGAGATACAACCCCAAACAGTGATGGCACCTCTTACAGATTTCACAGCTGTGATGGACTACTCTAGAAAATAACATTTTCTCAGCATCTGCCTGATCACACCTGGCTGCCTATTAAAAATCCATGCTTTTTTTTTTTTTTCTTTTTTAAATCTGAAAGCCAGAACTAGTTTTTTAACAGTGATAGTTTTTGCACCAAGCAACTCAAGTAAATTAATGATGCAGATCAGGGAAAACAAAAAAATTTGCTTGAATTTTAGTATTCCTCAAGTATTCTATTTGTCCTGATCTGCATCATTAATTATTTTTCAGTTGTAGAAGTATAGAAATATTGTAAAAGTATTCTGAGCAGTGCAGACTGGCTGCTAACACAGCTCATGGGGTTTTGTCAATGATATGCAGGAAATTTTCTAGCAGGGATAAGGAGGTGATTATTTCATTGTACAGTCAGTCCTCGTATAACACGTGTTTACACTACATAAATTCGATCATACACAATTTATAAATAGGGGAACGATGTCATATATAACACGAACCGAATTCGCTTATGCACAATTCGCCTTTGTGTTTACAAGAAATGGCATTCCAATGCGGAATCATCCCAACTGAATGCAACACAATAGGAATTAAGAGAAGATTGTGAAAAATGTATTTTGGTTTTTTATATCAGTGAAGGGGAAACACATTTCACCATAATAACGTAAAAACTGACACAATTCCAGCTATTGGTATTATCAAAAATGCAATCAGATCGAGTTTACTACCAGTTTATAACAGATTCCACCAGCAGAAACGTAACTGGAAATTGTTTTATGGTAGTGATCTCCAGAAATGTGCTTTAGTAAAATGTGAGCTAGTGAGGTATTAAGTGTCTCTGCCTTTACAGTGTTGTTTATTCAGTTGCTACACTCGTGCAACTTTGTTTATGTGTATCAAGCGTGCCTCCTCATTTTGTAATTGTGCTTTATTCCCTAAAAATGAGTAAAATACTTAAAAGTGTGAAAAGTAAGCAACCTGGTGAAGACACTACAGATTCAGAGAGAAAAAGAAAAGCAATGTGGATAGAGACAGAGGTGGACTGAGTCAAAAATTCTTACCGGGGAAAATTTGTAGCATACTAACGTTTATGGCCAAAATCATACTGGCCTCCATCGTCTTCTGGCCTCTGGCCCACAGGGATTTCCCCGATAAGGTTTATGGCCAGTCCGCCTCTGTCCATAGAGAAAAAAATATGAAATTCTGAAATGCTTTGAACAAAATGAAAGAACATGTGATATTGCATATGCTACAGGCCTAAATGAGGCAATGCCAAGAATTAGAAAGAATGCAAAGAAAATAAAAACAACTTTCATAGCAGAAACAACTCAAAGTGTAATAAAATCCATTAGATCAAGACACAAAGAATTGGAAGAGATGGAATGGCTGTCATCTGTTTGGATAGAAAATCAAACAAAGAACAAGTTTGCTTACGATAGAAGCAAAAGCATTAGCAATATTTTATCACGTAATAGTCGTAATAAAATACGTAAGTATTTTATTACAACTATTACGAATAATAATCGACTATTGCAATTATTTATTGTGTTTGGTAATGTTTTAGTTACAAATGTGTGTTCAATCTTTGGGTGGTCGGCACCTAACCCTATTTTTCCCATAGGGCCTGTTATTTATATTGCGAGATTTTGCATTGCACGAGGGTTTCTAGGAACACAACTATCGTGAAGCAATAGTCAAGCCACATCTTGAATATTGCATACAGGTCTGGAGGCCTCATTTTAGAAAGGATGTAGAGCTGCTGGAACAAGTACAGAGAAGTGCAATGAGATTGTTGAAGGGAACAAACTGGTTCCTCTTACCAAGAAAGGCTTCAGTTCTGCAAATTGCAGCATCTGGAAACTAGGCATCTGTGAGCTGATCTGATTGAGATGTGGCTTTTGAGGCTTTGAATGGTTTGAGTAAGCTCAATGCTGATGGAATTCTTTCTCTTGCTCAGATTATGCACTTGAAGGGGGCATAAATTCAAATTCAGGTAAGACAGTTGCAGAATTGATGTGTGGAAATTTGTGTTTTGCCAGCGAGCGGTTGAGTGCTGGAACAAACTTCCAACTGTTGTTGTGGAAGTTGATTTCTTAAATAAATTCAAGGAAGAACTAGACAAACTTCTGAAGGGAATGGATAGGTGAAATGGAAAGTGGCTTTTTTTTTTATTTGCTGATGCTGCATAATCTTGCTCTCTTGCATCATTTTCCTCTATTAATGCAATTTAATGTAAAATAGCTGTAAAATATTTTTTAAGGCATTTGATCATATTACGTATCTTCTTTTGACACTGCCTCCTTATTGGAGGTTGGCGATCACCACGCTGTACTTCTCTCTGACTTGGGCGAGATGGAAAAAGTTCCTCAGCTGATCTGCCAGTCCAGTCCAGTCCATTACGTATCATTATGTTAATTCCGGTAGGTCCTAGCCACCAAAATCCCAGGAAAGTAAGTGGCTGGACCTGCCAGAGTATAATTAGTCTCTTGGTACACCCGTCCGGTGTCCTCGCCATTAGGAATGGTAATGATGGGTCCCACTAGGGGCCTGGTGGCCAACATGCCAGATGAACAATGGGCACAGCAAACTAAATATCACATGACCCATACATTATTTTTTAAACCTCTGGCATAGACAGGGTACTGTTACTCGATACATAGAACATACACAGAGATTGGAGAAATCCCTGGAGCTGTCTGACCCTCAACATACCTATACCTATGTTAATATTTATCACATATTTTTGTCATTATATGTTATATAATGATAAAAATAACAATATTAAATTTTCCCAGATATGTTAAATTTAATGACAAATTTAATTCACAGAGATGTTAAATTTCAGATTTTTTTTAGGTTGCTTTAGATTTTGGCAACTTTGCTACTTCTGATCTGAAAGCAGCCAGCAAAATAATTTTTTTAAATATCAAAACTGTTTTCTACCGAAGTTGTTTGATCTTTTCCAATATAGTATCAGAATTAAGAATAAAATTTTTCAATTTCTCCATTTTTAAATATTTCTTGTAGTTTATCCCAAAATCTCAAAAAAAAATCTTATTGGTGATTTTTGTACTCCAGCGTGCTTGCAGTCATGATTTCTGCCATGCCACTTAGTGGGTTAATAACCTTCGTAATTTTGTAATAACAATAATGAAATTCCATATATTGCTGAGGAAAATGTTACAATTTCATTATCAGGACTCTGTTTTGAAGGGGATTGAATTGTCCACCCCATATAAGTATTTTGCAACTATATTGTATCAGTCTGGATACTTTTCAAACAGACTGCTACAATATAGTAAGAGCAATTTTAAGGGCCATAAATCAGTATTAATTACAAACAGTAATACTGATTTATGCCCCTTAAAAGAATTATGCAATATTATTATTTACCATTTGTATCATTATTATTATCATTATCTTATCATATTATGTATCATGTTAATATTTATCATATTGTATTTTTATCATTTTATGTTAGATCATTATCATAATATTTATCATTTTACGTAGTGTTATTTATCATTTGTAAAGGTTTGTGATACATTAGTTAAACAAAAAACTTGTTGCAATTGATTAAAAAGAATGATGGATTTTTCCATCATATGAAATTGGCTGAGGCTGGTCTTCTCCCTGTTTGAAATTATTGAGTAACTGTATTAAAGGCAGATAACTAAGT
The DNA here is from genome assembly GCF_048544385.1 of Mastigoproctus giganteus. Lineage (NCBI taxonomy): Eukaryota > Metazoa > Arthropoda > Arachnida > Uropygi > Thelyphonidae > Mastigoproctus > Mastigoproctus giganteus. The sequence continues at coordinate 3,092,444 of NC_143585.1, read as the reverse complement.
ATTTATTATTTGAGGTTCAACCAGTTTGATGTAATTGTTAAAAAGTAATAATTGCATTGGAATTCAACAAATTATCTTGAGTATACATTTTATTAATTACACATGTATCGTTCCTGTATAATCTTTCATACATAGTTATATATGTATGTAAGAAAGATCGCACACACACACACAAAATCCATTGATCCAATTTTTTTTTTTTTTTTCCCCAACATGTTCCAGATTGCTTAGTAATGCATTTGAGGAGTTAACATCTTTTCAAAGAGCTCTAAAAGAATTTGTTGGAGCTGCAGATGCAACATATGCTAAACAATTTGAAGAATTCACAATTGGCTTAGAAGGAAGGTGAGTAATTGTTAAAAAAACTCGTTTCTTGGTGTTAAAAAGTTAAATTGAAATAATTAATTTTAGTTATATAATTTTTTTATGAAATCAAAAACATTTTTATATATATTTTTTTCCTAAAAACTATGAATGCCATGTATCATGTTCCTGTAAAATAATATGCAATGTTAAATCTTCACCTGTTAGTCATAATGAGGTTACACTTGGGCCCCAGTTGGGGACTGTTGATCACCTCTACAAGTGTATTTGTATGCCATTTGTATTTTACAGTCAGTTGAAAGATAATTTTTCTAGTTCTTGTTGTAGTATCATATCCTGATTACTGTCATTAACCATCCTGCCAACTTTTGTACCATCTGCAAACTTAGGCTGATATATCTTGAAAACAACAGTGGTCTCCAGCACTGAAACCTGGGGAACTCCATTAATAACATTAGTTCAAAAAGAGAAGTGCCTATTGATAACTACTCTCTGTCTTCTGCTACTTAGTCATCCCTCTATCCATAGTAGTAACTTGCCCCTAATGCTACATTGCTCCAATTTGTACTGCAGTTTTTCATACTGTTTCAAATCCATGCTGTGACTGCTGTATAACTGCATTTCTGTCTTGATTGTCCTATATTGCTTCTTTAACCATTGACTCCATTATTGCTGAACAGAAAAAACTTGAGTTAGAGATCGAGATAGGGCCAAGAGACCATTTATCCACAACACACTAACTTAGCCACGGAGTAAAAATAGCCCATAAAGCCTCAACAGCAGTAATTGAACTGTACTAATATTTTCTCTCTCTCTCTCTCTCTCTCTCTGTGTCTGTCTGTCTGTCTGTCCGTCCGTCCAGCTATTTTTAATTAAATGGTATCCAAATTTTGTAGACATGACAAGTTAGTAACAGACTTCAGTCCACACTGAAAATATTGTATTCCAAGAAGTTTTATATAAAGTAATGCATTTTAATGAAAGATTTTTGTTAATAATCAAATTAAGATAAAATTGAAGCATTTTACCAAGTGTTGCTATTGTTATTTTTTTAAATTATATACTTTCTTTTATTGACGAATAACAATTACTCTATTTAATTTGGTAATAAAATTTTTTTGAGAAGACTATTATATTCAAAAATATTTTGTAATGTGTAGTGGTAAATATTAAGTGCTAGTATTATGGTTATAAGCTCAGCATTCTTTAATTATAATACATTTGAAAAGCAGTAATTCAGGTCAGATTCTGTGATCGACTTGTATTTATATATTGGTAATAAAATTGGTACCAGGCAATTATTAGTACTTCATTAGTGTAGTCATTTTCATTTTATACCTCTTTCAAATCAGAGAGAAATTCTCCATTTGAAATGTTTAAATAAATTAATTCATTCTAAAATGATTCATCCTTCTTGCTTTTGCAACTGAGCTTGACCATTGATCAATCTTGCACATACAAGCTTGTGTTTTATAAACTGAAGCATCTGGAAATTGGTCATCTTTGTTGAGACCTAAGTGCTTAAGGCTTTAAAAAAGCTGTGTAAACTTTAAAGTAAAAGTTTATATATATAGTAAAACCTAGTTAATTTGAAGTTTAAGGGCCAAAAAATGTCCATTTCAATTTAAACCGGTTTGAAATATCTGTACAGGTGCAGAACATGATGTTATTAATTATTCAAGGGAAATTTTTTAGTCAGATACTCTTATTAATACTGTGCAGAATTTTTTTGATTTTTGTAATTGTCATTTAAAATAGTAATAATCTTTTAGTTTTATTGTGGTAAATATTTGGGTAATGCATTAGTTTAGTCAGTATGAAAGTGAATATTTGTACTGTTGAGAAATTGAATAAATTTATTGCATGCTAGATTTAGCATGCAATTTAGATGTTAACAAGATTGCTAATTTTAATTTTTACATCATTTTGAATTAAATGAATTGAGCATTTTCACTCTAAAGAAAAATATGTTAATACATTGAAATAAGCATTATGTTTATGTATTATATACTTGTGGGTGTGAGAAAGAGAGAGAGAGAGTCCATGTCTTAGGATATTATTTTCTATTTAATACTTGTAATCTATGCAAAAAAAGGTAACTTTTTTCCTTTTGTTATATCACTTTGAGCAAACTTCATATCTGAGCACCAATTGCTTTTGCTAATTATGCTACATGATGTGCTCAGCTTTATTTTACTTTAGATACCTGAGAATACTAGACAGAAAATATTCCAGGGGCTGAGTACAACAAAAAAAAATTGCCTTGGTAGTGTGGAGTTTTTTTATGTTCTTAAATAACTTGCTATTTATGGGGGGGGAGAAAAAATAACAATTTTTCAGTTAGAACTTGAATTCAGATGTGTAGGTATACTATGAAATTTTTGTTAAAATCCAAATAAGTGATGCTAAATGTTATGGCAAGTTTGGTTACCACTAAGTGCTCATTGAGCACTTAGTAGTAACCAAATTAGTGGCACTTAGTGGTAACTATTATTGTTATGCTTACACCAGTCTATCAGATTTGTAGCCCAGAGTTTGCTTTCACTGTTCCTGACATTTTAATGGCAAAGAAAGTTTCATTTTCAGTGAATTGAGTGAGTTAGTTGAGGAATTTTCAGTAAAAAGAGAAAAAAAAATTCTTGAATGAAGAAAACTGAATTTATTTCAATGAGTGTGTTCAAGAGAAGAGAAATTTGCCATGAATTTGGAAAAAGTTGGAATGAAGCATGCTTGGCCTTTTCACATAAAACAACTCTGATTGAAATTAAAAGTCGCTTACTGCTTGGAAATTTTTATGAACGGCTCATGGGGGGGAAAGTTAAAAGATAGGGGTTCTCTTATGCCATTGGTAAACAGTTGACACATCAGTTTGCCGTTTCCTTGGGCTGAAAAAATTTGCTGTGAAACATGGCGATAATGCATGTAGAGAGAACACCAGATCTGAAAACAAGAATGAGGCATGCCTGACTTTTACATGCTCTGATTTTAAAACAGCTCTGATTGAAAGTAAAGTCACTGCTTGGAAAACAAATTTTTTAATAATAACCCACATAGAGAAACAAATGTTAAAAGGTGGTTATCTTCTTATGGCATTGGTAAAAAGTTGATACATCATTCTCCCATTTCCAAGACGGTTTGCAAAAAAAAAAAAAAAAAAATTATGAAGCATGGTTGTAATGTGCTGAAGAAGTAAAAGTAAAAGTAAAGTGCAGCCATTATCAACCCACTGCAGGATGGAAGCCTCCTCAACAATTCATGCTGAGGGAAATGGACCATAATCTGCCACGCTGGTCCAGTGCGAGTTGGCGGATCGACCGTATTCAGCAGTCAGGGGCTTGAACCCCAGTCTACTCAAAGAGCGCGTGCTACTGCACTCCCGCTCCTGCCCACTCGGCTACGGAGGCCGGCTGAAGAAGTACCTCTGATATATTTCAGTTCCATTTGGTAATTTACATGTTTATTGTTTGTAGTAATTCCTTCAGTAAATGGAAACAATGCCACTTGTTGAATAAGCATACTAGTGTATAAAATTACATGAAAAGATGGCATATTCAAAAGTCCCAGGGTTCAATTCAGACTTTGAATTCCATTGTAGATATACGGGCAAACCCATATTATTTGTATTAAGTAAAATGCTACCAAGTAATGATCATTTGTGTCATTGTGTGAGGGCACTAGTGGAGGATATTAGATAACTGGAAGAAGTGACAAGTTTGCATTTTAAGTGTTCAGTTTGTCACAATCCAGTTTGAAATTACACATATCATCACTGGTGGGTAAAGTCATGCCATACTATCCTATACCATCAAGCAACTTATTTTTTAGTGGAATCTTACTTGGAAGCAAAGTCTTATAGTGAATGTCAACAAAAATTTGTTGAAAGAATTCCCTAATACTACCTGTCCATGCAATGCTGCAATTTTCAAGATAAAGAAATTTTGTGAGTGTCGAAGCCCTTGTGGTTAGCACTTTGCATATAAGCAAACCATCCTCCCCACCACATTGGGTGGAAAAAGCCGTATTGAATCCCATTATTGATATGAAGAATTTTTATGTGCTTTTTTTACATCATGGCTTAGTTAGTTCGTCTCAGGTGAGGATTGTATAGTTTTTCTTCCAGCAAACATGCAATTGACCACAGAACACGAACACACACACACACACACACACACACACACACACACACACACACACACACACACACACACACACACACACACACACACACACACACACACACACAATTTACAGCCATAACATATACACAATATGGTCTAAGTCACTGAGGTGCCTAAAATCCTACAACAATGTGAGCTTGATTTTGACTTTGAGTGTGGATCGTTTGGGAACGAGCAATATGAAAAAGTAAGTATTCTTATGCATGACACTTTAGATAACATTAGGCAAACAATTTGCAATCTAAACAAATCTCTACATCTCAAAAAAAAATTTTTTGGATTTTCAAAAGGGGATATCATTTGATTGAGCTGTATATGGTTTTGAATGGAATTGAGAAGGCTCAGTGCTGATGGCATTTTTTCCCTCTTGCTCAGACTACACATATGTGGGGGCATAAATTCAAATTGAAGAAGGATGGGTGTAGCATAGATGTGTGGAAGCTTGCCTTCATCCAATGGGTAGTTTGAATAAATTCAAGGAAAAACAGGTGATGTGTGAAAGTTTTTTTTTTTTTTTTTTCTCTTCTGATGCTGTGTGAGTTTGTTTTCTTCCATTATTTGCCACTAATACCAATACCATACTTCATTAAAGCTGATTTCACTGTAAGAAAATACCTAAAACTTTTTCCATACTGAATCTGCAGTATGCATGAGCTCCTTCAAATTCAGGATAATGATAATGTTACTGTTGGTATTTTAAAAGTTTATGACTGTATTCAAATTTTGGATAAAAAGTTAGTTCACCAATGAAGCGTAATTTCACCTTAGTGGCTACATGATTAGTCAAAATTGGAGAATATGGAATGCTGAAAATCTGTATATATTTTGTGAAACCCCCTTTACTTGTCCATAAAATTGGTATTTGGTGTGGTGTAATCTCAAGGAAGGATTGTTGGTCCTATATTTTTTGAACAAAACTATGGGAACATAATCTCTGATGTTTACCAAGGCATCATATGCAGTTTATTGCATTGCTAGAGGAAAATGGAAGAGAATCTGGTGCCAACAGGAAAGGGCAACTTGCCATGTCATACACTTAACTACTGAAATGTTGCAAGTCTTTGGGGGATTGAATCATACCCTGAGAACTGTAGATATCTGATTTTACATCTCTGGATTACTTTTTATTTGGCACTTATTAAAGCTGAAAACTTACAAGAGCAATCCACAAAGCATTTAGCAGCTCAAAGCAAGCATTGAAAGTAGAGTTTGGAGTGTACTGACATAACAATTAAAATAATGGAGTCACTGGTTAAAGGAATAATGCAGGGCTGTCTAGATAAGAGTGCAATTATACTGCTGTCAGAGTATGGATTTCTTAAGGGGCAATCTTGTCTGATCAATTTGATTGGTTACTATGAATCAGCAACAAAAGAACTGGAAGCAAAAAATTATTTTGTTATCATGTACTTGGATTTCAGGAGAGCTTTTGATACTCTTGACATTAGCATTAGTAGAGGCATATGATGCAAGAAAGCAAGCTTATATAGCATCAGCCAAAAAAAACCCCTTCCCATTTCACCCATCCATTCACTCCAAAAGTTTGTCTAATTCAGCCTTGAATTTATTTAAGCTGTCAACTTCCACAATCACAGATAGAAGTTTGTCCCAGCAATTATCACCTGTTGGCTAAAGATAAATTTCCGCACATCTATTCTGCAACTTTCTTTCCTCAATTTAAATTTATGCCCCCTCAGGTGTGGAATTTGAGCAAGAGGAAGAATCCCATCAGCATTGGGCTTGCTCAAATCATTCAAGGCCTTATACACATTAATCAGATCAATTTGCAAGTGCCTAGTCTCCAAACTCTGCAATTTGCAGAACTTAAGCTTTTCTTGGTAAGAGTAACCATTTGTTCCACTCATTAATCTTGTTGCCCTTCTCTGTCTTTCCTAAAATAAGGTTACAGACATGTATGCAGTACTCAAGGTTTGCCTTATACAAGGGGATAATCACCTCCTTATCCCTGCTAGCAAAATTCCTATATATCATCGACAAGACTCCATGAGCTACTCTTGAAGCTTGTTTGCACTGCTCAGAAAACTTCATATCTGACTGCATATTTTCCCCCCCCACCACCAGGTCTCTTTCATTCTCCACTATCCTGAGTATAATTCCACCCAGTTAGTAAATGTCTATAGGGTTACTGCACCCATATGCAGTACTTTGCATTACCTCCAGGTCTTTTTCATTCTCCACTACCCTGAGTGTAGTACCACACAGTTGGTATATTACTCTGGGTTTACTGCTACTCATATGCAGTACTTTGCATTTGTCAATTAATAATCCTACCAATCTTTGTATCGTCTGCAAATATAGACATTGAGTTTATCAATACCATTGATAAATGCAGAAAACAGTGTCAATTGATTACCAGTCTGTGTGTCTTCTCCCACTCAACCTTCCCTTTATCCATAGCAACAAGTTACCCTTAATGGCATACTGCTCCAACTTGTACTCCATGTGCAACAGTATCAAAAGCTTTCTTAAAATCCAAGTATATGATATCAGAATTATTTTTTACATCAAGTTCCTTTGTGACCACATCATAGTATCCAGTCAAATTGGTCAGACAAGACTTCCCCTTAACAGACCCATTCTGCGTCTGAACTAGAACTGCAGTCTTGTCTAGATGATCCTGCAGTGCTTCTTTAACCAGTGCCTCCATTAATTTTCCAGGAATAGAAGTTAAACTAACAGGTCTATAATTACTCTTTACCTTTTGATCCCCCTTTCTGAATTGGTGATACATTTGCACCTTTCCAGTTAATGGGGACCTCCCCTGAGTTCAAGGATGCCCTGATAATCATGGCTAAGAGCCTCCTTTAATATAATTGGATAGATCCCATCCAGCCCAGGTATCTTTCTTATATTTAACTTAAACAATTTCTCCTCCACTTTGCTCTCAGTTATTACAAAATCATTTAACTCCCTGTTAGAGTTGATAAGCTTCTGGCCTCTACTTAGCATTAGAATTAGCATTAGTAAAGGCATATGATGCAAGAAAGCAAGCTTATATAGCATCAGCCAAAGGGGGGAAAACCCTTCTCATTTCACCCATCCACTCACTCCAAATGTTTGTCTAGTTCTGTCTTGGCATCTCTGTAGCCTGGTGGGAAGGAGCAACAGTGCGTAGCACACGCTTCTTGATTAGACCGGGGTTCGAGCCCGTCACCACCAAATACAGAGGATGCGGAAAGGTCAGGGAATGACCACCGCATATTCCCGGAGCAATATGGTCTTAGTTGCTAATGCTCCTAAAAACCAAACAACAAACACAAACAGTTCTGCCTTGAATCTATTTCAGCTATCAACTTCTCCAGTGATCGATGAAAGTTTGTTCCAGCAATAAATCATTCTCTGGCTAAAGGCAAACTTCTGCACATGTATCCTACAACTGTCTTTCCTCAATTTGAATTTATACCCTATCAGGTGATTATTCTGAGAAAGAGGAAGAATTCCATCAGCATTGAGCATGCTTAAACCATTCAAGGCCTTATACACCTCAATCAGATTAACTTGCAGGTGCCTAGCTTCCAGACACTAATTTGCAAAACTTAAGCCTTTCTTCGTAAGAACAACCCTTCTCTTTCTCTGTACTCGTTCCAGCAGCTCTACATCCTTCTTAAAAGGCTTTGAGACCTGTTTTCAGTACTCAAGGTATGGCCTGACCATTGCCTTATACAATGGGATAATCACCACCTTATCCCTGCTAGAAAAATTCCTGTATATCATTGACAAGACAACATGAGCTACTCTTGCAGAAACCGTCTGCAGTCTCAGAAAACTTCATATTTGCCTGCACAATTACCCCCAGTTACCTTTTCATTCTCTACCACTGTCAGTGTAGTACCATACAGTTGATACATTACTCTGGGGTTACAGCTTCCCATATGCAGTACTTTACATTTGTCAATGTTAAACTTCAGTTGCTACCTCTCAGCCCATCTGCGCAACTTTTCTAGCTGCGCAGCTTACTGTCATTAGTGTCATTAACAATCCTGCTGACCTTCGTATCATCTGCAAACTTACACATTAAGCCTGATATATCATCATCTATATCATTAATAAATACAGAAAACGACAATGAACCCAACACTGAACCCTGGGAGACTTCACTAATAAGATTAGTCTACGAACAGCAGTATCTTCTCCCACTCAAACATCCCTTTATCCATAGCCACAATTTGCTTCCAATGCCACACTACTCCAATTTGTGCAGCAGTCTTCCATGTTCAACGGTATCAAAAGCTTTTCTAAGATCCAGATATATGATATCAAAATTATTCTTTGCATCCAGTTCCTTTGTGACCATATAGTATCCAATCAAATTGGTGAGACAAGACCCTTAACAAACCCATGCTGTGTCCGAGATATAACTGAAGTCTTGTCTAGATGATCCTGCAGTGCTTCTTTAACGAGTGCCTCCATTAATTTCCCTGGAATAGAAGTTAAAATAACAGGTCTGTAATTACTTGTGTCGCCCTTTGATCCTCCTTTGTGAATTGGGGTCACATTTGCCCATCTCCAGTCCATGGGTACTTCCCCTGAGTCCAAGCAAGCTCTCATAATTATGGCTAAGGGTTTGCTTACTTCCTTTGCTGCCTCCTTTAATATAACTGGATAGATCCCATCCACCCCAGGTGCCTTTATGTTTATCTTCAACAATTTCTTCCTCTACTTTGCTCTTCATTATTACAAAATCATCTAGCTCACTGTCAGAATTTAAATAACCTCTGGCATTCCCCTCCCTGAATAACTCCTCATGTGTGAATTTAGTTGCAAAATATTCATTTAGTTTGTTAGCTACTTGAGCAGGATCATCAATAGTTTAACCATTGATATCAAGTGGACCAATCTGATTCTTCTCTTTCCTTCTAGAGTTTACATAAGTAAAGAACTCTTTGCTGTTTTTCTTTCATCCTTTGCCAAATATTTCTTGTAATCTGCCTTTTCCTGCCTAATCTCCTTTGTGACTTGGATACAGACCAGCTTCTATCTATCATAGGCTTCTGTGTCACCTGTTAATTTATATGTATCCCATGCATTTTTCTTCTCTGCCACATGTCTGATTATTTCATCTGACCTTCATTTAGGCCTAAACCTTGAACAGTATTTCTTAGTTCTTATGAAAAGCCTAGTAGCTTCCAAGATTAATTCTTCCCATTTTGAAATTGCTGTTGGAAACATCATCAGTTGGTCCCACTGTATAGAATTTAAATACTGTCTCAGACTGCCATAGTAACTTTTATGAAAGCAAAAACCCTTCCCTTTACCCCTGATGGTAGTTGCCTCTTTGAGTAAATCCCACTTCAGCACACTGATAATTGCCACCTAGTGGTTTCTTTAGCTGGAGTTTCTTAATGCATGAAGAATCACTACTGATAATCAGATCAAGAATATTACTCCCTCTAGTTTTCTCCCGGACATGCTGCTGTAAAAAACAATCATCCAATAAATCCACAAAAGCCTTGCTAGTCTGTGTAAGTGACCACCCTACAAATTCCAGTCAATATCTTGGAAATTAAAATCCCCCATTTTAAGACACTCTTATTTACTGGCCCACTATATTTCTCTGCACAGTTTATTATACTCATCAGAGTCATTAGGCCTATAACACCCTCCTACTCTTAATTTTGCTTTCCCAGTGCTTATGTCATACCAAACTGACTGAACACTGCTCTGTCCACCCATGTCGATTGGCTGTACTTCCCTGGAATTTGTGTTTCTTAACTAATAGCATAACCCCTCCTCCCTTCCCATCCTGAGACTGCTGAGAATAATTGAGGAATAAGTAAATATTCATTGTACTCCCCAAATTCCAGTTCTGCATTCCTTATATCTGTGTCACACCACGTCTCTGATATCCCAACAATATCTGCCTTTGATGTTTTGGCCAACACCTCAAATTGATCAAATTTATTTACCAAACTCCTAGCATTGGTGTACATGCAAGTATACATGCACCTGTTTCTACTCTTAACTACTCTAATACAGCCAATGTATTTACTTATTCTTCAATGACTCTCAGCAGTCTCTGAAATCCCCTGCACCTTGTTTTCCAGGCGGCTGCTCATTTCAATAGAAGCAGTGCAAGAATCACTTTCACACCTGCCAGCTGCTACTGTTAATCTATTAGCTCGTGTATCTCCCCAAGCTAGCAGATTTCTGACCCACCCAACACTGCCTTGATAGCATCAGCAAATATTCTTACACCCTCTCTATTTATGTGTATCCCATCTCTGTAGAAGCAGTCTCTCCTGTTAACAAGCACAGACCAGGCTGAGAAAAATTCTACCACTTGAGCCTTGCACGTAGGTGGTAGATGACTTTCATCAACTGGTGAAATACCACCACTTTTACCCATGTTTAGTCTCTAGAGCAAAGTTTCTGACATCCCCCTCCCCCCATACTTCTCCTTCAACCCATGCACAGTACTAAGTACTATTGGTTTTGATACCTTTCGTGTTTGGGGTTTTCATAAAAAAAAACAAAAAAAACAATCTCTGCAGGGCTGAATTGATCGACAAGACTCTCATCATATACTCCCTCCTATTGTATCGTGTGCAGTAGAATTCCTCATGGCGCCTCCGTAGCCAGGTGGGCAGAAGCAGCAGTGCGTAGCACACGCTTCTTGATTAGACCGGGGTTCGAGCCCATGAGCCACCAAATACGGAGGATGCGGAAATGTCAGGGAATGACCACCACATATCACCGGAGCAATATGGCCTTAGTTGCTAATGCTCCTAAAAACCAAACAACAACAACGCAGAATTCCTCACGTGTGAATATAGATGCAAAATACTCATTCAGTTTGTCAGCCAACTGACCAGAATCATCAACAATCGTACCATCGGTATCAAGTGGACCAATCTGATTCATCCTCTTCCTTCTGGAGTTTACATAAGTAAAGATTTCTTTACTGTTTTTCTTTATATCCTTTGCCAAAAATTTCTCGTAATCTGCCTTTGCTTGCCTAACCTGCTTTGTGACTTGATTACAGAGCCGAGTGGTGAGGAGCACAACTGTATAGAATTTAAAAACTGTCTGAGACCACTGTAGTCACCTTTATGAAAACAAAAACCTTTCTCTTTACCTCTGATGATAGTTACATCTTTGAGTAAATCCCACATCACTACACACGCCACCTAGTGGTTCCTTTATCTGCAGATTCTTAATGCATGAATAATCAAATCAAGAAAATTACTCCCTTTGGTTGCCTCTTGAACATGCTGATGCAGAAAACAGTCATCCGATAAATCCACAAAAGTCTTGCTAGTGTGCGAGTGACCAACTCACAAGTTCCACCCTATCTGGGAAGTTAAAATCTCACATTATAAAACAATCTGATTTACTGGCCCACGCTATTTCTCTGTACAGTTGTTTGTTGTTCTCTTCAGAGTCATTAGGCCTATAACACACTCCTACCTTCAATTTTGCTTTCCCAGTGCTTATATCACACCAGACTGACTCAACACTGCACTCTCCATCCACGTCAACTGCAGTGCTGTTTATTTATAGTACAAGACAGACAGCTCATGGTGATGTGCTTCTCAGTATGAAATACTGCTTACCAAATGATAACGCAAACAAGTGATAATCACTGGGAGCTAAATCCACTCTTCAAGCAGGGTTGTTTTTTGATTTTCCAGCTTAAAAGACTACTGTACAAATTACTGCTATGTATAAAAAAAAAAAAAAAAAAAAAAGGATAATTGAGTGGGAGAAGACAGAGAGTCGCTATCAGTGGGCATTGCTCTTCATGGAAATGAGAAAATAATGCAAGGAAGCATAGCTTCCTTGCATCATTTTCTCAATACTAATGTTAATACTAATATCCTGAAATAAATTGTTACGAGTTGTCTCAGCCTTACATTATTAGTTAAAAAACATGGATAAGCTATTGGTTACAGTGCTGTGTATTTATCGTACAAGACAGACAGCTTGTGGTGGTGTGCTTCCCAGTATGAGATACTGCTTACCAAATGATAACCCAAACAAGTGATAATCATTGGGAGCTAAATCCACTCCTCAAAGAGGGCTGCTTTTGATTTCCCAGCTTATGGCTGCCAATGTAGTCATTGACAAATTTATTGTATCTGTGAACTGTTTGTACAGCAGAATGATTGCTTTTGACAGATTTCTTGAGATGTAAACTGCTATAATATTGAGCATTAACTATTGCATATAGTGGCAGAAAATGACAAGAATCAACCTTTATAAAATCCCAAATTGCACTTGCCATGATCTTGCCAGCTGAAGATAACATCTTGAATTTTTTGGGTGGTGGGATTCTGTTTCATTATTCTGTGTCATCATTCTGTTTGCTGCAGAAATAATTGCATTTTTTGGATTCACCATGCACACATTTTCTTGAGCAATAAGTGTTCATGAATGATTGCTTCTACACTTCCATATGCACACATTTGATTGCAGTGTCAGATACCTGTAAGTCATCTGTTTTCTTTAATCAGCTCCTTGACATTGAGAAAATTCACATCTGTATCAGCTAGTATGTTAGCCATTTCTTCGTGGCTTTTTGAAAACTTGTTGCATCAATTATAAATACTTGTTGGGGGATCTCTTCTCTACATTGGGCATTTAACCTCTGGAGAATTTCAGCTTTCACTTTTCCTTTTGACAGAAATTTGATACAGCACTATTCTGCATTTGGAGTGATGGAGCCTGATGCCATCTTGTTCTGCGCCAGGGTGTGTGGCTATGGATTAAACTGATAGCAGTGCTCCCAACTGCTGTGCATAATTGTCCTGATGCACATCTTCAGTAAAAAAAAAAAAAGTGGAGGGGCAGTTTAACCTTGAACAGCCCTTGTATATTTGTTATATATATAATGAAGTATTTATAGCAATTTATATTGCTTTGATTTTTTTATATATATTTACTTTTAATTACCTACTTTTGTATTATTTAGGAAGAGTTAAATTTTAACATTAAAACATTTTTTAAGAAATTTTTTTTTGTTTTAATTTCAGCTTTGGCAGTAAACATGTGACACCTCGAACTCTGACTTCACGTTTGCTTGGTAACATAGTCTGTGTTGAGGGTATCGTAACTAAATGTAAGTGCTGATAATAATGCAAAAATCATAGCACTTGATATGGTGAAGGTAAAGAAAGAAACTATGAAGCATCCATTGGCACTCTGCTTTTCTGCTACTGGCAGCCTCCCACTGTACTAGCTAATTGGAGAATGTGTCAGTTGTATACTAATAAGGTTGGCAGCATTCTAGTACAGTTAGTCCCCGACTTATGTAAGCCCGAGTTACTTTGGACTTACGTAAATTTTTTTGGTAAAATTGCAAAGATATTTTCTATATAATTTTTAAGAGTCGAATGATAGAACAATAAATATAAATTTTTATTTTTGTTCCCATACAAACTATGGTGGATAATAACCTTTGGCATAACTGGAATCTAGGTAAATAACTAGGATTAACGTTTCATTTTCTGCTTTAAAAATTCTGAAAAAATATTTGACAACCTGTGTTTGAGACAGGTGAACTATGTCAAAGCACTTCAGAGAAACCTCCACAATGTTCAAGCCACGTGGACTGTGTCCCATAGGCAATTTCTTCGGAGAATTACACACAGACTTTGTCTCTTTCCCTCCTTTCTTTCTGGATTATAGAGTCAGTTCAGGTTTGTTTGAGAGCGAAGTGGGAGCTTTTGTTTGCATTTTGTTTGCATATGTAATATTTGTTACATATGGATAGTTATTGTGGTGAAGTTGAAATTCACGTTGTCCTACCATTTTTCAGTGACTTTACCTCAAACTCTCATCGTGTAGTGTGGGCTTCATATGCACGTTGTAAGGTGTGACAGCATCTTTTGTAACTTAACTCTGTGAAGTTCTTTACAGAAAATTTTATTTTGACTGTTATCATGGTGCCGTCTAAGAGAATGACAGCAGTATTAATAAATCTACCAAGAAAAGGAAATTGATCGATTTTGATCAGAAAATTAAAATAATAAGGATGAATGAAAACTGGTCAAATATTAACAAATATCATGCGGAATTTAGATTTGTCGGTGTCAACAGTGAACACAATAATAAAGGACAAAGACAGAATACGTGAAGTGGTGAAGGGATCAGCACCAATGAAGTCAACTAAAATAATCGAGGCTTTGAACGGGATTAATAAGCGAGATGCAAAAATGTTACTTATTGTTTGGATGGAAGACCAGATCCAAAAACACATTCCCTTAAGTCTCCACCTCATCAAAGCAAAGGCTCGTGCCATTTTTGAGAATCTTAAGAAGAGCGATGATACTGAAACCACCTTTGTTGGGAGTCATGGTTTGTTTGATAGCTTCTGTAAGAGAAGCGGATATCATAATGTTGCCATAAGTGGTGAAGCAGCAAGTGCGGATTGTGGGGCTGCCAAAAAATTTAAGGACAAATTGGATGAGGTTATAAAAAGTGGTGGTTATTTGGAGCAACAAATATTTAATGTGGATAAGACTAGCCTTTCTTGGAAAAAAATGCCTAGTAGGACATATTTCTATTGAAGAAAAGTTGGTCTGGATTTAAAGCTGCCAAAAACAGAGTAACGCTTTCTTAGCAGGGGTAACATAGCGGGTTATAAACTTAAACCTTTAGTGGTTTATCACTCAGAAAACCCACTGGCTTTTAAGGGTGCTGACAAGAAATTGCTTCCTATACACTTCAGGGCTAACTCAAAGGCCTGAGTAACAATAAACATGTTCGAAGAATGGTTTCTAAATGTGTTTGTCCCTGAAGTTAAAAAAAATATTGCTTACAAATGTCAGTGCCTTTTAAGATATTAATGTCAATGACAATGCTCCCAGTCTTCCTAAATATCTAGATGATCTACACAACAATGTCAGGTGGTATACTTCCCTCTAACAAATACAATGGCTTTGATTCAACCAATGGATTAGGGAGTTATCCAGGCATTCAAAGCTTATTATTACATACAGACAACATTTTCTGAGGCTGTAAATGCAACAGAGCAAGGTAAGATGGATCTGTGGGAATTTTGGAAGGCATTTAACATCCTTGATAGAATATGCAACATTTCAAGGGCCTTGACAACAACTTGTATGAGCAGAGTTTGGAAAAAAAACTTCTAAAACATTCCAAGCTTAACAATGAAGGCTTCAATAAAGATGAGCTTATGTCATCTGTTACCAAAGAAATTGTAAACTTAGCCCAGGAGTGCAGTTGGTCCTGGAAGACGAAGATGTATACAAGCTTGTAGATGAACGAGATGAAGATATAACAACAGAAGACCTAGCCCAGTTGAATGCGGAAAGAGTTGTGGAGCAAGGGGGAGCCGAATCTGTTGAGGAATCAGGGCAACCTAAGAAGCAGTTCAAATTAAAAGAAATGACAGAAGCATTTTGTAAAATTCATGAAAGTCTCTCTCTGTGTTTGATGGAATGGATGAAAACACTGAATGTTTCTTGAAAATAGAAAGAAGAAAAGTTCAAGATTTCTTATCGTGAAATTTATGAAGAGAAAAAAAAATGTATATGAAACAGATGAAGATCGAATAGTTCATATTGCTTACTACCTCCCTGACCTCTACTCAGCCTACACAATTAATGTATCTTATTAATGCTTCAGGTTTGTTTTAAGTTACCTTCAGTTCATCACCTGAAGTTGTATAGACTTTGATTCTTTGTGTGTTTTAGACCAGTTTTCTTAAATATTACACTTTGGTTTTGATTCCCTTAGTAGCCCCTATAAAGCCTACACGGCATATTGAAATACATATCAGTTTTACAGTACAATAGCATGTATTTTTTTTCTTCCTTTTATGATTTCTTTTCTTATGTGCCAATCCAGCTACTTCACTGCTGTCCCCAGATAAAGTTTTTAATTGTTATGTTATATAACTATTTTTCTGAGGATATTATGTTTTTTTTTTTTTTTTTTTTTTTTTTGTAATTTGGCATATTAAGGATATAGTAGCAATATTTTATCAATCATTCCCGAGTTATGTAAAAATTGACTTACGTAAGAAGTCTCAGAATATATCTCTTACATATGTCGGGGACAGACTGTACCTGCAAATACAGACAAATGTCAACAAAGAAAACCATGGCAAACTTCTTTCCTGCTACTGGCAGCCTCTCTCTGTTCTTGGTAAATGGAGAACATCTGCACTCTTTCCTAAAATTAATGTTTTATATCATAATAGCAGATAAAAGTATGAGAATGAGTGCTTGAGTGATGTGTGCAAGTAATAAGCAATAAACTGATTGGTGCATGGGTGTAACAGACTATAACACCATAGTTTAAGTGATTGATTGATATAATGATTCAGATCAGTCAGCACTTAATGGAAAGCAGTTTGCTGATAAGCTTCCAGTAGTTTACAGATAGTCTCTTTCTATGTCTTCGCCCTTGATACTTTAACATTATTAAATTGTGAATACATTCTTCATTCATTTTTATGAAAATAAAATCCATAGTGCACAAGACAGTAATCAGAAGAAGGCAAATGGGTAGGAAGGACTGAAATATTGTTGACTTAGTTATATGGAAACATTATTAAGAGGCGATTGAAAAGATGTGGTGATATCAGCCACCAGGCGAAAGGTTGGGTAGGAACCACCCAAGTTATGGGGGGGGGATAGTAGAGAATTCTCCTAGGGTGGAGAGAGAACAGACATAAGAAAGGGAACTCTATGGTTGTAGGTCACCTTTCTGGATGAAGTGATCCCACACACTGACCTGGACCAGCAAACATGCTGTTTGCTTTTTTTTAGCTGGCCTGGCATCCCATACCATGCCAGCTAAAAAAAAAAGCAAACACCACGGCATCTGCAGGAATGGTCCCTTTTTTATGTTTATACCTGGACAGGGTCCTTAGGTCCAGGTATAAACATAAAAAAAAATTGTAAACAAAATCACACAGAAAGGACAGACAGGTTAGTGGAAGGAGTGGTTATGCTATTAGTTAAGAAGCACAAAAAATCTAAGGCAGTGTATCAAGTAGACATGGGTGACCAGTGCAATGTTGAGTCAGTTTGGTGTGACATAAGCATTGACATTGGGAAAGCAAAAATGAAAGTAGGAGTGTGTTATAAGCTTAATGGCTCTGATGAGTACAACCAACAACTGTACAAGAAATAGAGCAGGCCAGTAAATCAATGTTTGATAATGGGAGATTTCAACTTCCTAGATAGTGACTGAAACTTGTGGGTTAGAGAAGCAACAAGAGAGAGTAATATTCTTTGTGTGATTATCAACAGTGAGAGAGCAATATTATTCATATGATTATCTGCAATGAAAGAGCAATACGGGAGGGATGGAGGGAGGGAGGGGGGAGAGAGAGAGAGTGAGCGAGCGAGCGAGAGTATGCAATAATCTTGGTGTGATTATCAGCAGTCGTTCTGCATGCATTAAAAATCTGTAGATAAGAGAACCACTAGCAGGCAGTGATCACAGTGTATTGATCTGGGATTTACTTAAAGATGTAACTACCATCAAGGGGAAAGAGAAGAGTTTTTTTCTTTTATCAAGGTGATTACAGTACTCTCAGACAGTTTTTAAATTCTATACAGTGGGACCAACTGATGATGTTACCATCAGCAAATTCTAAATGGGAAGTGTTCAAGGAATTAATTTACCAGTTCATACCAACTAAGAAATATTCTTAAAGTTATTGGCCTAAATGGACATCAGATAAACTGATCACACTCGTGGCAGGGAAGAAAAATTCATGGGATGCTTATAAATTATCAGGCGGCACAGAAAATCTATGGTAATTAAGTCACAAAGGATGTTAGACAAGCAAAAGCAGATAATGAGAAAATTTTGGCCAAGGATGCAAAGAAAAACAGCAAAGACTTCTTTATTTATGTGAACACTAGAGGGAAGGGGATGAATCAGATCGGTCTACTTGATATAGATGGTTCAACCATTTATGATCCTGCTCAGGTTGCTAAATGACAAAAATGAGAGGTGAATGAATATTTTGCATCTACATTCACACATGAGGAATTCTTCAGGGAAGTGATGCCAGAAATTTATCAAACTTTAACAGATGATTTTGTAATAACTAAGAGGAAAGTGGAAGAGGAATTTTTGAAGTTAAATATAAGAAAGACATTGGGGTAAATGGGATCAATCCATTTATATCAAGGGAGGCAGCAAAGGAAGTAAACAAACCCTTAGCCATAATTATGAGTGCATCCTTGGATTCGGCGCCTCCGTAGCCAGGTGGGAAGGAGCAGCAGCAGTGCATAGCACACGCTTCTTGATTAGACCAGGGTTCGAGCCCGTGACCACCAAATATGGCGGATGCGGAAAGGTTAAGGAATGACCACCGCATATCCCGGAGCAATATGGCCTTAGTTGCTAATGCTCCTAAAAAAAAAAACCAACCAACCAAACCATCCTTGGATTCAGGGGAGGTCTCTGCACACTGGAGATGTGTGAATGTGTCCCCATTGCACAATGAACCAAAGGGTAATATGAGTAGTTACAGACTTGTTAGTTTAACTTCTGTCCAGGGAAAAGAATGGAGCCACTGGTAAAAGAAGTATACTGCAGCATTATCTAGACAAGATGGAAACTATACTTCAGACACATCATTGGTTTGTTAAATGGAAATCTTATCTGATCAATTTGGTTGGATAGTACACTGGTGTGCAAAACTTAAGGACCAACACTATTTCTGAAGGTTACAACCACAAAATCTTTACTTAAGGTACGCTTTGCTAATGAGAGTAGATTCAGTCGCAGCAGCGATTCTGTATGTCAGCTAATCTGGCGAGAGGTTGGCACATGGTATCACCCCTCAAACATCACTGAAAGGGATCGATATGGTGGTTGAGGTGTTCTTGTCTGGGGAGGCGTTATCTTGGATGGACATACACAACTCCAGATACTGGAAGGTGGTACTGTAACCGGTGCACGCTACTGTACTCAGGTAATCCTTCCCCATGTGCATCTGTTCCAAGGTGCCATTGGCCCCAAGTTCATGTTTATGGATGATAATGCCACACCCCATCACACTGGAGCTGTTGATATGCTTTTTGGAAAGTGAGGACATTGTTCGTATGGATTGGCCTGCCCATTCCACCAATCTAAATCCCATAAAACACATGGAACGCTCTGGGGAAACACCTAGTGGCATGTCCACACCCACCAGAAAATGTTCAGCTGAAGATGTCGCTGACAGAGGAATTTTTTTTTTTTTTTTATGTGAACCCCAAACACGAGAGGTATTAGAACCTATAGTACTTAGTACCGTGCTTGGGTTAGAATGGACAATGTTACCTCAAGAACTTATCAACAACATTGTTCTAAGTATGGATAGGTGGTGTAAAGCCTGCATCGACATTAGAGGTAGCCATATCTCCTACTGAGGACCACCTCTTCCCTTTATTCCATCTTAGGCAGTGATGCATCTGTATCATGGCAGCCAGTGCTATGTTGCCATTTTTGAATAAAGTCCCTCTGTACCGTTTTGTTTCCGTTGTTGTGTCGGTGTTGTTTCCTTCATTTCTGTACCTCACGAGGTTCCTTTGGTATGCTTTTCCCATATCCAGGCCACTCCTATGAGAAGCTACAGGTGAAAACCTGACTGGTCCTTAAATTTTACACACAAGTGTATGATGTGGTCACAAAAGAACTGGATGCAAAAAATAATTTTGATATCATATACTTGGATTTCAGGAAAGCTTTTGATACTGTTTTACATAAAAGACTGCTGTACAAATTGGAGCTGGTGTGGCATTAAGGGCATTAAGGGCTAGTGTGGCATTAAAGGCATTGCTGCTATGAATAAAAGACTGGTTGAGTGGGAGGATACATAGTGGTAACCAATGGACACTGCTCTTCGTCAGCTAATGTTATTAGTGGAGCCCCCAGGGTTTGGCATTGTGTCTGCTGTTGTTTTCTATATTTATCAATGACATTGATGAAGGCATTTAAGATTAATGTCCAAGTTTGCAGATGATACAAAGATTGGCATGGTGGTTAATGACAGGAATGATGGTATGCTACTGCAACAGGATCTAAAAATTTAGGGTCAGATGGGCTGTGAAATGGCAATTGAAGTTAAACTTTAGCAAATGTTGGAAAAAGTGGGTAGCAGTAATCATAGAGTAACATACCAACTGTGTGGTACTACACTCAGGGTAATGGAAAATTGGGGTAATTGTGCAGTCTGAATGAAGTTCACTGAGCATTGCAGACAGGCTGTGAAGACAGCTCATGGGGTTTTGTTAATGATATATAGGAATTTTGCTAGCAGGGATAAGGAGGTGATTATCTCACTGTATAAGGAAATGGTCAGATTACATCTTAAGTACTGCATACATGTC
Organism: Mastigoproctus giganteus; assembly: GCF_048544385.1. Lineage (NCBI taxonomy): Eukaryota > Metazoa > Arthropoda > Arachnida > Uropygi > Thelyphonidae > Mastigoproctus > Mastigoproctus giganteus. The sequence continues at coordinate 3,071,617 of NC_143585.1, read as the reverse complement.
TGGAGGCATCATTGTATGAAGGATGTGGAGCTGCTGGAAAGATTGCAGAGAAGGGCAGTGAGATTGGTGATGGGAACAAAGGAATGCACTTACCAAGAAAGGCTAAAGTTCTGCAAATTGCAGCAACTGTAGACTAGGCACTTTTGAGGTGATCTGATTGAGGTGTTTAAGGCTCTGAATGGATTGGGCAAGCTCAGTGCAGATAGGATTCTTCCTCTTGCTCAGACTGCACACAGGGGGCTCAGATTCAAATTTAGGAAGGATATTTGTAGAATAGATGTGTATAAATTTGCCTTTAGCCAGCAGGTGATTGATTGCCAGAATAAACTTTCATCTGTTGTGGAAGTTGATAGCTTAAATCAGTAAGGTAACTAGGGTCTTCGTTGCCTGGGGGCAAATTGTCTTCCTGGCACCTGGGGGCAACTCCCCCTCCCTCACTACCCCTCTAGCTTAAATTAATTCAAGCAAGAACTGAAGAAACTATTGGAGTGAATGAATAGGTGAAATGGGAAGTGTCTTTTTTTTTTTCCACACTGTTTTTGTTTCTTTTTTGGCTGATGCTGTAGAAGCTTGCTTTCTTGCTACATTTGTCGCTACTAATGCTAATATTGAGGTAATCAGTATCAGTAATTCGCCTATTGGGAGTGATAATCAGACCTAAAGTATACCAAGATATTGTTGATCATCCTCCATGTTTGACAGTTGGTGCTAGACAGTCATTATGATGCACTTCCTTTGGCATTTGCCAAACAAACTCTGATGTTGGAAAAAGTGTGAATGATGATTTATCTGAGAATATAACTTTTCCAATCATCAGGTGTTGTCCAGTTTTTATGCTCCTTACATCATTGTTCCTCTTTCTAGCATTAGCTTCAGTAATAAGTGGCTTGACAATAGCAGCTCTGCCATAAGTTTCAGCTTTATGAAGTTTGCATCAGACTGTTTTTTTAGAAATTTCTAGAAAAGACTCGCATTAAGTTCTGCAGTTATTTTTTTGAGGCAGTAGTTTTATGTTTTTTTGGACTACAATCCTCTTCAGTGTTCTTTTAGTCAGCTTCAATTTTTTGACACCATTTATCCTATCATATTTTGTTTTCCATACTTGGTGAATGCAGACATCTTTCAATAGAGTTGCTGTGGATATATTGAACAAATCAGCACTTTTAGTTACCAATGGTTCTGCTAAATGTGCACCAACAATTTGACCTCTTTGAAATTCAGACAGCTTGGTAATTTTCTTCATGTACTTTTTAATATCACCTCTAAAATACACTTCAGTGTTTATCATTTTTGCTTCACAATACTACTACTTGCAAGAAATAAACAAAAAAAAAAAAAAAAAAAAAATCATCATTGCATGTTCATACAACTATTACAAAAACTAATAAATAAATTTTCTGTTTATACCCCAGTGACGAACAAATGGTCAGAGGAGTTCACAAGATAGAGAGAATACAAGAAACAGCACTGTATTTAGTAGTCACGGGCTTGTACCCCCATCATTCAAACCACGTGTTCTTCTGCACCTGACCACTCGGCTACTTTCAAATCAGATGTTTCCATTATTTTTTTTACACTTCTTGTATATGGGAACTTAAGTAGTTATGTCATTCGGTTGGGTCATTCCAGGCTTATATTGTTGATAGATTTGCATCCTCTTATAAATTGTAAATAAGTGAAGCCTGGCCATTAAATAGTTTAAATCTCAGTTGCCGACCGGGCTAGCCGGGTGGGTAAAGTGCCTGCCTGGCAACCCAAAGGTCGCGGGTTTGAATCCCGTCTCGGGCTTGGATCAAAGTACTGCAAAAACCTTGGGAGGTGCATTATGGCCACAGAAGCCGATGCGCCAACAACTACAAAAAAAAAAAAAAAAAAAAAAAAAATCTCAGTTAACTGATTTTTTAAACACTTACACTAAATTTTTACATTGTCCATCTGTCAAAAACGTGATCTCTGATGATTTTTTTTTTTTTCACTTAGAAGCAGTAAATTTAGTCTGAGTAAACATTCTCTGCTTCTGCACACGATGGTGAATACAACCATTCTGCATTTACATGAGGTCATGTAATCCTTCATATCCCTTTTTTAAAATATTCTGCTTTGCTTTTATTAGGTTTGTAATGTTTCTGGTAATTAAATTTTTAAAAAAAGTAACAATAAGAAACCTCTGAATGTTACATTTTAGTTTAATGGTTTAATTTTTTAGTGTGTTTGTTTTGTTTCAAATTTTTTTTGTTTTATTGAATTTTAAAATTTTTTATTTTGTTTCAATTTTTAATGAAAATCTTGTTTTTTTTTTTTTTTTACTATTACTATTACGCCCTTGTACTATTAATTAATTACTATTATGCTCTTGTACTATTACAAGAGCGTAATAGTAATTTATATCAATAACAGTAATTTTATATCAGTTAATTCTTGCAAATTAACATTTAGAAGAATAAATATTAGTAACTAACATATGAGTTTTTCTATTTTTAGGTTCTTTGGTCCGACCAAAAGTTGTTCGAAGTGTTCATTATTGTCCTGCTACAAAGAAGACTATGGAAAGGCGGTACACAGATCTGACATCTTATGATGCATATCCCTCTAGTTCTGTGTACCCAACCAAGGTATGTTCAACTGTAATTTGATTTGTGAAAGTTCGGTTTCGATTTAATTTCTATTTAGTGATTATTTAGTATGTGAAGATATGTGTATAATTTAATATTGGTAGGGCAGCCAAATGATGCAAGGAAGTGGACTATTTTTTCATCAACCAAAAAAAAATATACAGTGATCCCTTGCTTTTCGTGGTCTCTCACTTCGCAGTTTGAATTATTCGTGGAAGCCCCACGAATAATTAAAATTCCAGATCCCGAGAAATCCAGATCCTGAATTTCTCGGGATCTGGCTTGCATGAGTCATGCGTCTAGTCTGTTTCCTGTGTGCGCACACACTCACGCACGCAGCTGTATATGTGTGCATGTCATCGTCGGTAAGGCACTGGCGCACACTGGTCTAGTTGAATTTTTTTGTCAGTTGTGAGTGGTTGTGAGATTGCTACTGTGACGTTTGCATGTTGTCTTCTGTGAGCACTTCATTTTTTACCCTTATCTACTAAAAATGGGACCTAAACGTGACAATTTTTGTGAAACACCAAGAGAAAAATAAAAGTTCTCACACTGGCAGAGAAAGTGGAACTTTTAGATAAGATTAAAGATCTGAAATCTTTGGCGGCCGCAGGAAAGATATACTGCATTAACAAGTGTATAGTGCGGTATATTTATAAAAAGGAGAAAGAAATCCACAGTTGTTTTGTGGCTAGTGTGCCAAAGAGTGCGAAGATTGTTTCTCGTGTATGCGAAAAAGCATTAAGTAAAATGGAAAGAGCGCTGAGTGTGTGGATGGAAAACAATATAAAAAAGGGATTGTCAATCAATTCGACAATTTTAAGAGAAAAAGCAAAATCTCTTTATGACCATTATCACTAAGAACAAGGTGGAGAAGGATCGTCTTCTGAAAGTTCTACAAAAACCTTCACTGCCAGTAAAGGTTGGTTTGAAGGATTTAAAAGATTTTTTTTTTAAGAAATGTAAAGGTGGTTGGCAATGCAGCTTCTGTTGACTAAGAAGCAGCAGCAGTTTTCTCTGAAGAATTTTGCAAAAAAAATAGTAACTGAGGAGAAGGGGTATGTGATAGTACAAGTCTTTAATGCAGATGAGTGGGCTTTACTGGAAGAGAATGCCTAACAGGTCCTATTTTACCCAAGAGGAAATATGGATGCCAGGATTTAAAGCAAGTTAAGATAGGGTGACACTTTTATTTTGTGCAAATGCAGCAGGCGATATGATCAAACCCACTATGCTTTACCATTCCTGAAATTCAAGAGCTTTAAAGGTAAAAAAAAAAAAAAAAAAAAAAAAAAATGAACTCCCTGTCTACTGGCAAAGTAACAAAAAAGCATAGGTAACATGAGAATTCTGCCTGATTTGGTTTATGTATTGCTTTAATACTTAAACCAATAGTAGAGAAGTGCCTGCAGCTGAAAAATCTTTCGTTCAAAGTTATGCTTATCCTGGACAATGCACCAGGACGTCCAGAGCAATTGAAACATCTAAATAAAAATATAGAAGTTATCTTTCTGCCCCTTAACACGACTTCTTTCATTCAACTGTTAGATCAAGGTATAATTTGAATGTTCAAAGCTCATTACACAAAATTGTCTTTTCGTTTTCATCAAATTTTCAATGCAGTGGAAAAAAACTCAAATGTTGGAGTTATGCAGAGCTGGAAAAAATCAATATTGCAGACTGCATTGTCACAGTTAAAGAAGCACTGGAGGAATTAAAACAGGACTCGGTCAATGCACGCTGGAAAAAGTTATGGGTGGAAGCTGTGTAAAATTCCACGAAAATCCCTTCTGCTGACCAAGAAATACAAGAAATTGTTACATTGAAATTGCACTTGTAATGCAGGGGAGGTAGCACATGCTTCTTGATTAGACCGGGGTTCGAGCCCGTCACCACCAAATACGGAGTATGCGGAAAGGTCAAGGAATGACCACCGCATATCCCGGAGCAATATGGCCTTAGTTGCTAATGCTCCTAAAAACCAAATAACAAACAAACAAACAAACAATGCAGGGGAGGGATTGTCTGACCTGGTACTTGGGGAGGTAGAAGAACTCTTACAAGAGCCTAATTATGAGTTAACACAAGAGGATCTTGATGAGCTTATACAAAGTTCAACTGATGTAGAAGAAGAGGAAATGAATGTGAACCAATGGATACTAGTCTTTTGCAGATCTATTTAAAGCACAAAATCTGTGAATTAGATCCTTCAATGGACAGGAGTACAAAAATTGCTTGAGAATTGGAACAGGCATTTATGGCATACACCATGTTGGAAAAAGAAATGAAACAAAAAAAAAAAAGCAGCAGCTCCCTATAATGCTGTTTTTTCATAAAAGGATAAATATTTTTTCTTTATGTTAACTAATAAGATATGTGTGTTCATATACGTGGAAAAATTAAAATTTATTTTTCTTTAGTTTTGATTTAAATGTGTTGACAAATTTAATAATAAATCATTTAACGATTTCTCTTATTTTTATTTTATTAGCATTTACAAGAAGGAAAATATCCCTTAAAAAAAGGTGTGAAAAAATGAGCTACTGAACTTCTAGTGAACACTGACAGCTGGGTGTACATTTACTTTAAAAAGAAAATGGTTTTTCTGAAAGGGGAGTAACTAGGGAGGAGATATTAGTTATTCACAGATTTTCGCTATTCACAGTAAGCCTTGGAACGCATCCCCTGCGAATATCAAGGGAACACTAATAATAAAAACAAAATAAAACAGAATATTCATATTATTTTCATTCTCACAAGGTGTCTTGTGAGAATGAAAAATTGTTCAAACCATTTAGTTCTGCTTTGAACTTAGATTCTTTGCCTCAAACACTGGAGTAAGTTGCCCCATTAGGGGGCAACTTACTCCAGTGTTTGAGGCTTGTGTTAGGCTGAAAAGCAAATTTCCACATATCTATTCTACAACCATCCATGTTCTGTTTAAATTTATCATCCTTATTTGTATCATATGATAAAGAGTAAAGAAGCCACCTGTATTTAATTTACCCAATTAACCTATTTAAAACAATTAACCCAACCCAACCTATTTAAAGCCTTAAACACTTCATTCATGACTCCTTCGAGATGCCTAATTTCCACTCAGTGTAATTTACAACTCAAGTCTTTTCTGGTAACAGTACTCTTTTGTGCCTAGAACTATAAATCATTGTTTAGCTGTGTTCATTTAGGATGACTTTGATAGGTGTTTAGAATGATTAGAAAAGTGGCAACTGTGATGAACTATGTTTGAATGCTCCAAAATATATGAAATTTTACATATGGGAAATAATCTACTAGGAATAGTTGAATTAAAGACAATGGAGAGAGAGAGAGAGAGAGAGAGAGAGAGAGAGAGAGAGAGAGAGAGAGAGAGACTGACTGACTGACTGACTGACTGACTTATGAACATAAGCATAACTGCAGTCATGTCATAAGTAAAGCATCACCATGTGTTTTGTCATTGAAAATCTGTGTAAGAGAATTGGATAGGAGTTGTCAAAATGCAAAACCACATTCTGAAACTGAGCTGATTGGAACAATTGTTAAAATATGGCATTAGCAAAGTTCTAAGAGTTAAGTGGGAAATTGTGGCCAGTTAGTCTAACTTCAGTAGAGGGAAAATCATGGAGACAATGATCAAGGGTGGAATTCAGGATCATTTAGATAGAAATGTAATTCTGAAGATATTCAGCATTGTTTTGTAAAGGGAAGATCATGTTTAACTAATCTGGATACCTGTTTTGACAGGGTCACTCAAGTGCTGGGCTTAGGGAATAATTTCGACATTGTTTATTTGGATTTGAGCAAATCATTTGACTCAGTCCCATCATTTGACTTCTGGTTATAGTAATTCTTAACTCACTTGTTTCTTTGCAGTCAGTCTGAAAGGAAGCATTTGAATCGAAGACGTTTTATGTGTTTTGTCACATTTTAATATGTGATTTTACTGAGCAGTGAATTTGTATCAAATAATGAAAAGTGCACCACCAGACACCCAAAAAATGTTAAAAATAACTCTTAGAGAAGATGCTGGGTGTCATTCAAAGACTTTTTAGGGTTCATAAGATGGGCTATTTGGCTGTTGAAAACATTCTTCGCTCTCACTGTACTTATCATTAAAAACCAATGATTCAATTGCTTGTATTTGTAATCTGATCCGAAGTGATTGATATTTAACCATCCTCAAAGTTTCTAGTGAAATTTGTACCTTATAGTACATGTCAGTTTAACACAAGATTTGCAAATGCAATGCATTTTAGTCTTGCATCCTCAATGATGAACACTTGTTTAATCCTTTGCAATGAGATTCCTGACATGAGAATCTTGCCAGTGAGAGCTACAGTTTGAAATGCAGTGCAGTATTTTGATGCCTTTATTTAGATAATTATGTGAACAAACAAAAAGCTTGTTAATGGACTTTAGAGAACTCTTTGTATTTTTGATAACTCATTGCATTCTCAGTGTGTTTGTGTGTGCAATCTCCAGTATTGGTATCTGTGGATTTGTTGTGAGAACAAATCCACAGATACCAATACTTAAAAAGGTTTCGGTGATGCCACTGAAACCTTTTGAAGTTTATTTCAGTGCTTTGCAGAATGACTTTGTTCCTTTTTTCATGGATTATGTAGTTCAGCATTTCTCAAACTTTTTAGTCATGGAAAACTTTTCATCTCACAATATATTTATGGAACACTTACAAAACAAAAGTTGAACATGTTTAGTTTTGAGAACTTTTTCTTATGTGTACAATTTCTTTAAATGAACAAGTATGTGATGTCTGTCTCTCTCTCTCTCTCTCTCTCTCTCTCTCTCTCTCTCTCTCTCTCTCTCTCTCTCTCTCTCTCACACACACACACACACACACACACACACACACACATTTCAGGAGCTTATGAAATGGCTTGGGAGTATTGGTGATTTATAAATTCATGTAAGGTTACTTGAATAAATGCCTGTAGCTTACCAATGAAGGTACAATTATATCTGAAGTATACCTTGAGTTTTACTTTTTGATTTTCTTATGGGTTATGTAGTTGCTAGACCTCTTCGACCTTTGAGTGAGAAGTTTATTTTCTTTAGGATGAAGATGGAAACTTGTTAGAAACGGAATTTGGATTATGTACGTACAAAGATCATCAGACGTTTTCTATTCAAGAAATGCCAGAAAAAGCCCCTGCAGGACAACTTCCCAGGAGTGTTGACATTATAGCAGACAGTGATTTGGTAGACTGTTGCAAACCTGGAGACAGAGTTCAGGTTGTAGGTACATATCGTTGTTTACCTAGTAAACAAGGTGGTTATACTGCTGGAACATTCAGGTATGTGGTATGTAATTTAAAATTGATAAAAATAATTGTACTGAATGTATGACTGAATGGTTTGGTTCCAGTAAAACAAGCTTTTCTTGTATTGTGTGTGTGGGAGGGGTAATACAATATACAAATTTGTATATGTAACTGGTAAGGTGTGGAATCCAAGCATTATATAGAATATCTGGTAAAGTATGAAATAACTTTTTTTTGCAGATTTCGTAGGTAATATATATAAATTCCTAGGTATTCTATAGAATAGAAAATGGCTCACTGAATATGAATGGCATGACTATTGATGATCCTGTTCATGTTGCTGAAAAACTAAATAAATATTTTGCATCTACATTTACCCATGAAGTTTTTTGGGATGGGAATATCAGAAGTAAACAGATTTTAACTGGCAGCTAAAATTTTGTGGTAACTGAGAAGAAAATGGAAGAGAAATGGTTGAAGCTAAAAGTATACAAGGCACCTGGTGCTGATCAGATATATCCAATTATATTAGAAATGCAAAATAGGTAAGTAGGCTTTTGGCCATAATTATGAGAGCATCCAGGTGAGGCCCTAAAGACTGGAGGTATGCAAATGTATTTTCTATAAACAAAAGGGGGAGAGAAATGAAAGGCCAAAGTGGGTAATTACAAGCCTGTAAGCCTGATCTCTCTCTCTTCCATAGAAAATAATGGAATCAGTGGTTAAAGAAGTATTGCCAGGTCATCTTCACAGGAATGGAGTTGCATTAGCATGATGGAAGAAAGGAAGCTTATATAGTATCAGCCAAAAACACACACCCTTCTTATTTCACCCATCCACTTGCTCCAAATATTTGTCTAGTTCTGCCTTGAATCTATTTAAGCTGTCAACTCCTACAACGACTGATGGAAGTTTGTTCCAGCAATCAAAGACCTGCTGGCTAAAGGCAAACTTCCGTACATCTATCCTACAGCTGTCTTTCCTCAATTTGAATTTATGCCCTCTGAGGCGATTATTCTGAGGAAGAGGAAGAATCCCATCAGCATTGGGCATGCTCAAACTATTCAAGGCTTTCTTCTTCTTCTTTAATGCTGCCGAATGGCGTTTGCGACTTCGTTTTGATATTGTTCTCTGTCTAGCGCTACGTGTAGAATTTGTGCTGTTGTCATGTGAAGCCAGGTGTTGATGTTATCTAGCCATGCCATTTTCGGTCTGCCTGGGCGTTTCTTGCCTTCGATCTTTCCCTCCAGGATGAGTGGTAGTAGGTGATATTTTTGTTGGTTCCTAGCGAGGCTTTATACACCTCAATCAGATCACCTCACAGGTGCCTAGTCTCCACACACTGTAATTTGCAAAACTTAAGCCTTTCTTCATAAGAGCAACCCTTAGTCTTTTCTATTCTATCAGTCTGAATAGAAAATTTTCTCGTTTTTAGTTTGTCAATTAGCTGCTCTTCAATGTTAACTGACATCTCATTGATTCATCTTCAAATTGAATCATTACTCAATGGCAATGCTTTTAAAATACTGGAAGGATTTTAATCCATCACTGTTGAAGTTGGTCTCTAATGTGGGTCGTATAACAGTCTCAGCAACTGTATGAGCACTACCAGGTTTTGCAATGATTTCTGCAATTTTATAAGACAATCATTCCATCGTCATTTGTTTGTGTGTTCTCATATAAGGAAGTAGCAGAGTTACGTTGCTCAAAATTCTGTTTTAATTTTTTAAAATATTCAATATTTTTACCAACTTTATCAGGATATTTCCTTTTTAAGTGATCTAAAAGTCTTGATGGTTTCATAGTCTCATTTGAAAAAAAAAACTATTACACATAAGACACACAGGCTATCTCGAGTTGAATGGCTTTCGATAAAACCATAAGCTAGATATTCATCCAGATACTGTGGACACTTTCTTTTCATTACTTGACTTGATCGATGATGAGTTGAATAACTACAAAAATTAAAAATTAAATAATAAAATATAAACTATTTTTATTTAACTCTCATAGCCCATGTCACTCAGAAAAGCACTGTGGATCAAAAATAAACAACTTCCACAAGGAAACCAATAAATCAATACTAATTGTCACTTAGAAAGTAGAAACAGTAGACTGAAACATTTCCTCATCCCATCCATGCTTCATATATTGACCAATGAAACAAAAGAATGAATAAACCACGCCTCCGCCAAGGTTGCTGCTGTTGGAAAGGTGCAAACTCCAAGGATTGCGGAAACATTAACTCTGAAAGCACTTAGGCATTTAATGCCTATTGAAAAGCAAAGGTGGTTGAATTAAATCATGCCCACTATCTTTCTTTTATCAAAATTTCTCACTCACTCCTAATATGATATACCTGTATGTTAAAAATTAGTTGTCTCAGGGGAAAAGAAAACCCAATGAGAGAAATTAAATATTAAGGAATAAGATGTCGTTGGGTAGGGTTGAACTTTGGAGGGCCGCAAACCATTGTAAAACCCATGTTTTTTTTTTTTGTTTTTTTATTGCCTTATAAGATTTTTCCTGGCATCATTTGTTTGCCAGGCATATGGTATTAATACTAATACCGTATGCCTAGATCTATGAAAAAATCATACATCCATCAAAAAACTTTTTTTTTTTTTTTTTCCCTCCTCATAGAATGTGTATCTTGGAAAACTACAATTGCCCTACGATAATATGTAAGTGAATTACCACTCCCAACTAAATGGAGCCCTGAGTGCCAAGCGATAGTGTCCAAGCGATTTTCCTAAGTGATATATAGTGCTCTTTCTCAGTGATTTCGTTATATTTTCTTTCCAGTGCTTTTCTCATCCTTATTTCTTTATAAGTGGTTCTGTACTTAACAGATCCTAAGTAAGAACCCAGAAAGGAAAATTACCTTTCTTTTCCTAGTATATTTATTAATTTTTGCACTAACAAACTAACCTCTCCAACCGCTTGGCCACTAGGTGGCACCGCTCCTGCCTCCACGTGGCGGGGCCGGAAATCTGGGAGGAAAAGCTCTCACTCCCAGGGCTAAAAGGAGCAACAATGGACTGTGACGCATGTCCACCACTAGAGCCAACAGGCCCTCAACATACTGAGACTCACAGAATGGAAGACGATCCCAATCTTCCGAAAAGACTGAAAAAGGATTGTAACAAATCAGAACCACCAGCTTTTCTGATTATACATTCTTTATCGACTCAGCCGCTAAGCAGACTCTCTCCTTTTGTCATCCAGAGATGTCTGGAGAATGCAGCAGGTACACCGAAAATGGCGAAAAGGCTCCAATCAGGAGATCTTTTAATTGAGACCACTCAAGCAAGGCATTCAGAATTTTTACTAAAAATGTCATCTATAAGCGGAATCCCAATCAAAGTCTCACCACATAACACCTTGAACTCCTCAAAAGGAGTAATAAGTGAGTGGGATTTGTTGAACGTAACCGAAGAGGAGATAGTCATGGAATTACTAGAACAGAAAGTAACTCAAGCAAGAAGAATTATAATAAAGAAGGATGACAAACTTGTTCCCACACGTAATATTATATTGACCTTTAGTACACCGAATTTGCCGACCTCAGTTAAAGCAGGCTACCTAAACTGCCGTATCCGCCCATACATTCCAAACCCTTTAAGATGTTTCAAGTGCCAAAAGTTTGGTCACTCCCAGACAACATGCAGAGGCGAAACCACTTGTCCTAACTGCGGGTCAAAAAACCATTCACAAACAGAGTGTACCGCAAAGGCTCCAGAATGTTCAAATTGCAAGAATGACCATCCAGCATACTCAAAATCATACAAACTCTGGAAAATTGAAAAAAGAATACAAAAGTACAAGATCGAGAATAAGGTCACATATCAAGAAGCAAGAAAGCAAATAAAGTCAGCTGTCCCAAAAACCACGTACGCTTCCGTTACACTAAAGTGCCAAGCTGTTTCAACCCAAACTGAGGTATCAATTCCGCCCAATACATCCATTGCAGAATGGGCCCGATCTGTGCTGTCAACATCTCAACCTACCACCAAACCGGTTCTAGTTGATGAAATAAGTAATACCCCTATCACAGTTCCGCCTAAAATAAAATCATGTGATAAAATGTCAAATAAATCACGAAGGCAACAAGCCACTGAAATACAAAAGACAAACTCAAATAGAATGGACTCTGAAAATATAGTTACACACGATGAAACAGTCCTTGATCTTCATGCAGAAGATGATATGGAGACTGGATTTTCGTCAGGTCAAACTGATGACATAGAAGAGAGTACAGATCCCGGACGTCCCAATTTTCCTAAAAAAGATAAAATGAAATATTACCGTCAAAAGCAAACCACTCACAAGAAACAGACAGACTCGCCTTCCCTCCTCAAACCCCGATAATGCAGAACATTGTTCAATGGAATTGTAGAGGTTTACGCAGCAATACCGATGACATCTATGATTTAATCTCCCGATATGGTCCTATTGCTGTTTGCATACAAGAAACTAATCTAACTCCACAAGTAACTCCATCAATCAGAAATTTTACATTTTACAGAAAAGATAGAAACTCCTCATTATCCGCACGTGGAGGCGTCGCGATTCTAGTTGACAGTAAAATACCCTCTAGAAACATTCCGCTCCAAACCCACTTAGAAGCTATTGCTGTACGTGTATCAGTTGGGCAAATTCTAACTCTAGTATCTCTGTACCTTCCACCTAACAAGATGTGCACGTTTAAAGAACTAGAAGACCTTATAAGACAAATACCACCACCTTTTTGTATCCTTGGTGATTTCAATGCGCATTATCCATTGTGGGGATCAGACCACATGGACAATAGAGGACACTTGATCGAGACGATACTAGACCAACTGAATCTAACATTATTGAACACTGGTGAAAAAACTTATACTCACCTTCCCACTGGATCAATGTCAGCAATTGATTTAACTCTCTGTTCCCCCATATTATATCCCAGTATAGAATGGACAGTATTAAACGACCCACACAATAGTGATCACTTTCCAATCATATGCAGAATCCAAACGCTTCAAACATCATATCCTGATAATCGCTCAAAATGGAAATTCTCCAGAGCAGATTGGGAAAAGTTTTCAACCCGTCTTTCTTTTGATAGCCAATTGATGGTATATATTATGTACATATATATTATGTATATTATTATGACCTGATGGTATATATTATGTACAACCCATTGATGATGTCACAGAGCATATTACCAGGCAAATACTGACCAATGCCTCCGAAGCAATACCTCAAGCCTCCACATGTAAACACAAAAACCTTAAACACTGGTGGAATGAAGCTTGTACCAATGCCAAAAAGGAAAAAAATAAAGCTTGGAACCTGTTCCGGAAGTTCCCAACTACCAACAACCTAATTCAATATAAAAGGCTAAAGTCAAAAGCTAGACAAATTAGAAGAAAAGCCAAAAAGGAATCATGGATACAGTTTGCCTCCACTATTACAAAGGATACTGGCAGTCATCTCATCTGGAAAAAGATTCGGCAATTAAATGGGAAATATCCACCACTTCCTTCTCCCATCTTAATCAAAAATGGACAGGAAATTTCTTCTTCTGAAGAAGTAGCTAACACCCTTGCAGAGAATTTCTACCAAACATCTGCCACGTCAGCATATGGCAACTCTTTTCTTAAAATCAAAGCTTCGGCTGAAAGGTACAAAATAAAATTCCATACTACCCAATATATTGCCTATAATCAACCGTTTAACCTATTTGAACTGCAAACAGCATTAAATAGATCACCCAACAGTGCAGCTGGACCTGATGGTATATATTATGTAATGCTGAAACATAAACAGTGCAGCCTTGAATTTACTATTAATGTTCTATAATCGGATATTTCTTGAAGGTACATATCCATCTTCCTGGCATCATTCCATCATTTTAGCCTTTCCTAAACCAGGAAAAGATCACTCACTTCCAGAAAATTACCGACCTATTTCTCTAACTAGCTGCCTAAGTAAAATCCTAGAAAGAATGATACACAGACGGCTTACCTGGATTCTTGAAACTAAAGCACTGATGAACAACAATCAGTTTGGTTTCCGACAAAACAGATCCACTTTAGATCTAATGGTGAAAGCCGAGACTAACATCCGCAATGCTTACGTCAGAAATGAACATCTTGTAATAGTAAGTCTCGATATAGAAAAGGCTTTCGACACTACCTGGAGGTATGGCATATTGAGAGAAATTCATTCCATAGGATTGCGAGGGCACTTACCAGAATTCATTAGAAATTTTCTTCAACACAGAACCTTTCAGGTCCGCTATCAATCTGTACTTTCTCGGTCCTACACTCAAGAAGAAGGTATCCCACAAGGATCAGTACTGAGCTCTACCCTTTTTTCACTTAGACTGAACACCATATCACACAACATCCCAAACACTGTAGAACTATATATGTATGCTGATGATCTAACTATATCTTGCCGTTCACAAAATATTCATACCATTGAAAGACAACTGCAACTCTCCATAAATAAGTTGGAGACATGGGCAATGCAGAATGGATATCGTTTATCAGATCAAAAAACAATTGCAGTTCACTTTTGCAAAAAACGTAAGCTACACCCAGAACCAGAACTCAGATTAAAAAACCATTTGATCCCTCTCACCAGTAATCTTTGTTTCTTAGGCTTAATATTGGACACCAAACTGAACTTTGTTTCACATATCACATACCTCCGAACTGTTTGTCTAAAGAAACTTAATATACTTAGGTCCATTTCTGCTATGACATGGGGAGCTGATAGATACACTGTATTACATTTGTATCGTGCTATTATCAGATCTCGTTTAGACTACGGTGCTATTATATATGATTCAGCTAGGAAAAGTGCATTAATCAGACTTAATACCATCCAACACAGTGCCCTTTGCACTGCTCTGGGCGCATTTAGAACATCCCCTGTTCAGAGTCTGTATGTAGAGGCACACAAACCTCCACTTCACCTTCGAAGGAAAATGTTGCTTCTAAATTATGCAGCTAAAATTCAAAGCCTTCCAGACCATCCCGTTCGACTGTTGCTTTCGAACCCTGAGTGGACAGCATTTTATAACAGTAAACCGACTGAAAATAGACCAACTGGCATTAGACTAAAAGATTTGCTTCACACCTGGAATATTGATTTTGATAACATACTTCAAGAGAGCGATATTCCTAATCCACCCTGGTCTATAAATCTCCCTGACTGTGATATCCACTTTCAGCAATGGGGAAAGAACTCCCTGGCAGATGAAAATATCAAACAACTACATAAAGAATATGCCCTCAACAATATACAAAGCTACCAAATATATACAGATGGCTCAAAAACAGGTTCTGCCATTGGTGCCGCAGCTGTCTTTCCGTCTTTTACAGTCTCCATATCACTACCAGTTGAATGTAGCAGTTATACTGCTGAGTTATATGCAATCAAACTAGCCTTACAGAATATTAACACTCTCCACAATGCTAGCAGTATAATATACACTGATTCATTGTGTGCAGTGTCTTCTTTGGGCAATCAATTTTCAATATCACAACCAATCAAAAAACAAATCATTTGCTGTTTAAACCATCTACGAAGTAGGAATCATTCAGTAAAATTCTGCTGGATCCCAGGGCATTCTGGTATCTTAGGCAATGAGAGAGCAGATCAGGCAGCCAAAAAACCAAACAGTACATCACCAGCAAATTACCAAGTACCATATAGAGACTATTTGAAGCATATTAAAAAAGTCTGTATGTTTCAGTGGACAGAAATATGGAAGGCACAAAGTAATAACAAGTTGCTCCAAATCAAAGAAGAACCAGCGTTATGGATTTCCAGCTTCAGACAAAATAGACAGGAAGAAGTTGTACTAGCAAGACTAAGGATAGGACACACGCACCTAACCCATATGTTTCTACTCATGGGGGATGACCCACTTCGATGCACGCATTGTACACTACCGCTTACAGTCAAGCATATGCTTTTAGATTGTCCTCACTATTCCCATTTCAGAAGTACTTTCCATTCTCAATCACAACTGCAAGAACCGTTATCTCTTAACCACATGATTGGCAATAGTGCTAACCTAGCTACACTCTATACCTTTCTGAAGCAAATACATATATATGAATTCCTCTAATGCCAAAATGGAACACATTATATTACTTTAGGATTATAATATAGGATCTGGCACATTTTGGCCTTAGCTGCCCTTGTGCCCTTAAACTCCAATACCAATACCAACTAAATGGATCACAATTCCTGACATATTATACTTGGGAAATTACTGCAAAATTAAATTACTGAATGTTGTTGCTAAAGTCTAATTAGAAAGTTTTAGTAATTTTCAATTTACCGGTATTCATTACTTCAGAATTTATTCTGATTAATATAGAATGAGCTGTAGTTTTATTTATAGTGTTACTTTCATTTGTTACTTATATTAAATACACAATAAATAACAAACTCAAGTTTGTTACTTGTTATGTATTTAGCTATTTATATTTTACTAATTATTATTATTATTAAATTAAAAATAATAAGTATATATTTATTTACATTAGTAAATAAATAGTTATTTAATACATTTTTTTTTTCTTAGAACTATTCTTATAGCTAACAATATCAACTTACTCAGTAAAGAAGAATCACCTCACATTTCTGCTCAAGATGTAAGCAAATGTCGTGGTTTCAGCAGGCAAAAAGGGGTAAGCAGTTATTTTGTCCTTAATATTTTGAGCTTAAAATTTCTGAACTGGTGATTTGGAGTAGGATCTTTAAAATTGTAAGGTTACTACCATGATTTGCCTATATGCTGTGCTACAAATAGGTTAAGCATCCCTCTAAAACCAAATCATAATGTTACTAATTTTTAATGTACCAATCCACAGAATGTTGTGGTTCTTATTTGGTATGTCATCTTTGGAGGCTGGGTGCCCTATTGGTGTCGTACCTGACAAACCAGTGATGATTTAACTCACAAGTGAGACACCAAAAGGCTCTAAAAAGTAGCATTATATGTCTTGAAGAGAAGTGCCAACTTATTTTTAGAGTGGAACTCTTGGTGGGTAGCCTTATAATTTGAAAGATCAATACCTTTGAAAAGACTTTGGTCTTTTCATTCAAATTTTGGGCATCTATAAAAATAGATGCATCCTATTATAGGAATATTAAAATATAAAGAGTTGAAGGGACATGAACACATGGATTACAGATGTTTACTTTTATTTTGTTTTGTGCTGCATCCTTAGTTTTGATACTATAGACACATATGCTTCCCGAGGCTAATTTGTTTCTTTCGCCAAGGTACAAGTTTTTACATTATTTTCAAGGAATGTTTAAAAAAAAGTTAACATTCATGCATTTGCTTCAGCAAAACATTTATTCTGTATTTCAAGCATTTATTTTACTATTTTCATCATATTCTAAACTCTCTTCTGTTATCTGTTTACAAGGCACTTGCCTAGTAAACAAATGACAGACGAGAGTTTCAGAATGACTAAATAACGATTAAAGAATGATTTCAGAATGATAACAGAAGAGTTTTGTAGGCACTAGCTTCCACACTACTATACTACTTCCAAGGTTTATAATGTCACAAAACAGTTATCTTTTAAGGCAGAGGTCCCCAAACATTTAGAGAAGTGAGCCAAGTATGAATTTTTGGAATATTTGGCAGAGAAAATTCCTGATTACTGAAAACTACATTTGATTAAAGTTATGCAGAGAAACAAATTTTATGCCTACCTATATTTACAGAATCAAAAATAAATCAATGGATTATCATCAGACTCTAAAGACTTCGCCTTGTCGCTGCAACCATACATCTCTGTCTACTGCTGAACATTTCCTCATATCCCCTAAAGTTAATTTTCCTCATTAGGTTTTCCAAAATATTCTTCCTTGGTCGTCCCCTTCCTTTCTTTCCCAATATTTTTCCTTCTGAAATATTCACTAAAAATTTGTTATGTCTTAGGGTGTGTCCTAAAAATTTAGATTATCTTTTTTCCACTGTCGTGAGTAGCTGCCAACATCTTGCATCTCGTTCAAGACAGATTCATTGGATCGTCGCTCGGTCCAGCTAATCCTCAACATCTTCTTCCAGACCCACATCTCCAATGCCTCCAGTCTCTTGATATCTTGCTTGCATATGTCCAAGTGTCATTTCCATACAGCAGCACACTCCACTATTGAATTAAAAAAGGTATTCCGGCAACGATCCTGGATATAGAACTCTCACTAACTACGGATATAAAGCAGGAGAAATCTCAATGTCTCAATAAACTCTTCAATGTATGGCAGACCAGAACGAATGACTTAGCAAACTTTTTCCTGATCTCCTGTTGATGTGTCTGCTGGTTAGAATATTTTGCTTGTTACTGAAAGCTTGCTTGGCAAGGGTGATTCTTCTTCTGATCTCTGTAGCGCACCAGGTGTCCTGGGTAATACAATTCCCCAAAAAACAAAGCTGTTTCACTTGTTCCACTTTGTTGTTCCCCATTTTGATTTTTGTTTGAGGTTGTTCATCATTCTTGGTGACGACAAGTATTTTAGTCTTTTGTGCATTTATCTTTAGATGTGAATTTTGTAGCCTTAATGATAGCCTTTCGAACATCTTACACAGCTCCTGCTTTGAGTCAGCTAATAATGCTATGTTGTCCGTGAATCTGATGCAATGAATCTGTTGTCCATTAATCTTGATACCCTTTGCTTCCTGCTTCATCGATGGATATGTAATATAAAATTTACCACTTTGTTTATATCAAATTTTAATTATTACTTTTTATTGTACTAATCACAAAAATACAGTTAGTAATACAACAAAATTATAATTATTGCGATGAATGTGGTTGTAGAGTGTGACTGAGTTTTGTAATATCGAGTTTTATTAAAGTACTAGTTCCAATTCTTATAAATTCATGTAAATGCACCTCAGTTAGACATGATCGTATTTTTGATTTTATGTATTTCATTTTTGAAAAGGTCTGCTCACATATACATGTACTGTTGAAAATTGACATAACCTTTCTTGCAAAATTTTTAATTTTTGGATAATCTGACTCCAATAATGTTGAATAAAATTGAATTAGATTTTCATTTTTAAATATTGTCTTCAGTACATCATTAGATTGAAGATCTTCCAACTCTAATTACAAATTCTCATCAACATTGTTGACGGGTACATCAAATGGATTTTGAAAAAGTTCTAACACCTTTGAATTATTTTTAAAATCAGAAAATCTATTCACAAAATTTTCCTGCAACAAACTAATGTTTTGAACAAAATTTTTAGTAGAAAAATTACAACCAGGCATATTTTTAGATAAATTATCACAACTTGGAAAATGCAAAAAATTATTCCGAAGTAGTTGACTTTTAAATAACTCCAGTTTTGTAATAGAATAGCAATTGCTTAAAATTTGCTCCAGTTTTGTTTCAAATGCTTTGACATTGTAATACGATTCATTGACAAGTTTATCGTGTCCTTGCTGTTTCTTATTAAGAAAATTCAGGTGTTCACATATATCTGTTAGAAAGACAAGGTTCCACAACCATTTGAGAACTGACAGTTCCAGAACAGGTTTCAATTTTTTGTTCATAAATAGATCTATTTCGATCCTAAGTTCAAAAAATCGCTTCAACTCGTTACCGCAACTCAATCATTGTACTTCATTGTGATACAACAAATCACCATATTCGGCCTCAATTGTTTCAAGAAAATTTTTGAATTGCTGATGATTCAGACCAGTTTTGCGAATAAAATTTACTGTTGATCTTGACAGTTGACACGACTGAATCTACGCTCAAAAATTTTCTGCAAAAAGACTGCTGGTGAATTATACAATGAAATTGCATCGGTTTTTTTAATATTTTTACTCTCAAGATATTTATGAAGCTGACTCATGAACCCAATTTTAGTACCGACCATATTTTCAGCACCATCCATCGTAACCGCTGATAGCAAATCCCAGTTCAATTTGAGGCCCTCAATTACTTCTGACACTCAAAAATATATTTTCACTTGTATCTTTCAAGCTTTTTAATTTACACCTCAGATATAAATTAGTAATTGAGCTGTATGGCTTGTATCTTCACTCTCATCAATTGCTATTGAAAAATGTGAATTTACAAACTTTGTCTAAGAGTTGATTTTGAACAATTCTTTTCATTACAGTTCAGTTGAAGATAAACTTACAAACACAAAATTCTTTACTTTCTCAGAACATACTTCTGCAATTGCCAAACAAATACATTTTACAAATTCTCCATCCGTAAAGGCCCCTCCTTCTTCGGCAATGATTTGGGAGGCTCAAAAACTAGTCCTAACAGCAGATAAATTTTGATGAGCAAAAGTTCTAATCTTCTGTTGTTGACTTTGAAAAGTTTGGGTTAGTTCTTGGAATTTTTTCTGCCGCAAAGCTCCTTGAAATTTATCGTAATTTGAGGCATGTTTTGTGGTGTAGTGACGTTTCACATTATATTCCTTGAACACCGACAAGGCTTCATTGCAAATAAGAAAATAAGATATGTGCAAGTATCATTAATCAGTACAAAAAAAGTAAATAATTGGCCACCGCTCATTAAAAACTCGACACAGCATCAAATTTTCTTTTTTTCGACATCAACTTTGGCATGATTTTTATGGGGTCCCTGGAATAAAAAAATAAAAAAAATACTATTAAATATTGAAGTAAGCAAGCACTGATGTCTTAAAATTTTTTGAAATATTTTAACGTAAATTTATTTATAAATTCGAAATAAGTTTTAAGGTTTATTACAAAAAATTTAAATGGTTGATTTTTGTTTGACAGGGAATGTGATTTTAATTACTACAAAAAATATAACATCAGATAAAAACAGTACCTACTTACCGGACTACAAAACACGACACTAACTTGTTTTCTCCCAGATTTTCATAAAACTATTTGTTGAGGCTACCGAAGTTGGTCACGCTCGCGAAGCGTTCAATCAATACAGCACTTCTATATTTTCTCTTAATGGTTTATTAAACGAAACGTGTATACGAGACTCTAACAAATGCTTAGCTTTTGAACTTAACAAGTGACCTGCTAACTTAGTATTAAAGAAAAATTACATTTACATGATGGGCAGAAAGTAACCCCCACTATGAAATGGGTAGGTGTCTGTGGAGGAGATGCAAGGTCACCCAAGTCATGATAAGGGATTAGGAAATCCATAATTTCTGTCTCTAACGACTATTGCTATTTAATGACAGGATCAAGATTAACAGATTATTTAAACGATATTTCAAAGAATAGTTTTGAGTGGAAATAACAGAATTAATATCTAGCAACACTAAGCTGATGACACAGGTGTCAACACTATTAATCAACCAACGGATGTTAAAATAATCTGCAAAATGTGTTTTCCATAAATTTTATTGTGATCTCATATGAACATTAATTTTTCTGATCAAAATATCAGCAGGCTGGATCTGGCCCACAGCCATAGTTTGGGGACCCCTGTTTTAAGGGATAAGAAATGGTGCAGAAAGGCTACTAGGAGAGCTCTACGAAGTTCTGTCATGATATACAAGAATTTTGCCAGCAAGGACAAGAAGGTAATTATCTTATTGTATAAGGCAGTGGTTATCCTTCATCTTAAGTACTGCATACAGGTCTGGTAATCTCATTTTAGGAAGTATGTAGATCTGTTGGAATGGATGCAGAAAAGAAAGACTTCTTGCAAATTGTAGCACCTGGAAACTTGGTGAGTGCCCAAGTTTCACTTCATTAAGTCATGGTGGGGAGTATACATTGGTTCATTGTTTTATGTTTCAGACAAATTGGGATATTGCCCCTCAGTATGTGACTATATATCCTGAATTCTATCCATCCAAAATTTATTTTTCTCTTGACTTCCAGCCATTTATCATTCTTACAGCTAATGACTTGTCCCAGATAAGTATATGACTCCACCTTTTCAATTACTGCTCCTTCAATGATTATATCCCTTTCTGTGGCATACTTGTTCATCATTACTTTTGTTTTAGCCATATTCAACTTTAGTCCAAAATCCTTACTAATCTGCATAACTGATTAAGATTTTCCTCTAATTCTTTGGGATCGTGGCCTATGACCACAACATCTGCAAATCGTAAATGGTTTAGGTACTCTCCATACACATTGATTCCTTTCTGCAACCAGTCTAATCTTCTAAAAGCTTCCTCAAGGGCAGCAGTAAACAACTTCGGAGATATTGTGTCTCCTTGTCGAACTCCTTTCTCAATTTTAAATTTGCTTCTGTCTTTGTCTAGTCTAATAAAGGAGGTAGCGTTCTCATATATTTTCTTAAAAATCATAATATATGGTGTATCTGTGCCTTGTCTTTCCAGTGCCTGAAACGTTGCCTTATGCTGTAAGGAGTCAAATAAATAAATTTTCTGTTTATACTCCGGGACGACCAAACAGTCAGAGGAGTTCACAAGATAGACAGAATACAAGAAACAGCACCGTATTCAGCAGTCACGGGCTTGGACCCCGGTCACTCAAGGCACGTGTAGTTATGCACCCACGCGCCTGACCACTAGGCTACGGCATCCACAAATGCCAGGCATAATGGTGTTTTATTCATTTGCTTTCTTCATTAGCTGTGATATTATGTGAAGGTGATCCATAGTTGAGAATCCTGTCCTAAAGCCAGCTTGCTCTTTCGGTTGATTCTCATCAAGTATTCTTTCTAATCTGTTAGTAATGACCCTTGTGAACAACTTGTAGATATGGGATAACAAGCTAATTGGTCTATAATTTCCAATTTCTGATTTATCTCCTTTCTTATGCAGCAAAACTATGACTGCATTATTCCACTCCTTAGGCATCACACCTTTTCTAAATGTATTTTGTGAAGAGTTTTGCCAGTTTTTGTGTCATGCCCCTTCCTCCCAATTTTAACAACTCTACAGTAACTTCATCTTCCTCCAGGGCTTTCTGATGCTTCATTTTCGTCAACACATGTTCTTCCTCATCAGGAAGGATATCAGGTATGTCATATGTGTTACTAATTTGTGATCCATCTTCCACACTGCTGGCATCATTCCCTCTCGTGTATAATTCTATATAGTAGCCTTCTGCTATGTGAATTATGCCTTCTGTACTATTTATGAGTTCACTGTGTATTCTTCACTTTCAGTATTATTTGTCTTTCTGTATTACTGCTCATGGCTGCTGATTTAAGTCCTTTGTTGTCCCTTAATGCTTGTTCTACTTTCCTTGTGTTAAATCTTCTTATGTCCTCTCTGAGTCTCTTTCTAATGGCTTTGCACAGATGTAATTTTCAACATTTCCATTCCTTTTTGTGAATCCCTGCTATTGACTTGCTAGTCGTTATCGCCTTCATGGTATTTTTCTAAAACACATTTCTGGAGGTCAGTACCATAACCTCCCTCAGGCTTCTTGATTCCATTCAGAAGAGGGCAGTTAGGTTAATTAATGATTCATCTCTAACAGGCTCTCCACTCGCTCTCTCATAGACATACTGTTTCTGTTGCATGCCTCTTCTACAGATACTTCCATGGGCACTGTTCTTGGCTTCTATAATTCCCGCTCTCTCTTTCAAAACAGTCCGAACACGTGCCGCCATCAGCCAACATCCATTTACTGTCCAACTTCAAACTCACAGAACCAACTTTTCATCTTCCTCGTTTATTCATTCAACTGCCATTTTCTGGAACAACCTTCCTTCATACGTATTTCCTGAAAATTACAGTCTACAGAAATTCAAGTCCAATGTCAACAAATATCTTCTTTCATCTTCTCAACCTCCAACCCAAGCATGGTACTAAGTACTATAGGTTCTAATACCTCTCGCGGTTGGGGTTTACATAAAAAAAATAAAAATAAAAATAAAACAATAAAAACAATTTGCAGTTTCCGGTTTAGTGGTCTTTTCTGTTAGTGTAATTAATTATAAACTGGTAGTAAACTCAATCTTCTTGCATTTGCTATAGTACCGATAGCTGGAATTCTGTGGGTTTTCATGTTATTATGGTGAAATGTGTTTCCCCTTCCATGAAATATTCAATCACATAAAAAAAACAAATAAATTTTCAGACGCTCATTACTCTGTATCTCACTTGTGTCCTGTCACATTCTTTGTTATTAATTGCTTATCATTTTTACTGTTTTAAATTTTATAACAAAAAAAAAAAAAGTCAGTGAACAGAAATATCAATTAGTATGTACATATTGCAGTACGTATTAATTAAGCTGCTTCCATTTGCTCACAAGATGGTCAGAGAAGTGACAGCTATGTTTTAATTCTGCTAAATGCAAGGTCTTACACTTGGGGAATAGCAACCTGCAAATAAATTATACACTTGGTGGGATTGAGGAGTAAAGGAGGAAAGGGATCTGGGAGTTACAACTTGGGAAAATGTGAAATTTTCTGAACAGGGTAAGCAGGTAGCAAGGAAAGCCCATGTTGTCCTGTCGATGATTTATCGAATGCTATCCTGTTGAGATAAGGAGGACCCCATTTGGAATACTTGTAAAAGTATTGCGACCTCATCTGAAAAAACCCATTGGGCTTCTTGAAAGGGTCCAAAGACTGGCAACTCAATTGGTGAGATCAGCAGAAGCACGACCATATAAGGAAAGATTCCAATTATGTGGACTACAGAGTTGGGCAACCAGCCACCTCATAGGTGACCTGATTGAGGTTTATAAGGCTCTGAGAGGGATTAGTAAAAATGAATGAAGGTGGAATTCTCACTGTTCTAAAGAATTCCAGAACTAGGGATCATAAATTCAAATTATGGGGCTTAAGGTTTAGATTAGATCATAGGAAGTTTTCTTTTAGCCAGTGAGTCATTGATAGCTGAAACAAGTTGCCCTGCAGGTAGTTGAGACTGACAGTTTGAATCAATTCAACGGTCAACCCCTCCTCACACTTACCTGTGAATCACATAATTTGTATTTTCTTACCACTTGTTTTTTTTTTTTTTTTTTTTTTGCCAGTGCAGTGTGGTTTTCTTGCACTGTATGGCAAATACTATTACAATTTTGATAAATGGAAAATATGACTTACAGAATTATATATATATATATAGATATTAAAATGCTAAAATAAACTAAATGGGGTAACTGTATACCAATGGTATTTTTAAATTAAAAGCAATTTGCATGATTTTTATCATTTCTAAACTTAATTTTGCTTCGGCTATTTTTTTTTTTTTTTTTTTTTTTTTTTTTTATGAATGGGAGGTTGTTCCCTGTCTTCAGTTTAATCTGAAAACATCATTGGTGTGCTTCTGCATTAAATATATGCTGATTTTATTTGAACAGGAAAAAAAGAAAAATACCAGGTGCAACACGAGGAGATGTGAAAATAGTCACCTGTACTTACAGTTGTTTTACACAGCTAAATATACGCTGAAGATCAAACATTACATATGACCATTGATGTTTGCGATATTTACTTACAACCTGTATTATGTGAAAAAGTAGTCTTCATATAACATGGATTTGGCTTACGCTTTTTTCAAAGAACACTAAAGGTTCCGCACATTATGTGATGAATGCCTGTAACCAAATACTCTGTAGTGGTTTTGGTATAATTAGGCATAAACCTATCTAAGTTTGACATGAAAAAAATGCAAATTTGTATGAATGACAATTTAACTAATTGTCAGATCATATAATTGCATCTGATTGTCTTTCTCATCCTCATTTAAATTTTTTAAATTAAAACGTATTAATCATAATTGCTAATTTGATTAATGATAACAGATTTAATTGTTTCACTTAAATGTTTCAGGATGTGTTTGATATTTTGTCAAGATCGTTGGCTCCATCCATACATGGTCATGACTACATCAAAAAGGCATTACTCTGTATGCTTCTAGGTGGTGTAGAAAAGGTTTTACCTAATGGAACTCGTCTTAGGGGGTATGTGTTGAAAATGCTAAAATTTTTAATTTTAGATTTAATATATGTGACTTAAGAAGTTAGTTACAGTTTGTCTTTTAATTATTCATTTTATTTTTATATTAAAGTTTATAAATTTTTATGAACTTCAAAGATGTATCATTACAGTTCATCATATTTCTGAGATTATTGATTAATGGGAATAACTTTTTTTTTCCCTCTCAGCCAGTGACATATTACTGTAGTCAGGTTTGTATCATAATATAAAAAAATGATAATTAAGAGACATTAATCTTCAATTTAATGATTTTTTCTTAAAGTTAATATGATTGATAAGATTAATGGAGAATTTAGTAATACTAACTTCTCAAAGCTTTTTAGAATTGATGAAGATTATGCTATGTTAAGCTCACAGTGATGTTATTGAACAGTGTCAGTATAGTATTAGTATTACAATGGCTAAATGATGCAAGGAAGTGGGCTTTTTCTGCATCTGTAAAAAAAAAAAAAAAAAAAAAAATGTATTGTTCGAACTTTCCCTGTGACCAAAAAGTTCCTATCTAATTCTTTTAAACTCGACCGCTGTTGCAGCCAATTCAATCCAGCGACCTACAACATGCTACCTGAAAGTAAACATGTGATCCAGCCTTCTGTTACTCCCCAAAATTTAGTATTTATGCTCTTCAATTCCCTTAATGACTTGATTGTAGACTAGTTTATACTTATTGCAGCGACCTATGTCCCCTGCTTATTTATAATCATCCATGCAATTTACAGTCATTCCTTGCAATATAAAAATTGTCCACAACCACTACAGTCCCTTTATGAAAGCAAAATGACATCAATATATTATGATTACTGCCACCTAGTAGTTCCTTTATATGAATATTATGAAGAATCACTGCTGATAATCCGATCAAAAATATTGATAATCAGATCAGTTGTTTTTCTCTTGTTGCTCCTCTAACATGCTGGTTTAGGAAACAGTCATCCGTTGAATCCAGAAAATCTTGCTATTGTGTGGGTGACAAACCCACCACCAGTTCTAGCCAATATCTGAAAAGTTTAAAAAAAAAAAAAAAAAAAACCCTTTATAAGGCATTCTGAATTACAGTCTGGAGAATTATTTAGCAGCTGTCCTCTTAAAGTTGTTTTAGAGCTGTGCCCTTGAAATGTAAGGATTATTGAATCTCACCACACTGTGAAACCCGCAGAGATGGGTGGGGGGAACCTCTGGGGCTGTTTGACAACTAACACACCATGATACCTATCATAACCTCAAAAAACATTATTCATACTGCATAATAGAAGAGATGGGTGTGTGGGGTAAATAAATACATATATCACCATTGTCATAATGCTGTGTATGTACAGCTATTAATAAAAAAGTTCTAACTTATGTTCCTATTTTCATTATTATGTTACTAGTCTATATCTCATATCTTAATTGGGGATATAAGAAACAGGAGTAATGCTCCATAATGTAAACAAATGGCCAGTAGACTATGAGAGGACATTTCATACAAATAATTTTAGATTATAGGCCTGATGTAGCTGAGTGGTCAGGAGTGAGTGCAGTAGTATCCACTCTTTGAGTGAGTAGTTCAAGCTTGTGGCTGCTAAATACAATTAAAGATTGTATTCAAGATTTATTGAAAACTCCTCTGACCTCATGGTCGTGCTGGAGTATAAACGAGAAAATTTTTTATGTACTTAGTAAACAACTAATATTAACTATATAATATGAAAGGTTATCATTAAGGAAGAGATGTAATTAAGATTCCTTGGTAGTAGGTAAATGGGCAAGTTGTATAAAGTTATTTGTTTTAGTGAAAGTCCCTGTAGCTCAATCATCTGGATATGGGGCCCAGGTAGCCTAGTTAGCAAGAGTGCTAGGCTGTACTGAGTGGAGTGTGCAGGTTTGAGACTAGCTGTCAGTAGTCATGGATTTCCTCCTCAGTACTTTGAATTAGTCAATCTCAAGGCTAGGTGTTATTAGCAAGTCAAATCCAAGGATCCTGACTAGAAATGCATTCGAAATAAATAAAATAAATTATCTGGATAATACAACTTGGACAGATTGAAGCCAGCTGGAGTTGTGAATATTAGCATTAGCATTAGTAGAGGCATTTGATGCAAGAAAGCAAGCTTATGCAGCATCAGCCAAAAAAAAAAATAAAAAAAAAAAAAAATAAATAAATAAATAAAAAAAAAAAGAAACCACTTCCACTTCACCCCTCTGTTCGTTCAAAATACCTGTCCAGCTGAGCCTTAAACTTATTTAGACTATCAACTTTTACGACAAGGGATGGAAGTCTGTTCCACCAACCAACCACCCGCTGGCTAAAGGCAAATTTCCGCACGTCTATCCTACATCTGTCTTTCCTCAATTTGAATTTATGCCCTCTCAGGTGATTATTCTAAGCGAGAGGAAGAATCCCATCAGCATTGAGCATGCTCAAACCATTCAAGGCTTTATACACCTAAATCAGATCACCTCGCTGGTGCCTAGTCTCCAGACACTGTAATTTGCAAAACTTAAGCCTTTCTTCGTAAGAGCACCCCTTTGTTCCATTCACTAATCTTGTTGCCCTTCTCTGTACTTGTTCCAGCAGCTCTACATCCTTCTTGAAATGAGGCCTCCAGACCTGTATAGAGTACTCTAGGTGTGGCCTGACCATTGCCTTATACAAGGGAATAATCAGGCCACACCTAGTGTACTGTATACAGGTCTGGAGGCCTCATTTCAAGCTAGAAAAATTCCTATATATCATTGACAATACACCATGAGCTACTCTTGCAGCCCGTCTGCACTGCTCAGAGAACTTCATATCTGCCTGCACAACCACCCCCAGGTCCCTTTCATTCTCTACCACTGTCAGTGTAGTACCACAGAGTTGATACGTTGCTCTGGGGTTGCTGTTTCCCATGTGTAGTACTTTACATTTGTCAATGTTAAACTTCATTTGCCACCTCTCAGCCCATCTGCTCAACCTTTCCAGATCCTGTTGCAGAAGCATAGTGTCAGTAGTGTCCTTGACAACCCTGCCTACCTTTGTATCGTCTGCAAACTTTGACATTAAGCTTGATATACCATCATCAATATCATTTATGAATACAGAAAACAATAATGGACCCAACACTGAGCCCTGAGAGACTCTACTAATAACATTAGTCCACGACGAGCAGTGTCCATTGATTACCACTCTCTGTCTTCTCCCCCTCAGCCACCCCTTTATCCACAGCAGCAATTTGCCTCCAATGTCACACTGCTCCAATTTGTGCAGCAGTCTTCCATGTGCAACAGTGTCAAAAGCCTTTCTAAGATCCAAGTATATAATATCAAAGTTATTCCCTGCATCCAGTTCCTTTGTGACTGCATCATAGTATCCAATCAAATTGGTCAGGCAAGACTTCCCCTTAACAAAACCATGCTGTGTCCGAGCTATAACTGAAGTCTTGTCTAAATGATCCTGCAGTGCTTCTTTAACTAGTGCCTCCATTAATTTTCCTGGAACAGAAGTTAAACTCACAGGTCTATAATTACTTGTGTCAGCCTTTGATCCTCCTTTGTGAATTGGGGTCACATTTGCCCATCTCCAGTCTGTGGGTACCTCCCCTGAGTCCAAGGAAGCTCTCATAATTGTGTCTAAGTGTTTACTTACTTCCTCTGCTGCCTCCTTTAATATAACTGGATAGATCCCATCCACCCCGGGTGCCTTTCTTGTGTTTATCTTCAACAATTTCTCCTCCACTTTACTCTCAGTTATTACAAGATTCTCTAGCTTACTGCTAGAGTTGAATACACCTCTGGCTTTCCCCTCGCTAAATAACTCCTCATGTGTGAATGTCGATGCAAAATATTCATTTAGTTTGTTAGCTACCTGAGCAGGATCATCAACAGTTGACCCATCGATATCAAGTGGTCCAATCTGATTCATCCCCTTCCGTCTAGAGTTTACATAAGTAAAGAACTCTTTGCTGTTTTTCTATGCATCCCTTGCCAAAGATTTCTCGTAATCTGCCTTCGCCTGCCTAACCTCCTTTGTAACTTGGTTACAGATCAACTTGTATCTATCATAGGCTTCTGTGTCATGTGTTAATTTGTATGTATCCCATGCATGTTTCTTCTCTGCCATATGCCTCATCAGTTCATCTGACATCCATTTAGTCCTAAACCTTGAACAATATTTCTTGGTTGGTATGTAAAGCCTAGTAGCTTCCAAGATAAGTTCTTTGAATGCTTCCCATTTTGCATTTGCTGTTGGTAACATCATCAGTTGGTCCCACTGTATAGAATTTAAATACTGTCTCAGTCCATCGTAGTCGCCTTTACGGAAGCAATAACCCTTCCCTTTACCCCTAATGGTAGTTACCTCTTTGAGTAAATCCCACTTCAGCACACTGTGATCACTGCCACCTAGTGGTTCATTTATCTGCAGATTCTTAATGCATAAAGAATCACTGCTGATAATCAAATCAAGAGTATTCCTCCCTCTAGTTGCCTCCCGAACATGCTGATGTAGAAAACAATCATCCAATAAATCCACAAAAGCCTTGCTAGTGTGTGAGTGACCAGCCCCCAAATTCCAGTCAATATCTGGGAAATTAAAATCTCCCATTATAAGACTCTCTGATTTACTGGCGCCCACTCTATTTCCCTGTACAGTTTCTTATTATATTCATCAGAGCCATTAGGCCTATAGCACACTCCTACTCTCAATTTTGATCTCCCAATGCTTATGTCACACCAAACTGACTCGACACTGCACTGTCCAGCTATGTCCACTGGCTTCACTTCCTTGGATTTTATGTATTTCTTAACTAATAGCATAACCCCTCCTCCCTTCCTATCCAGTCTATCCTTTCTGTAGACGTTGTACTCCCCAAATTCCAGTTCTGCATTCCTTATATCTGTGTGACACCACGTCTCTGATATCCCAACAATATCTGCCTTTGATGTTTTGAGCAATACCTCAAATTCATCAAATTTATTTACTAAACTCCTAGCATTGGTGTACACGCAAGTATACATGCACCTATTTCTATTCTTAGCTACCTTAACACAACCCATGTGTTTACTTGTACCGCAATGACTCCCAGCAGTCTCTGAAATATCCTGCATCTTGTTTTTCAGGCTTCTGCTCATTCCAATAGAAGCAGTGCAAGAATCTCTTTCACCTCTGCCAGTGGCTACTGTTAATCTATTCGTCTTTGTCTCCCCCCAAGCTAGCAGTTTTCCGACCCACCATTAAAGTTGCCAAGAAAAATTACTTTTAGGGAAGTTAGAGTTGAGAAAAAAAGTGTCAAAGGAAATCGAACTTCTGATTAATAGCGTTGACAGTGACAATGCAAACAAACAAATTTAACAGAATGAGGTAAAGAGATTTTGAGCCAATGGAAATCAAAGAGGATATTACAGTGTAGGGCATTTCAGAAAAGGAATATAAGGTCTTTACAAAAAATCACCCTTATAGAAAATGCAATCATAGAGAAGTAATTAGGAGAAATGAGATGAATGATGGTGAGGCAACCAAAAGAATTCTTAGATGGTGGGCCTGACACCACATATACTTTTGAAATGAATTAGGAAGTTTATGAGAATGTTTGTTCTTTTCATGGATAAGTTCATTCCAAAGTTTGTAGATGAGGTAAAAGCTGAGGTGGCAGAACATGTGAGAATTGATAAGCTGACAAAATGTTTAGATTTATATTATTAGTAGTGCAAATGATGCAAGGAAGTAAGTTTATTCAGCATCTGCCAAAAAAAAACACAACAGCCTTAATCTCCTGATAATTTGTGTAATCCTTCCTTCAATTTTCAAAGTACTTTTTGCTTTACCACATTTACGTTTGTTTCAATAATCATTTACTCTGTGGTTGAAAGATTTTTTTTTTTTTTAATTTAAATTTGTACCCTTACGCATGTCATCCAAGAAAGAGTAAGAGCATCATCAGATTTAGTTTGCTTAATCCATTTAAATCTTTAAACATTTCAGTCATCTTCTCACAGATACTTGCTTTACAAATAGTGCCATTTACAATGCTCAAGTATTTCTTGATAAGAGTACCCTTTTGTATCCCCAGTTAATTTTATTGCACTTTTTTGCACTCATTCCAGCAGATCTCTGTCGTATCTAAAATGACGCTTCCTATATGGAGTACTCAAAATGCGGCCTAACCATTACCTTAAGCAATAGAATAATCACCTTCTTGTCCCTGCCAGCAAAAGCCCATAGTGTCCTTCAGTCGTCCTAGTAGCCCTGCTCAGAGAACTTCATGAGAATGTTTAGTTTAATTGTATAGTTATTCCTGGATTTTTTTTCATTCTCCACCACTTCAAGTGTTGAACCGCCCAGTTGGCTTTTATTTTGGGATTACTGATATCCAAATGTTGCACTTATCAACAGAAAAGTTGATATTTTATTTTGGGATTACTGATATAATATGTTGCACTTATCAATATTTTATCACTTATCAATATTTTATTTTGGGATTACTGATATAATATGTTGCACTTATCAACAGAAAATCGCAATCGCCACTTCTCAGTCCAGATTTCTAATTTCTTTAGGTCTTGTTGCAGTATCATACCCTGATGCCTGCCATCAGCCATCCTGCCAGCCTTTATGTCATCAGCAATGTTCAACGTTAAACTTGATATGCTTTCATCATTATTGTTTATAAATGTTTAAAACAATAAAAGGTGCCACACTGACCCCTGCGGGACTTCATTGATAACTTTAGGCCATGAAGAGCAGTGGGCATTAATAATCGCCATGTCTCCTGCCACTCAACCATTCCTTTATCCATAGTAGCCACTTCCCCCTAATTCCTGTCTACTCCAATTTCTGCAGCTGTCTTTTGTACGGAATACTGTGGAAGCTTTACCGAAATCATAGTATATGATGCCATACAGTTTTTTTTTTGCATCCAGCTGCTTTATTACTATTTAATCGAGATCCTGTAAGAATATTCAAAATACAGGATCTTCTGTTAACTCATGCTGCTGTTATTGCTGTATAACTGTCAAAATGACCTTGCATATTCTTTAACTGCAGAGTTCATTAATTTTTCCTGAATAGAAGTTAAACTTACAGGTGTGTAATTACACACTTTACTCTTTGATCCTCCCCACCCTTTATGAAATGGAGAGATGTTTGCACATCTCCATTTCTAGGGAACTTCCTTGAATCCCAGGTTTCTCTCAGAATTATGGCCAAAGATTTGCTTATCTCTTTTACTGCTTCTTTTAATATAATTGGATAGATTTCATTACCCCAGATTCCTTATTTATTTTTAGCTCCAATAATTTATTTTCCACTTTCATCTCAGTTATTAAAAAATCATTTAGCTCCAAGTTATAACTTGCTAATTTCTAAAAACTTTTTGTATGAAATGTAAATGCAAAATATTTACTGTTTGTCAGCAAACTGAACAGGATCATCAGTAGAGATGCAGCCCATAAATAGTGGACTGATATGGTATATCCCTTTCCTTCTGGTGTTAACATAAGCAGAGTACTTTTATTTTTTTATTTTATTTTATTTTTTGTAATCTGCAATAACCTACCTAACCCCACTTAGTAATATAATTTCATAATTTGTATGTAGTGTAGATTTCATCCCACTAGTCTTTATCAGCTCATCTGACATCCGAATAAGAACAGTACCACCTTTTGGTATAAAAATACGTAGGCTGATCAAATATATCCAATCATATGAAAAGAAGCAGCAAAAGAAATGAGCAGGCCTTTGGCAATAATTATGAGGGCATCCTTGGATTTAGGGGAGTCCCTATAGATTGGAAATGTTTAAGTGTTTCTCCCATGCACAAAGGAGTTCAAAGGATGAAGTGAGTAATTATAGATCTGTAAGCTTGATTTCTGTTCCAGGAAAAATAATGGAGTCAGTGGTTAAAGTAGTATCGCAATGTCATATCAACAACAATGGAGTTATATGGAAATCACAGAATGGATTTGTTACAGGGAGGTCTTGTCTGATCAATCGGATTAACTACTGTGACACAGGAACAAAGAACCTAGCTGAAA
Organism: Mastigoproctus giganteus; assembly: GCF_048544385.1. NCBI lineage: Eukaryota > Metazoa > Arthropoda > Arachnida > Uropygi > Thelyphonidae > Mastigoproctus > Mastigoproctus giganteus. The sequence continues at coordinate 3,037,791 of NC_143585.1, read as the reverse complement.
AGAATAATTTTGACATGATATACTTAGATTTCACCAAAATTTTTGGCACAGTTTCATGTGAAAGATGGCTGTACAAATTGGAGCAGTGAGGACTTAGGAGCAGGTTGCTCACATTGATAAAGGGATGGTTGAGTGGCAGGAGTTAGGGGGTGTTATTAATGAGCACTGCTCTTCTTGGACTAATGTTATTAGTGGACTACCTCAGGTTTCAGTCCTGGGTCCCTTACTGCTTTCATTGTTCTTTAATGATATTGATAAATGCAAATCAAGCTAAATGTTGAAGTTTTCAGTGATATAAAGGTTGACAGGGTGGTCAATGACAGAATTAAGACACTAATGTAACAAGATATAGAAAAATTAAGAAAATGGGCTGAAAAATGGCAATTGAGATTTAACATTGATAGATGTATGGTAATGCATATGGATGGCAGTGATCCCAGTTTAACATACTAATTTGTATGTTATTCTGTAGTTTGTATCGCACTCTGGATGGTGGAGAATGAAAAAGACCTAGTAGTATTTTGTAAAATCTAACATAAAGTTGCCTGAGAAGTGCAGACAGGCTACTAGAACAGCTCATAGGGTTCTGTCAATGGTATACAGGAATTTTCTAGTGGGGACAAGGAGGTGATTATGATCTACACCCTGAGTAATGCTTACAGGTATCTACTTGTTGGAACGAATGCAGAGAACAGTGATTAAAGAACTAATAATTGTTGGCTGCATAACATGAAAATCATTGGACTTTATGTGGAATGCTACATTATGTGGAATATAATGTAATGGTGCACCAAATAAAAATTATATTTTAGTGAAAATGGGTTAAATTCTTTATGAAGTTAATCAGTTTTATTATTTTGTTTTTTTCATTGAGTTAAAAAAGGATATGTGGATATGCTACTATTTTATTTAATTAGTTTATTGGATTAGATAAAGTTATAAGTTTTGTCTTAATCATTTGATATATCCAAAGCTACTCTTTAATTTAAATATTGGGATATTAGAGTAAAGTTTGTAATAACTTTACAATTTTCCTATCAACATACTAATATTGATGGTGGGAACGAGATTAGTTCGGTGCGGGCGAAGTTTTTACGGCTCCAGCTATTAGAGAAGTTTTTCTTAAATTTTTACCATTTTATTGACTAAATTGACATTAATTTATTTTCTAGAACTAGCTTTATATTCTTAGTTATGATACTTAGTTTATTTTGAACTTAGATAAAGATTTTGTGGGTTATTACTTAGTATTCGTAAAACATGTACCATTCAGAAATTGCCGCCATTGCGTAGTATCAATACAGAATAGCATTACGTATATCTCGAACTTGATAGTGTAAGGCATAACGTAAAACTAGATAGAGTAATACATAGCACTGTAGTAGGAATCTGTTAGCTCGGGTCCTTGAGGTTGTCACAGACATTCTCTCAGATATGCCAGACAAGCTGTACTTGCTGCCTGGGAGTCTAAAACGCTGATGGAACTGATATTAGGGTAACACTCAAGTCAAGTGGACCCAATTTCGGCGAAGTCCGGACGGTCTGTGACAGCCATATCCTCTGTCTACACCTTCACTATGGTGGGACTGTTAGTAATCCTGGGTATAACCTCCATGCACAAGTACATGGTGGGTGACCACCCAGGTGTGAACCAACGTAAGCAGGGGTCGAGGTGTGGTGCCCACACCACATGGAGGAATGCCGCCTATCTATGTTACCAGGCAGTACTAGGTGGTACATGACTCTCATCAACCGGTGCAATACCACCACTTTGCTTATTGGAGGCTTGAAGTGATGGAACCCATGTTTAGTCTCTAGAACTAAGTTCCGGTCAACCCTTCCCTATCTCTTCCATCATGCAGTATGATTGATGACTTTTGAGGTTATGATGAACATTGTGGCGAGATCCAATATTCCTTATATTTCGAGGGTACAGCTCTAAAACGGTGTACGCAGGCCGGCCGCTAGTTAGTACACCGGACCGAACCTATTAGTAACTCTCTAGGAGGCTTCCGGATCAGCTAGTGTATAATCTTGCTACCTCTACTCTGCCAGATGGTGACTGGAGGGAGTCCGAGTAGTATGTATGTGGGGAGCATTGTCGAGGCCACGTTATGTCAAGGATCTGGGTATATTCTTACCGTGTACGCCATATACAAAAATTTCATTACTTCATACAGCATGTCCCACACACTTTTTCTTACTATTGAACACACCATGAATTGTCAAACTATTAGAGCAAGCTTATCTGCGAAAAGATCTAAACCTCCCAAGCACTTCCTAATTCATTTCACAAATATACGTGGTCTCAATTCTAATCTCAACGATGTCCATTTCCACTTGCAGTCTGCTAAACCTCATGTACTTTTTCTGACAGAATCTCAGTTATCGGTTGATTCAAATACTGCCCATCTCAGTTGCCCAAATTATTCTGTATTATTCCTTTCGCCTCAAAGGTGGTACTTGTGCATATGTCCGTTCTGATATTCCCTGTCAGAGATTTCGCAATTTGGAATCTCCTCTCTTTGATCTTCTCTGGCTTAAAATCTCTCTACCTCATTGTGTCAAATTCATCTGTTGTCTCTACCGTTCTCCCAACTCTACTAATCACTTGGAGCTCTTTGACTTCCTCTCTTTGCAACTTGACTTTCTCCAGTCCAACTTTCCTAAGGGTGAGGTAATTTTCCTTCGTGATTTTAATATTTACAACTCTAGCTGGCTTCCTTTTTCTAGTCATACCGACCCAGCTGGTCGAGATGCTGAGGCTTTTGCAATTACTAATGATCTTGCACAGATTGTTCATTTACCTACAAGAATACTGGACAATCCTAATCATACAGCCAATACACTTGATCTTTTTCTCACAAACAACCCTTCTAAGTACACGGTCGATGTGAGAGGTCCTTTAGGCACTTCAGATCACAACTTGGTGATTGTCTCTTCTCCAATGGAACCTTTATCTCAGGGCTATTCCCAACCTCGTGTTGTTTGGCATTACAAGAATGCAAAATGGGATGATCTGCGAGACTTCTTTTCTTCTTTTCCTTGGCCGGATTACTGTTTCAAAACTTCTGATGTCAACATTTGCTCAGATTGTGTCAGCGAAATTATTCTTGCAGGAATGGAATCCTTTATCCCACACTCCACTTTAAAATCTCATCCTTTAAATAAACCTTGGTTTTCCAATAAATGTGCTAAGGCTGTTCAAGAGAAGAATGTTGCATATCGTAATTGGCTTGTTTCTAATTCTCCAGTTTCATTTTCTGCCTACACCAAAGCTCGCAACAATTGTAAAGCAGTTATTAATCAGTCCAAACTAGAGTTTGAACAGGCTAAGAGTAGAAAACGTGCTTCTTGCCCTAATGGTAGCCGAGCATTATGGTCTCTTGCCAAAGCTATTGGTCGCAACTTTTGCCCATCTCTGCTCCCACCTCTGTCCAAACCAGATGGTTCTGTTGTCACTTCAGCCAAGGATAAAGCTGACCTGCTAGCATCCCATTTTTCTTCCAACTCATGTATTAATGATCTTGGTAAAACACCTCCCACTATTCCCAACACGCTCCATTCAATGCCTCCTGTGGTATTCCGTCAAAAGGATGTCAGAAGGATTTTGACGAATCTTGATGCTAAGAAAGCTCCAGGTACCGATGGTATTTCTCCACTTGTTCTCAAAACCTGTGCGCCTGAACTTACTCCTATTCTTTGCCGCCTTTTTTCACTTTCTTATTCCAAAGGTGTTTTTCCTTCTGCTTGGAAATTTGCTCATATCCAGCCAGTTCCTAAAAAGGGTGACAAATCCCTCCCATCCAATTATCGTTCCATTACAATTACTTCTACTCTTTCTAAAGTAATGGAGAAAGCAATTAACCGCCAACTCTTAAACTACCTAGAAACCTTCAGTCTGATCAACGATCGCCAGTATAGATTCTGTCAGTGTCGATCCACTGGTGATATTCTTGCTTATGTTACCCATTTATGGACTAATTCAATGGAAAGGTTCGGTGAAACACAAGTAGTTGTCTTTGTGTTGCTAGGTGCAGAGAATATGAAGAAAAAATGGCCACTCAGTATTCTGATGGGAGGTCTATGAGGGCTTGAAGAGTAAAATGGAGGCCCATCAAGTTCTCAGCTGCTGAACTCAATGCCAGAGCACTTTAATGCACCAGGCAACCTTCAGGGCAGAATGCGCTGGTCCCACAGAAGCTAGTTATTGTTGGTGACTCAATTGTCAGGGAAACAGGAAATATATTGTGCAACAAGGATAGGTGGAATAGGATCAGGGTGTGTCTGAGAGGGGCAAAAGTTGATGATGCTGTAGGGAGATATCATCTTTTAAGGGCACAAAAGGTGATATCATTGTACACTTTGGCACTAATGACATTAAATGTAGGAGATCTGTGGATTTATTAAGCAAGTACAGATCAATGCTGAAAAAAAAGTCATGAGTTAGGGTTAAATTTGAAAGTGTCAGAATTCCTGCACAGACACGATAGGAGGAAGTATATGATGAGAGCCTTGTCAATCAATTCAGTCCTGGAGAGATCGTGCAGGGCTCATGGAGTAGAATTTTCCTCAGCGTGGTCTGTGCTTGTTAACAGGAGAGATTGCTTCTACAGGAATGGGATACACTTAAATAGAAGGGGAGCAAGAATATTTGCTGATGCTATCAAGGTAATGTTAGGTGGGTCGGGAAAACTGCTAGCTTGGGGGGGGGGATTCACAGAATAATAGATTAACAGTAGCCGTAGACAGATGTGGAAATGATTCTTGCACTGCTTCTATTGGAATGAGCAGCAGCTCAGCCAGTTGCTGGGGATTTCAGGAACTGCTGGGGGTCATGAAACAAGTAAATACATGGGCTGTGTTAAGATTAACTAAGAGTAAGAACAGGTGCATGTATACCTGCATGTACATCAATGCTAGGAGTATAGTAAATAAATTTGATGAATTTGAAGTGCTGGTTAAGATATCCAAGATGGATGTTTGTAGGATATCAGAGACATGATGCTACTGAGATATAAGGGATACAGAATTGGAATTTGGAGAGTACAATGTGTACAGAAAGGATAGACAGGATAGGAAGGGAGGTTATGCTGTTAGTTAAGAAACACAAAACCTAAGGAAGTTGACATAGATCAGTGCAATGTTGAGTCAGTTATGTGTGACATAAGCACTGGGAAAGCAAACATGAGAGTAGGAGTTTGTTAAAGGCCTAATGACTCTGATGAACACAGTGAACAATTATACAGAGAAATAGAGTGGGCCAGTAAATCAGTGTGTCTTATAATGGGGGATTTTAACTTCCCATATATAGACTGGAACTTGAGTTGGTCACTCGCACACTAGCAAGGCTTTTGTGGATTTATTGAATATTGTTTTCTACAACAGCATGTTAGAGAGGCAACAAGAGGAAGAGAGGCAACAAGAGAGAATACTCTTGATCTGATTATCGGCAGTGATTATTAAGAATTTACACATAAAGGAACCACTAGGTGCCAGGGATCACAGTGTACTGATGTGGGATTTACTTAAAGATGTAACTACAATCAGGGGTAAAGGGAAGGGTTTTTGCTTTTGTAAAGGCAACTGCAGTGGTCTCAGATTTTTTACATTCTATACAGTGGGACCAACTATGATGTTACCAACAGCAATTTCTAAATGGGAAGCATTCAAGGAAGTAATTTTGAAAGATAATAGGCTTTTTGTTCCAACTAAGAAATATGGCTAGGTTTATGCGCAAGTGGATGTCAGATGAAGTAATGAGACTCGTGGCACAGAAGAAAAATGCATGAGATGCACATAAATTATCAGGTGACACAGAAGCCTATGGTAGATACAGTCTAGTCTATAATCAAGTCACAAAGGAGGTTAGGTAAGCGAAAGCAGATTATGAAAAATCTTAGGCAAAGGATGTAAAAAAAAAAAAAAACCCCAGCAAAGGCTTCTTTATTTATATAAACTCTAAAAAAAAAGGGGATGAATCAGATTGGTATCCTTGATATCAACAGTTTGAGTGTAGATGATCATTCTCAGATGGCTGCTGAACTAAATGAGTTGTTCCACAGGATTCCTTCTGTTTTAACGTGTATGCTTGCCTAAACAACCTTCTCTATGAATAACTCAGCTTCTGACAAGGCTGCACGCTAATGTGTTTCCAGAAGGCCTGGGTTACAAATGAAAGTCAAGTAGTTGGATTAGGACCAGGGTATGTCTGCCAGGGGCAAAGGTTGATGACGTAGAGCGAATATCATCTTTTAAGGGCACAAAAGGTGATATAGTTGTACACATTGGCACTAATGATATTAAGAGTAGGAGATCGGCAGAATTACTTAACAAGTACAGGTCACTGTTGAACAAAAGCCGAGAATTAGGGTTGAATTTGAAAGTGTCTGCAATTCTGCCCAGACACGATAGGAGGGAGTATATGATGAGAGCCTTATCGATCAATTCGGCCCTGGAAAGATTGTGCAAGGCTCAAGGGGTAGAATTTTTTTCAGCCTGGACTGTACTTGTTAACAGGAGAGATTGCTTCTACAGGGATGGGATACACTTAAATAGAAAGGGTGCAAGAATATTTGCTGATGCTATCGAGGCAGTGTTAGGTGCGTCGAAAAACTGCTAGCTTGGGGGGAGACAAAGACCAGTAGATTGACAGTAGCCACTGGCAGAGGTGAAAGAGATTCTTGCACTGCTTCTATTAGAATGAGCAGAAGCCTGAAAAACAAGATGCATGATATTTCAGAGACTGCTGGCAGCCATTGCGGTACAAGTAAACACATGGGTTGTGTTAGGGTAGCTAAGAATAGAAACAGGTGCAGGTATACTTGCGTGTACACCAATGCTAGGAGTTTAGTAAATAAATTTGATGAATTTGAGGTATTGCTCAAAACATCAAAGGCAGATATTGTTGGGATATCAGAGACGTGGTGTCACACAGATATAAGGGATGCAGAACTGGAATTTGGGGAGTACAACGTCTACAGAAAGGATAGACAGGATAGGAAGGGGGGGGTTATGCTATTAGTTAAGAAACACATAAAAACCAAGGAAGTGAAGCCAGTCGACATCGCTGGACAGTGCAGTGTTGAGTCAGTTTGGTGTGACATAAGCATTGGGAGATCAAAATTGAGAGTAGGAGTGTGCTATAGGCCTAATGACTCTGATGAGTATAATAAGAAACTGTACAGGGAAATAGAGTGGGCCAGTAAATCAGAGAGTCTTATAATGGGAGATTTTAATTTCCCAGATATTGACTGGAATTTGGGGGCTGGTTACTCACACACTAGCAGGGCTTTTGTGGATTTATTGGATGATTGTTTTCTACATCAGCATGTTCGGGAGGCAACTAGAGGGAGTAATACTCTTGATTTGATTATCAGCAGTGATTCTTCATGCATTAAGAATCTGCAGATAAATGAACCACTAGGTGGCAGTGATCACAGTGTGCTGAAGTGGGATTTACTCAAAGAGGTAACTACCATTAGGGGTAAAGGGAAGGGTTATTGCTTCCGTAAAGGCGACTTCGATGGACTGAGACAGTATTTAAATTCTATACAGTGGGACCAACTGATGATGTTACCAACAGCAAATTCAAAATGGGAAGCATTCAATGAACTTATCTTGGAAGCTACTAGGCTTTACATACCAACTAAGAAATATTGTTCAAGGTTTAGGCCAAAATGGATGTCAGATGAACTAATGAGGCATATGGCAGAGAAGAAAAATGCATGGGATACTTACAAATTAACACATGACACAGAAGCCTATGATAGATACAAGTTGATATGCAACCAAGTTACAAAGGAGGTTAGGCAGGCGAAGGCAGATTACGAGAAATCCTTGGCAAGGGATGCAAAGAAAAAACAGCAGAGTTCTTTACTTATGTAAACTCTAGAAGGAAGGGGATGAATCAGATTGGTCCACTTGATATTAATGGGTCAACTGTTGATGATCCTGTTCAGGTAGCTAACAAACTAAATGAATATTTTGCATCGACATTCACACATGAGGAGTTATTCAGCGAGGGGAATGCCAGAGGTGTATTCAACTCTAGCAGTGAGCTACAGAACCTTGAAATAACTGGGAGTAAAGTGGAGGAGAAATTGTTGAAGATAAACACAAGAAAGGCACCCGGTGTGGATGGGATCTATCCAGTTATATTAAAGGAGGCAGCAAAGGAAGTAAGCAAACCCTTAGCCATAATTATGAGAGCTTCCTTGGACTCACGGGAGGTACCCATAGACTGGAAATGTGCAAATGTGACCCCAATTCACAAAGGAGGATCAAAGGCTGACACAAGTAATTATAGACCTGTAAGCTTAACTTCTGTTCCAGGAAAATTAATGGAGGCACTGGTTAAAGAAGCACTGCAGGATCATTTAGACAAGACTTCAGTTATAGCTCGGACACAGCATGGTTTTGTTAAGGGGAAGTCTTGCCTGACCAATTTGATTGGATACTATGATGCAGTCACCAAAGAACTGGATGCAGGGAATAGCTTTGATATTATATACGTGGATCTTAGAAAGGCTTTTGATACTGTTGCACATGGAAGACTGCTACACAAATTGGAGCAGTGTGACATTGGAGGCAAATTGCTGCTATGGATAAAGGGGTGGTTGAGGGGGAGAAGACAGAGAGTGGTAATCAATGGACACTGCTCATCGTGGACTAATGTTATTAGTGGAGTCCCTCAGGGCTCAGTGTTGGGTCCATTATTGTTTTCTGTATTTATAAATGATATGGATGATGGTATATCAAGCTTTATGTCCAAGTTTGCAGACGATACAAAGGTTGGCAGGGTTGTCAAGGACACTACTGACACTATGCTGCTGCAACAGGATCGGGAAAGGTTGAGCAGATGGGCTGAGAGGTGGCAAATGAAGTTTAACATTGACAAATGTAAAGTACTACACATGGGAAACGGCAACCCCAGAGCAACGTATCAACTCTGTGGTACTACACTGACAGTGGTAGAGAATGAAAGGGACTTGGGGGTGGTTGTGCAGGCAGATATGAAGTTCTCTGAGCAGTGCAGACGGGCTGCAAGAGTAGCTCATGGAGTATTGTCAATGATATACAGGAATTTTTCCAGCAGGGATAAGGAGGTGATTATTCCCTTGTATAAGGCAATGGTCAGGCCACACCTAGAGTACTGTATACAGGTCTGGAGGCCTCATTTCAAGAAGGATGTAGAGCTGCTGGAACGAGTACAGAGAAGGGCAACAAGATTAGTGAATGGAACAAAGGGGTGCTCTTACGAAGAAAGGCTTAAGTTTTGCAAATTACAGTGTCTGTAGACTAGGCACCAGCGAGGTGATCTGATAGAGGTGTATAAAGCCTTGAATGGTTTGAGCATGCTCAATGCTGATGGGATTCTTCCTCTAGCTCAGAATAATCACCTGAGAGGGCATAAATTCAAATTGAGGAAAGACAGATGTAGGATAGACGTGCGGAAATTTGCCTTTAGCCAGCGTGTGGTTGGTTGGTGGAACAGACTTCCATCCCTTGTCGTAAAAGTTGATAGTCTAAATAAGTTTAAGGCTCAGCTGGACAGGTATTTTGAACGAACAGAGGGGTGAAGTGGAAGTGGTTTCTTTTTTTTTTTTTTTTTATTTATTTATTTTATTTATTTTTATTTTTTTTTTTTGGCTGATGCTGCATAAGCTTGCTTTCTTGCATCAAATGCCTCTACTAATGCTAAATGCTAATGCTAAAGACAAAATCTTGCACCCTCAAGCCCACTCAGACTTAATTAAGAGTAAGCCCACAGCATCAAGATCGCATTGTGATTAACTCAAAGGTTCTCCTTAAGGTGATCCTTGAGCCCGCATAACTCCAACTCAAAAACTACTCAATAATTATATAAATTATGTGTCAGAAGAATTGTCACAAGGCAAAATGATCAACAAAACAAGATTTATTAAACTTATAAGTATACAAAAGAGTACAATAGAACCATTAAATAGTTTAGATTAATTAGTATGTGATTATTAGGTAATTTAACTGAATACAAGCAGTATCTTGCTGATAGCAGTATTACAGTTTTGTAATGTTCTTCATGTGGCTTTTCAGCTAATGAATTTACACTCTGTGATGACAGTTATGTCATACAATTGTTCCATTAATGGAATAAGAATCATCTGTCAACATAATAATTACAATTAGTATTAAAACAACTAATTGGACAATTCGTGCTTACTGTTAACTTCTAACTATAAAAATAGATATACATTTGTCTGAATGATTTTAATGAGAAGAGAGGTTAGTGCGTGTGAATTAAAGGCAGTGGGAAAATATGATTAACTTCAAGTGATTAGGTTATGTTGTTTAAGAAAAACTCACTTACCAACAAAATGTCTTTCTTTCTTGGCGCTCCTCGGTACTACCGTCTGATCCATAATTACGACTTTTGGCTATCTTCTTTCTTTCTCTCTCTGCCGACTTAATCTTTCACTTTGCTTCTTGAATCCGCTCTCTAACTTTTTCAACACCAAATCTCACGAAATCTACGTTACGACTGGCAAGAACTCTCCTTTTTCCACCTCGAAAACCCGCAACCTACCGTAAGACTGTCCAAAGAAAAAGATCTCTTTTCTTTCCCCTTTTTCATATAAATACCTCTGGTTTTTCCCTCTTAATTTACCCTGACCTGTTCTGAGATCACCAGGTCAATAAAGCTGGGCAAAGAACTTCATTTGGGGACTGTCAACTTTGTGAATTGTCACCACTAAAAATGAAATATTGTGAGAAGAAAGGAAATACCATGTTTGTGTAAGGCAGTTTCTTTTGTTTTAAAATCGCCTCATCAAACATAAATCAATATGCTTTTTAAGAACGGAATTTTATTAGTCATTGGGTTTATTAGTTTCGATTTCGTAAGGGATTATGTTCTGATTTCTCATGCTCTTCTGTCAAAGTCACAATCTGCTCTTTTCGCTTGTGAGCAATTAAGCATACGCGAACTGGACTGCCCTTTACATCGAGGAGAGGGGTGACTGACGTCATTTAATTGTTCTGGGCACTAAACGCGGTGTATCGTTTCTTCAACCACAACTTCCCCCGGGAAGCGACCGACTGCCGTTACGAAACCTAAAGTTAAACTAGTTCATTCCATCAGATTAATTGTATAGACCGTGGAAAAAAGTATAGGACATTTTAAGGAATAAATGCTTCTAAGAAACAGGTGAAAGGGTTAAAAAATGATAGCATTTTTTAACACTTTAACAGAGTATTTTGCATCTATATTCACACATGAGGAGTTATTCAAGGAGGAGAGGGGCAGATGTTTATCAAATTCTGACAGGGAGTTAAAGATTTTGTAATAACTGAGAGCAAAGTGGAGGAGAAATTGTTGAATTTAAACATAAGAAAGGCACCTGGGGTAGATTGGATTTATCCAGTTATATTAAAGGAGACAGCAAAGGAAGTAAGCAAATCCTTAGCCATAATTATGAGAGTATCCTTGTACTCGGGGGAGGTCCCCACGGACTGGAGATGTGCAAATGTGTCTCCAATTCACAAAGGGGGATCAAAGGGTGACATGAGTAATTACAGGCCCGTTAGTTTGACTTTTGTTCCAGGGAAAATAATGGAGTCACTCGTTAAAGAAGCATTGCAGGATCATCTGGTCAAGACAGCAGTAATAATTCAGACACAGCATGGGTTTGCCAAGGGGAAGTCTTGTCTGACCAATTTGATTGGATACTATGATGTGGTCACAAAGGAACTGGATGCAAAAAAAGAATTTTGATATCATACTTGGATTTCAGGAAAGCTTTTGATACTGTTGCACATCGAAGACTGCTGTATGAATTGGAGCAGTATGGCATTAAGGGCAAATTGCTGCAATGGATAAAAGGAGGGTTGAATGGGAGAAGATAGAGTGGTAATTAGTGAGTACTGCTTTATGTGGACTAATGTTATTAGTGTTGTCCCTCAGGGTTCAGTGTTGGGCCCATTGTTGTTTTGTATATTTATCAATGATATTGATGAAGGTATATCAATCTTAATGTTAAAGTTTACAGATGTTACAAAGGTTGGCAGGGTTGTTAATAACAGTAATGACAATATGTTGCCGCAATAGGAACTGGAAAACTTGGGTTAATGGGCTGAGAAGTGGCAACTGAAGTTTAACATTGACAAATGCAAAGTACTGCATATGAATAGCAGTAACCTCAGAGAAATATACCAACTATATGTCATTACTCACGGTAGTGGAAAATGAAAGAGACCTGGGGTAATTGTGCAGTCAGATATGAAGTTTTCTGAGCAGTGCAGACAGGCTGCCAGAGTAGGTCATGGGGTGTTGTCAATGAGATACAGAATTTTGCAAGCAGGAAGAAGGTGATCATCATACCCTTGTATAAGGCAATGGTCAGTCCACACCTTGATATACGTACAGGTCTGGAAGCCTCATTTTAGGAAAGGTGTAGAGTTGCTGAACGAGTACAGAGAAGGGCAACAAGGCTGGCGAGGGGAACAAAGGGGTGCTCTTATGAAGAAAGGCTTAGATTCTGCAAATTGCAGCTCTGGAGACTAGACACCTGCAAGACGATCTGATTGAGGTGTATAAGGCCTTGAATGGATTGAACAGGCTGAATGCTGATGATGGGATTCTTCCTTTTGCTCAGATTACAAACCTGATGGGACATAGATTCAGTTGTAGAATACATTTGTGGAAGTTTGCCTTTAGCCATCAGGTAGTTGATTGCTGGAACAAACTTGAATCTGTTTTTATGGAAGTTGATAGCTTAAATAAATTCAAGGAAGAACTAGACAAACATTTGGAATGAATGGATCAGTGAAATGGGAAGCGTTTTTTTTTTTTTTTTGGGCTAATCGTGTATAAGCTTGCTTTCTTGCATCATGTGCCTCTATTAATGCTAATATTAATTAATCAATCAACTAATTAAAATAGTATTTGTGTGCTAAAATGTGATTTTCTTTTTTTCATTGGATTTTGTCTCATTTATTTTTGTACTAACTTAGATTTTTTTTTTTATTTTTTTACATGAAATATTAAGAATGAATTAATTAAATATGCATGTTATGTATACAGTGACATCAATGTATTGCTTATTGGCGATCCTTCTGTTGCAAAGTCACAGCTTCTCCGTTATGTCCTTCACACAGCTCCACGAGCTATTCCAACCACAGGTCGAGGCTCTTCAGGGGTTGGTCTTACTGCTGCCGTTACTACTGACCAGGAAACAGGTTAAGATATTGGATTGTAATTAATTAATTTACAATATAGTCTGTTTATACATATCAGAGATGTATTTTGATATTCATTAATTATTATTAGAAAATGCAGTTGTAATTTGAATAATATAGTCATATAGAACAATCATATAGCGTCCTCAAAGAGGAAGCCATTATATGATTGTTCTGCCTTTCAGCTTTATTTATTGTATTGTTGGCATGTCGGTCCACGTTCTGATGAAATTAGATTGTAAGCAGAGTTTATCAGTTTGACTACAAAGGTTTGAAACATTTTCCCAAACTAAATGTAATTTGTTCATAAGTCGTGATCTTAGTTAATCACCTTTTATAATGAAGTGTGTAATTGTTATTAAGGAAATTCTAATTTCTGCCATAAAATTTTATGTAAAATGGGAATATTCATTCTTTTGTTTCTTCTGTTTGGGTCTAGAATTAACATTTAAATAATAGTATATTGATAAAGGATCCTAGTAATACTAATGGGAAACACTACACTAGAGGTTAGTCAGTTTTTAATTTTTTGGACTGTCTTCATTTAGATCTTATTTTAAAATATTTTATGACTGCTTTTATTTCTGAAGCTCATAATTACCAATTGAAATAGTAGATTTATATTATAACTGTTAGACTATTTAACAGTAATAAAGTTCATGAAACCAGTTCTTACTAGTTTTGTATATGTATTAAAGTCTTATGTAGGGCATCTATACAGTGCTAATTTGTTCTCGGCATTTGAATCTGTTATTGGTAGTTTTATATAGGCTATCAAGTTTGCATAGTGGTTCAAAACCACTATGCAAACTATCCAGCCTGTAGATCTGTCTGTAAAACTTGTCTTGGAATGTGAAATTTTTTAGATATGTAGATTGCCTAATTGTAGTGCCAGAGCATAATCTGGCTGATCTGATGTAGAGAACCAAACAGCTTTCTCTTTTCTGATTTGACTAAAGTTCTGTAGAATATATATCAATGCCATTTGATTATTCTGGACATCTGTCATTCAAGGATTAATGGATATTAAACATCCACAGTACAGGTTATAGTTTACCAGAGAAGGCGAGGCTGAAAATTCATTTTTTTTTTTAGTCTCAACACCAGTAAAGGTGCTATTATGGTTCTTTAACAAGCACTGGGCAGTACTTTTTTATGCATTTCTTATGATCTCCTTTCTATGAAAAAATCAGTTTTTCAAGTAAAGACTAACTTCGGTATGTTTTTATGGTTTTTGTGCATGCCTGTTCATTGCTAGAGAAATTTAGGCTGTGAGGTGTCAGCGTGTTGTGTGTGCAATAGCACATATTTCTTGGTTGGTTTGCCTGTTTGCCAAATGAAGAATCCAAGTTAATAGGAGATAAAGCCATGGAACAAGACTGATTAATAAACTCAGCCACACATTGTGAAATATTAATAAAAGTTCCTCCTCACTTGCTGGGATTCAAACTCAGAATCAGGTCAATTGTGTAGCAGTCATAACCTGCGAGGACTACATTTTTGCATATTAATACATTAGCTGTGCAAAATAGACTTAAATGGGATAATATGTCTTGGTTATCCCTAATATTATAATGTTTGTTGTTAATATGTTATATTTCATTACACATTAAAGCACAGTTAATTTCAATTAGAAGTTGATAAAATTGAATTAAATGGTACATAAATATCATTAACTATATAGTATCGGTGTAAATACACCATAGTTAACAGAGGCGCCTCCGTAGCCAGGTGGGAAGGAGCAGCAGTGCATAGCACACGCTTCTTGATTAGACCGGGGTTCGAGCCCGTCACCACCAAATACGGAGGATGCGGAAAGGTCATGGAATGACCACCGCATATTCCCGGAGCAATATGGCCTTAGTTGCTAATGCTCCTAAAAACCAAACAACAACAACAACCATAGTTAACCCATATATTTGAACTACGTATGTAGCGTAGAGGCATCGTTTTAATTGTATCTCATAATGTGGTTGCCTTCACAACGAGATAGCTACTATTGCATTACTTCAAATAAATAACGCTTCTCTAGTAGAGAAGACTACTGTTATTTATTTTCAGCGGTACCACCACCCAGACGATCGTTTCGAAGCTGTTTGTATGTATGTGAATATCTACTCGATTATCCACTTGTCCCTATTAGACTTAGAAAAGCAAAAAGTAGAGGGAAAGTTATAGTAGGAGCGGAAGAGGAAGCGAAACGATGCAGAAGAATGAAAGGGACAGTAACTCCGTCAACTCACACCACTCAAAAACTCATAAATTCCTCCAATAGGCAACGCTTCTCCAGTAGAGAAGACTGTTGTTACCTATTCTCGGAAACTCCGTGATTATCCAGCTTCCCTGGCGACCGTTTCAAGACTCTTGGTCTATCATCAGTGGGTGGGCAGGTACCCAGGTAATAAAACAAGCCATCACAGTTGCGAAGTTATATCCACATTATGAGAGATGCCAAAAGGGTGTGGTGGTAATGTATTTGGAAAATTAAATGCACAGGGCATAATCCTTACGGGTTTTGATAATTAACTATATACTATATTAACTATATTATTAACTATATTAGAAACTAAATAGTAATGCAATAGCAGCTATCTCGTTGTGAAGGCAACCACATTATGAGATACAATTAAAACGATGCCCTCTACGCTACATATGTAGTTCAAATATATGGGTTAACTATGGTGTATTTACACCGATACTATATAGTTAATTATCAAAATCCATAAGGATTATGCCCTGTGCATTTAATTTTCCAAATACATTACCACCACACCCTTTTGGCATCTCTCATAATGTGGATATAACTTCGCAACTGTGATGGCTTGTTGTATTACCTGGGTACTTGCCCGCCCACTGATGATGAAGCCGCACAGCTTTGAAACGATCGTCTGGGTGGTGGTACCGCTGAAAATAAATAACAGTAGTCTTCTCTACTAGAGAAGCGTTATTTATTTGAAGTAATGCAATAGTAGCTATCTCGTTGTGAAGGCAACCACATTATGAGATACAATTAAAACGATGCCCTCTACGCTACATACGTAGTTCAAATATATGGGTTAACTATGGTGTATTTACACTGATACTATATAGTTAATTATCAAAACCCATAAGGATTATGCCCTGTGCATTTAATTTTCCAAATAAATATTGTAAAAATAAAAAAAAAAGTAATGGTAATGGGCTTTTTTTTTTTTTCTAATTCTGATTTGATTTTTGACAATTATTTCAAGATAATGTTGAGCATACAATTCAAAGTAAGAAAAAAATATATATATATATTTAAATGTTACTAATGTACAAACTTTTTCATTCAAAATTTTTCAGATGATTCCAGCATTATCTTTGCCATTTATTTAAGCAGTGACAAAAGTTAATACTGGTGCTTTAGATAAAATACTATATAAAAATTATTAAAAATTTATTAAGATGCTTAATAAAAGAAAACTTTATTTTATATAGCTTGCCTTCAAAATTTTCTAAAAGGCTGACAGATTTAGCCTGCCTTTCAGGAAGATATTGGTTTTACCGGTATGATGATTTTTTTAGAGGGAGGGACTGTCTAAAAGATATAAGACAGATGGTAGTCATAATTGGATATTCTTTGGTGTAGCAAGTGGAGTTTCTCAGGGACACTACTGGTATCTTTCCTATTTGTAATTGTTCTTAATGATAGTACAGTCAGTCCTCGTATAGCACGATAGTTGTGTTCCTAGAAACCCTCGTGCAATATAAACAACAGGTCCTATGGGAAAAATAGGGTTTGGTGCCGACTACCCAAGATTGAACACACATTTGTAACCAAAACATTACCAAACACAATAAATAATTGTAATAAAATACTTACGTATTTTATTACGACTATTACGTAATGAAATATTGCTAATGCTTTTGCTTCTATCGTAAAAAAACTTGTTTTTTGTTTCATTTTCTATCCAAACAGATGACAGCCGTTCCATCTCTTCCAATTCTTTGTGTCTTAATCTAATGGATTTTAATTACACTTTGAGTTGTTTCTGCTATGAAAGTTGTTTTTATTTTCTCTGCATTCTTTGTAATTCTCAGCGTTGTCTCACATAGGTCTGTAGCACGTGCAATATCACATGGTCTTTCATTTCACTTAAAGCGTTTCACAATTTCATATTTTTTCTCTATCGACAGAGGCAGACTGGCCATAAGCCGTACCGGGAAAATCCCGGTGGGCTGGAGGCTGGTGTGATTTTGGCCATAAACCATAGTATGAGGCCACTATAAATTTTCACGGGTAAGAATTTTTGATCCAGTCTGCCTGTTTATCGATATTGCTTTTCTTTTTCTCTCTGAATTTTCAGTGTCTTCACCAGGACACTTCTTTTTCACACCTTTTAAGTATTTTACTCATTTTTAGAGAATAAACACAATTACAAAACGAGGAGGCACGCTTGATACACATAAACAAAGCTGCGCGCGTGTAGCAGCTGAATAAACAACACCGTAAAGGCAGAGATACACTATTAACACCTCACATTTTACTAAAGCACATTTCTGGAGGTCACTACCATAAAACAATAAAAACAATTTCCAGTTGCGTTCCTGCTAGTGGAATCTGTTATAAACTGGTAGTAAACTCGATCTAATTGCATTTGCGATTATACCGATTGCTGGAATTGTGTTGGTTTTTACGTTATTATGGTGAAATGTGTTTCCCCTTCACTGATATAAAAAACATAAATACATTTTCAGAATCTTCTCTTCATTCCTATCGTGTTGCATTCGGTTGGGGTGATTCTGCGTTCGACTGCCATTTCTTGTGAACACAAAGGCGAATCGTGCATAAGCAAATTCAGTTCGTGTTATATAAGATATCGTTCCCCTATTTATAAATCGTGTATGACCGAATTCGTGTAGTGCAAACACGTTATACGAGGACTGACTGTACAGGGGAAGAAGCTCACATTTTTCTATCTCATTTTTCCTTCAAATATTCAAAGTTTGCTGATGATTTGAAGGGGAAAAAAATTCCTGTTTATTGAACTTTTGTGGAGCTTGGATTTTTACCAGCTGAAATGTTGTTATATTTCTTAGGTGACAGGCGATTAGAAGCTGGAGCTATGGTCCTAGCTGATCGAGGAGTTGTGTGTATTGATGAATTTGACAAAATGTCTGACATTGATAGGACAGCCATTCATGAGGTTATGGAGCAAGGAAGAGTGACCATTGCTAAAGCTGGAATACATGCAAAATTGAATGCACGTTGCAGTGTTTTGGCAGCGGCTAATCCAGTGTATGGAAAGGTGTGTTTTTTTCTTTGAAAGTTTTAAATTAAAATGTAGGATAAATGAAATTGATATTGTCAATAACTACACACTAGAAACACATGGAAACCATTTCTTTGGCATTGTTCATATGGATTAAAGTTGTTACAATATCTATTTAAATTCTTGTAATAATATTCATTATATAATTTTGAAACTATTTTGGCTATTTACTTACTTTAAGTTCCTGTGAATAAAAATTTAAAAGGAATGCTTTAAACCCTGTGTTCACAATAAAAGCAATGTCTGTAATTTTCTTTTTGCTGCTAGTATTTTAATATATTTTTTAACCAGTAATCTCTATGTACATTATACCATCATGCCTTTTTAATCAATTTTCTACAGAAAGGGCTTGTTAAAAAAAACAAAAAAAAAAAAGCCAGGCTAGACCATAGTATATAATCTACAGAGCAAAAACCTCCTAAAGTTACCTTTATGTAGTGCATACTGATTAACCAGGCATATAAAATAATTGGAAACCACTTAAGAAGAAGAAGAAACAAATACCTTTTATAGATGTGTGAGTGAAAGAAATCATTCCTGTTACTAATGTTTTTTTTTTTTTTTTTAGTATGACCAGTATCGAACTCCTATGGAAAACATTGGCCTGCAAGATTCCTTATTATCTAGATTTGATTTATTATTTATTATGCTAGATAAGGTGAGCTGTTATAAGTGAAATAAAAAATAACTAACAATTTGAAATTCCAATATTATATACATTTATCTCTCTTCTGTTTTCTATTTTCTAAATACAATAAAAACAATGTCTGTTATAGTAAACGTAACCAACAGTATAGCAAACTTACCACCTTACTAGGTGTTAGATGAATCCCATCAGCCAGTGGTGGTAGATGACTACCACCAGTTTGCTTATGTGTTGAAGTGGTGGAACCCATGTTTAGTCTCTAGAGCAAAGCTCTGGTAAATTCTCCCCCATCGGTTCCATCATGCAGTATGATTGATGTCGGTTTTGAGTTTATGATGGACATCGTGGCGAGATTCAATCTTTCTTACACTTCAAGGGTAGGGCTCTAAAACAGTGTTCATAGCCTGACCGCTAGTTAGTACACTGGACCAAACCTATTGGTAACTCTCTAGGAGGCTTCCGGATCAGCTAGTGTATAATCTTGCTGCCCTACTTTGACAGATAATGACTGGAGGGAGTCCAAGAAGCGTGTATGGAGGGAGTATTATCGTTATGTCAAGGAGGTATATCTTACTAGTGCCACCCAAAATCCTGACAACCAAAATCTCAACAACTGATTGTATAAAACAAAGTTAGAGTCCATATCTCAGAAATTGCGATAAAAAATGTTTTTCATGTAATCAAAACAGCCGCTGAAAACATTAATTTTTTTTGAACACATGGAACATGTACATTGCAGTTATGCAAACAGTATATGATAATGTTAATATTTTATGCCATATTACTGAATAAACAGCACGCACTTTATATATATATTTCCTCGATGAACATATATATGCCAATATGTGTTTGTCCAACTATACACTCCCATCTTCTATGCCAAGCCTCAACACTGTTTTGGGTGCATGGAATTCCCAGTTGAATGGAATCTTATACGGACCATAATGTTGATGGAAATAATAGTGGAGTGCGAATTACTGTACCATTATGCACATACCGTCTAATTCTTCCATATATATAATTGTCTTCAAACCACTTTATCACATCACTAGCTTCCCTAGGTAAATGTGGCTTCAGAACATTAAATGCTTGTGGTATCTCACCAGAAGGAATAAATGCCAAGGCACACAAATATCAAAGCAGCAAACTAAATTCTTCATTGGTGCCGTACTGAGCTGCTAGTCCATTTTCTTGAATTTTACTCTGAACACATTAGACACAACTGAACGACCATATTAGACACATTAGGGGACTCTTTTGGAAGAATTTATTGCAGCTAATTCCAGATCAGTTAATCTGGCCTGTGGCCTCAATTCAATTTCATTTTCTTGGGCAATGTCAATCATATCTTGAAACAAACGCTTATAATGTTCTTCACTCTTATTCATCATCAACACAAACTAAGGGAAGAATTTGATAGTTTTCATTACCAGCGGGTGCATGTATTGTATATAATTGATAAAAAAAAAAAAAATTGTGGGCATGGTTTTAAATGTACAATTCATAATCCAATATTGAGCAAATGATAGGTGTTGAATATTTACTTTTGTTGTAAAGAGAAGAATTCTTTCCTCTCCCACTGCAGAATCTTTAACAAGAAATCCCATTTTCTTATTATTATTATTGCAATAATAAGAAAATGGAATATTTTTTCCTGTTATCACTTTCAAAATATCCTGCCGATGCCCATGGTCATGCCTATTGTACTTCTCAAAGAAATTTGTGCAAGTACAGCTAATAACAAATACCTGTACAATTAGTTTTAGTTGTGCTAATGATATTTATGACAAATGTTACGCAGCTGCTGCCAAAATACATTACTCTAAATTTCCATATTCTGAAAGTAATCTTATTTCAAGTTTTTTTATCTTTAGATTTCAATGCTATACCTATAATTATTGCTCAACTGCCCTATACAAATACCAAAATTTGACTTGAAAAATTACCAGTTAATTGCAATATAATGTAAAATTAATTAAGTTGTTTTTATTTGCTGATTGTATTTTAAAACTGTTTCTGTAACAGAAAACATGATCTTCAAATTGAGAGAGGTATTTGTCGTTAAAATTTTTATTTTTTATATTCTTTCAACAAAATTAATCTAATAAGATAAATTTTTACTTACTAAAAAACTAATAAATATATAGAATTATATTCATATATATTTACAATATAGTAGACACTCAGGATTCTGGCCGTCCGGATTTTGGGCCAGACCCATATCTTGCCATGTATGCGCCATACCAAAAATTTCATTTCATCATACAACATGTTCTGCCCTCACCTTTACTACTGAATACACCATGAATTGTCAAACTAATAGAGCAAACTTATCTGTGAAAAGATCTAAACCTCCCAAACACTTCCTTGTTCATTTCACAAATATACATGGATTCAGTTCTAATCTCAATGAAGTCTATTTCTACCTACGGTCTTCCAAATCCCATGTACATTTTCTGACAGAATATCAGTTATTGATTGATTTAACCACTGCTCATCTTAGTTGTCCAAATTATTCACTGTGTGATTCCTTTTGCTTCAAAGGTGGTACTTGTGCATATGTCCATTCTGATATTCCCTGTCAGAGACTTAGTAATTTGGAATCTACTCTTTTTGATCTTCTCTGGTTTAAAATCTCTCTATCACATTCTGTCAAATTCATTTGTTTCCTTTTATTCTTTTCCCAACACCACTATTGTTAGTTATTCACAAGACTATTGTTACTTATTCTCAGCAGATACTATCACCCATACGGCACCGTTTCGAAGCTTATTGGCTCCTCATCAGAGGGTGGGCAGGTACCCTAGTGTTGCAATGATGACAACCCAGTTGCGAAGTATAACTCAACAATATGAGAGATGCCTAATGGTGTGGAGTAATTTGAATTACAGTATAGTTTAGGGCTAGAGCCTCAGGTTATGGAGGGAGTTGACCAGCAAACAAGTTAGGGCAATTACATCATTTCTGTATGTAGATAACTACTTAAGTAGTTATAAGGCATCAAGCATCTCTCATATTGTGGGGTTGTACTTCACAACTGGGTTGTCATCATTGCAACACCAGGGTACCTACCCACCCATTGATGAGGAGCCAATAAGCTCCGAAATGGTGCCAAATGGGTGATGATATCTGCTGAGAATAAGTAACAATAGTCTTTTGTGGTGAAGCGTTACTTACTCGAGGTAGTGCAATATCATGGCAACTCGTGAAGGTATTCACAATATGAGATATACTTGATGCCAATTTATAACTACTTAAGTAGTTGGCTACATACAGAAATGATGCAATTGCACTAACTTGTATGCTAGTGAAATTGCTTTATTTAAAAAAGTAATTAAAAAAATTTTGGTGCAAATCAGTAGTTGGTGGGAAGGGACTGATTCTGGTAGCTTATGGATATGCCCTTAGGTAATGCACTTTCAGCATATCTAATACATTGCAAGAAATGGTTGGCCACCCTCTGGTTATTGCTAAGCATACAAGGTATGGCAATAAAGTTCCTGGACTGGTCAATAAAAAGAATGCAAAGTGAAGGATCTCAAAAATGGTTTTATTTTTATTCAAAGTAATCATACAAAGTAATCAAAATTTCTGAAAAGAGTCAGGTGAAGGCATGCAAAGAGATGATGTTCAGTTCAGCAGTTAAGTTTTTCCTTTTGTCCTCAACATCCTGAAATCTCTTTCCTTTGAGGGCAGTTTTCACCTTGAGAAAGAGGAAAAAGACTTCTGGCGCTAGATTGGAAGAGTAGAGTGGATGGTTGATTTGCACAATACCATGTTTCATCAGAAATGTCTTCACACCAAGTGTGGAATAGGTAGAGTTGTCCGCAGCCTTCCTTTTGAAATTGTAACCTCAACTAGGAAATGCACTTCAGTAGCCTTCAAAGCACCTGTATGTAGAACGCAGCACTGACTCTCCCTTCCCCCCTTCAAGTACAAATTCCTTGTGGATCATATCCTGTATATTGAAAAACATGATCAGTATCATCTTGATACTGGACTTCTGTAAATGAAACTTTTTTGGCCTTGGTAATGATTTTGAAGTACACTGCATGCTCTGATGCTTTGTCTCTGGGTCCTGTGAAAATGTTACACCAGTGACAGTAACAGTCAAGGAAATTAGGATTTTGTTGACAAGTCTGGATGAGGTCTTCTCATGATGACACTTTTTTTTTTCTGTTCATGTGTGCAGCACAGACCTTTTTCCTAATCTTCATGTAAAATTTGGTGAATTGTCTCCTTATTCACATCGAACTCATCAGCCATCATTCTGAGGGTCAAATGACAATCTCTTGCTACAATTTTCCAAACTTTTGCAGCTCTCCTCATTTCAAAAGGTTGATGGATGCCCACTTCTTGGGTCATCACAAACATCCTCGAGTCCACCTTGGAACCGCTTATACCATTCAACACACTGGTACATCACCATAAAGATTTTAACATTTCATAAGTTTTTGTTGCATATTTTGACAGTTTAAAGCAAAATTTGATATTCGTTAATTGCTCCATTTTGTTAGTTGCATTAATATTTCATTAACGAAACTGGTTGTTATTGCAACCTCTCAGCTTACTGGACAATCTCTGTGCCACTATCTGTTGGAAGAAGTTTGAACTACAACGTACCACTTCTGTTTATTTTTAAACTCATCGAACATAACTACAACAACACCACTAGTCCAGAAACTTTATTGCCACACCTTGTATATCATAGTGAGTATTATTATTAGCCATATAGTGCAAGGAAGACACAGGCTTTTACTACACTAGTAAAAAAAAAAAGGAAAAGAAAGTAAAAGTAGATAAGAAAATACAAATTATGCGCTTCCCTCCTCACACAGGTAAGTATCCAGTTGACCTGTGAATTTCTTCACAGGTCGAATGGATACTTAACCTGTGTTGATTTGTCCAGTAATTAATCAACAACTTGCTGGCCAAACTACAATTTAGTTCTACAATCTAGTTTTGTTTATAACTGGAAATTCTGCCTTCATTAAACCCTTCTCAGAGCATTTTAAACCCCCCCCCCCCATAAGGTGCCTGGTTGCAAAGCTCCGTAGCCTACATAATCAAAGTTTTTCCTTGTATGGTCACCCTTTTGCATGATTTCACCATGCAAATTGCCCATCTTTGAACCCTTTCAAGAAGTTCAATCTCCATACTTGGACTTGGTATTCCAAATGTGGTCTTACAATTGCCTTATACTGTGAGTTTTTTTGGGGTTTTTTTGGGTTTTTGTATGGGCAGCTCCTAGAACAAAAGTTTATCTCCACCTCATTGCTCTGTTCGGTTTTTAGATTCTGTCAAGGTAAGGCCAGTGTGTGCATTGTTTAAAAAAAAAAAAATTGTCCTGCATAGGAATATCCCATGTTGGATAAAGATAGATGAAAGGGAAGGAGAGTGAGAGAGAAAAAAAAAAGTGACAGGAAAGAAAAACTGTGTTTGTGAGCTTCTATGTGTGTTCTATAAAGTGAGGTTATCAGCCATTTCTTTATCTATACAGGATATTAGTATTAGTATTAGCCATATAATGTAAGGAAGACATGCTTTTGCTGCATCAGCCAAAAAAAAAGAAAAAATAGATAAGAAAATACAAATTATGCACTTCCTCTCTCTTCAAACTTCCTCTTCTCGTGTAGTTACCTACATGAGGAGAGGAAGTTTGAAGAAATTCAAGGATCAACTATTCAGTTGATCATTAAATTTCTTCAAATCAGTTTCAACTACCTGCAGAGGCAACCGGAACAGGTTGCCTCTGCAGGTAGTTGAAGGCAATTGACAACTCACTGGCTAAAAGAAAACTTCCTACACTCTAGTCTAAACTTTTTCCTTGTAATTTGAATTTATGGCCCCCCCTAGTTCTGGAATTCTTTATAATAGTGAAAATTTTGCCACCATTTATTTTACTAATTCCTCTCAGAATCTTATAAACCTCAATCAGGTCCCCTCTATAGGGTTCCTGTTTGCCAATCTCTGTAGCTCACATAATCAGAGTTGTGGAAATAGTATCAAGAGTTCTAGATGATGGAGAAATGAAATTCATGGATGGCAGAGTGTAGTGAGTTCTTTTCAATGATGAATTTAAATTAACAAACAAATTCTGTAAAAATAAACTTTTGCATTCATTTACCAGTCAGTTTTTTTTTGATGAAACATTATCAAAACCACAGTTTTGTTTTTCCGCCTTCAGATTGTTTCCACCACCTGAATATTGTTGCTCTGTTCATGGTTTCTGGGCCACAGGCTTTCTGTAGCACTTCTAATTTCTCTGGACTGCTTTTTCAAACATTATCAAAAATTATATTGCACATCTTTGTCTTAAAACATACAAAATATTGTTCCCAGTACCATTGAAAAATAAGTTTAGTAATATCGCTATCGAACACAACTGCCTACTACAGTACTGATTCATTAAACGTTGTGCCATGAGATAAACAGATGTTTTATTTCATGATAACTCTAGTAGAGTCTGTCACCATATGTTGTTTTGTTACCTCATTACAATGAATTATACACAATTGTTGCAGTACTATTAGAATATTCCCTCCCCTTCAGTAATTATGCTTAAGTTTTTCAGATTGTCTAGATCTGAAAAAATTCTGAATTTGATAAAGAGTTTATCAAATTAAAATCTAATATAAGTGTTGAAGAGCATAATATACTGTACATCCAAGGTGAAGTAATATAGGAAAAAGGGTACTCCTCTGAGAGTGAGTCAGAGATACTCACTCTCAGAGAAGGCTTGCAATAATAAACAGAAAATAGGTAATTTTGAATTTAGAGATTTATATTAGTTAACAGTAAACATTTAAAACATTAAATACATCGACTGGCAACACTCTGAATACATTTTTACAGACATAATACACAATGGAGCAATTTGGTCTGTGTTGCTGATGCTCCTAAAAACCAACAGCAATAACAGTACAGTGTATTACAATTATTGTTCTTTAGTTGGAATGCCATATGGTGTGTGCACTCCATGGTGTCTTGTTTTATTGTTATGCAATGAATTGTTTTGCAAAGTAATAATTATTATGGTAGCCAAAGCAGAAGATTTTGTTATTGTTCAGCAGAGAATCACAATCGAATTTTATGTTAAATTGGAGGAAAACAGGTAAGGAGACATCAGGTGATTCAAAAGTAATGCTTTCAGAAGATCAGCAGTGTTCAAATGGTGTAAATATTTTAAAAGTTGTAAAGTTGTATGAAGCACCAGCAAAGAAGTAGCCAGTCATGCACTATTCTAACAGATGTAAATGTTGCAAGCAGGCCACCTCCGTAGCCAGGTGGGAAGGAGCAACAGTGTGTAGCACACACTTCTTGATTAGACTGGGGTTCGAGCCTGTCACCACCAAATACGGAGGATGTGGAAAGGTCAAGGGAGTGACCACCGCATATTCCCGGAGCAGTATGGCCTTAGTTGCTAATGCTCCTAAAAACCAAATAACAAACAAACAAACAATAAATGTTGCAAGCAGAGCTTATGAGAGGGGGATGCAGGGAGTACGTCGTACCAGGGCCTTGGGTCCAAAAGGGTGCCCGGGAGCCAAAGTATTAACTGTAACCTATATTACAGAGCTTCTCAACCAGTGTGCTGCAGAAAGATTACTGGGTGTGCCACGAGAGGTTAGGGACAGGGGCGTATTCAAGGGGAACAGAGGAGGGGCATATGCCTTCCCTTAACCAAAAATTCAAAATTAAAGAAAAATAACGCAGGAGGTGTTTCGCTTCTTCTCTATTTTCTCAAGGGGTTTTGAGTGTACGAAGAGCTAACTGAAAGCCAAACTTCAGAAAAACCAATGATTTTGTTCAGTGGCGTCACTATTCCAATGCAGCTGCATTTGGGCCCGATCTTGAAAGGGGAATCGTTAAATTTAGAAGATAGATTCATTTCTAAGACAATTAACGAATTTCATTAATAAACGAGATTTTTTTTTTTTTTTTTTAAATTAAATGTAACACATTCTTATCAGCACAGTGACTGGCCATCCAAGTATTGTTTTGACTGTGCCATGCTTATAGAAATAGTAGCAAATAAAAGTTAGTCATAAAATATTCAGCAAAACCAGTGCCAAATATACACATACATAGTGTGTACATTACATCTGATTTTATTATAGTGTTGATTTATTTTACATTTTTTGTGTGTGTGTGTGTGGGTACACTGATTGTTGTTGCTGGGCAATATGTTTTATTTTACAATACACAAATTTGTCACATAACAGTCTAGCTATGGCCAGTGGTGTTGTTTTAGTGCCTTAGATTTTTTTTTTTTTTTTTTTGCTTATCTTAAGCAAAAAACGGCAAGGACTATGAATGAGTTATTACTATGCTACTATGCTAGCTAGAGACACATCTAAATTACTGATGATCCTTGCATATGGAAATGACGTTCTGTGTAAGTGACCGATGAGTGGGAGGACCCCATCATGTAATTAGCATTTATCTCGTGGTGTTCAGAGAGCGAATTAAACAATGACAAGGAAGAGTAAAACGCCTACTTCAGTCATCCCAAAATTAGCGGGTTTCGATCACACAAGTTGTTTGTCTTCTTTCTTCTTCTTCTTTGGTAGTAATTGGCGCATCGGCTTCTGTGGCCATAATGCACCTCCCAAGGTTTTTTCAGTACTTTGATCCAAGCCCGAGGCGGGATTCGAACCCGCGACCTTTGGGTTGCCAGGCAGGAGCTTTACCCACCCGGCTAGCCTGGTCGGTAGTTGTTTGTCCAACATGTCACTCCAAAGCATGCAGTTTCATTAAACTTATGGTTTTGAGGTCATTTTCTATTTTCACAACAACATTCAACATGATATTGATGAAGGTATATCAGGCTTAATGTTGAAGTTTGCAGATGATACAAAGGTTGGCAGGGTTGTTAATGACAGTAATGGCAGTGTGCTACTGCAACAGGATCTAGATAATTTGGGCAGATGGGTTAAGAAGTGGCAACTGAAGTTTAACCTTGACAAATGCAAAGTACTGCATATGGGTAGAAGTAACCCCAGAGAAACGTACCAACTGTGTGGTACTACACTTAAGGTGGTAGAAAATGAAAAAGACCTGGGAGTAATTGTGCAGTCAGATATGAAGTTTTCTGAGCAATGCAGACAGGCTGCCAGGGCAGGTCATGGGGTTTTGTCAATGATATATAGGAATTTTGCTAGCAGGGAGAAGGTGATTGTCCCTCTGTATAAGGCAATGGTCAGGCCATGCCTTGAGTACTGCATACAGGTCTGGAGGCCTCATTTTAGGAAGGATGTAGATTTACTTGAGCGTGTACAGAGAAGGGAACAAGATTGGTGAGGGGAATGAAGGGATCCTCTTACCAAGGGAGGCTTAAGTTCTGCAAATTGCAGTGGCTGGAGACTAGACACCTGCGCGGTGATCTGATTGAGGTGTATAAGGCCTTGAATGGGTTGAGCACGCTGAATACTGACGGGATCCTTCCACTTGTTCAGATTACGAACCTAAGGGGGCACAAATTCAAATTGAGAAAAGATAGATGTAGAATAGATGTGCGGAAATTTGCCTTTAGCCAGCGGGTGGTTAATTGCTGGAACAAACTTCCATCTGTCATTGTGGAAGTTGACAGGTTAAATAAATTTAAGGAGAAACTGGACAGGCATTTGGAGGGAATGGTGTGTTTTTTTTTTTTTGGCTGATGCTGCATAAGCTCATACACTTGCTTTCTTGCATCACATGCCATTGCTACTACTATTCTACCCTTGTCTATTGCTTTCTTTCTATATAGCGAACAAGACTGGACTTTGCCGCTTTTAATACATTTTATAACCATTTTATATGTATCTGTTCTGTTTTCCCTTAGGGTGGGAAAATTTGTTGCAAAGTTTAAGGGGAAACGAAACAAAAAATTCAGCCAATCAGATGTTTTCATTTTGCTTTATTGGCACAGAAAGAAAGTTCTGCAGCTCTTATCATGTACTATTTTGTGATTCTGCATTGTCAAGTGTAGTGATTTTACATTTTCGAGTTTCTCAGAACAGAGCATGAAAAAAATTCACCCATTCAAGCATCTTTTTTAACCTGTGATAGAAAGGCTGAAAATGGAAGTAAATTTGTTATTCCAGTTTTCATTAGTTTACACAGGATGGACCATTTACAAACAGAGGCGGACTGGCCATAAAACTTACCGGGGAAACCCTGGTGATCCAGAGGCTGGAGACCGATGTGCAATTACATGGCCATAAACACTGTTGTGAGGCCACTAAAAGTTTTCCCCGGTAAGAATTTTTGACAGTCTGCCTCTGTTCACAAATGTTGAATGATCCTTGATGTCTGCTATAGTCAAAAGGTTGTCCAGTTTTGATAATAATGTTACTCATTGCTGTAGATTTATTTTTTTTTACTATTCTTTGCATTTTGTTACTTCACAGAACGATCTGTAATGTTGTTACTCTGGTATCAGTATTTTTTTTTTTTAATTGAAAACCTGTTGCTGGATCATTTACAGATTATAGAATGATGTAATATGAATTTCAAAAAGTTATTTTTCGTGATTTCAAAAATTTGAAAAGATTTTATTTTGAAGTTTTATAGGAATTGAATATTAAATATTTAATATCTTCCATAGTATTTATATTTTACTTTTCTTATCATAATTACATATAATGTAACAAATGTAATACATTTTTTCACAAAGTCCTTACGGACACCCCAAAATCTGCTCCAGTTTATTTCTGTGTGCTGTACAAAAATTATAAGTTCCCAAGTGTGCCGTGGCGTGAAAATGGTTGGGAAGCACTGTTATATTACATGTTATTGCAACAGTTCATAGCTTATCTATAGAACTTTTGTGGCCTAATGATGATAACTAATGGTGTTGGGTCCACTGTTGTTTTGTATATTTATCAATGATATTGATGAAGGTATATCAGGCTTAGTGTTGAAGTTTGCAGATGATACAAAGGTTGGCAGGGTGGTTAATGACAGTAATGGCAGTGTGCTACTGCAACAGGATCTAGATAATTTGGGCAGATGGGCTAAGAAGTGGCAACTGAAGTTTAACCTTGACAAATGCAAAGTACTACATATGGGTAGAAGTAACCCGAGAGAAAAGTACCAACTGTGTGGTACTACACTTAAGGTGGTAGAAAATGAAAAAGGCCTGGGAGTAATTGTGCAGTCAGATATGAAGTTTTCTGAGCAATGCAGACAGGCTGCCAGGGCAGGTCATGGGGTTTTGTCAATGATATATAGGAATTTTGCTAGCAGGGAAAAGGAGGTGATTGTCCCTCTGTATGAGGCAATGGTCAGGCCACACCTTGAGTACTGTGTACAGGTCTGGAGGCTTCATTTTAGGAAGGATATCGATTTGCTTGAGCGTGTACAGAGAAGGGCAACAAGATTGGTGAGGGGAATGAAGGGATCCTCTTACCAAGAGAGGCTTAAGTTCTGCAAATTGCAGTGGCTGGAGACTAGACACCTGCGAGGTGATCTGATTGAGATGTATAAGGCCTTGAATGGGTTGAGCATGCTGAATTCTGATGGCATCCTTCCACTTGTTCAGATTACAAACCTAAGGGGGCATACATTGAAATTGAGGAAAGACAGCTGTAGAATAGATGTGTGGAAATTTGCCTATAGCCAGCGGGTGGTTAATTGCTGGAACAAACTTCCATCTATCGTTGTGGAAGTTGATAGGTTGAATAAATTTAAGGAGGAACTGGACAGGCATTTGGAGGGAATGGTGTGATTTTTTTTTTTTTTTTTTTTTTTTTTTTGGGGCTGATGCTGCATAAGCTCATACACTTGCTTTCTTGCATCACATGCCGCTACTACTACTACCACTACCACCACCACCAAAGAACTATTGTTTTCTGGATTAACCACTAGCTGTTGGGGGGGGGGGATACAGAAAATGTAATAGTTATAATAGTTATACAGGTGTAATGTTCAATTTCTTGTTAGATTATTGACTACCCTTTTTTTATTTTATAGAAATTCAAAGTAGAATACATACCATGATTTTAAATCATTGTTCATTTGAACTGAAGTGACCTGTTATGTTTTATTTTGTTATATTTTAATTATGTGCAGATGGATCCAGAGAGTGACCGTGAAATCTCAGATCATGTTGTCAGGATGCATCGCTATAGGGCACCAGGAGAAGCTGATGGAGAACGTATGTAACTGAAGAAATTCTGATAAGTTTTAACTGAAAATATGTCTGTTTTTGTGCTTTTTGGATGTTTCTTACAAAAGTTTTATTAATGGCATATCAAAAGTAAATAAGAGTGACAATAGAGAATGGCCTAATTACATTATAGTGTAACCTTGGTATACTGCACCTGGTTTCTGATATAATATGAGTATGATCATGTTCCCCAAGAGGGGTATACCTAAGTGTCAAGTGAGTGATCATAGTGATATTCAAAGCTATCTCAAAGCATTTTCTCTCATAAAGCAGTCTATTGCAGAGAGAGTGTTTAAGCCTTCTAATTTTTATAGTTACAGTAGAACCAGAAGAAGTTTTCCAAGGGAGTGGAGGTTTAGAACTTCTTAGAAGTGAAAATGATCTTAAGTGTATGAAATTTAACTACACAAATAAAAATGAAAAGATACACATACATAAGTTAAAGATCATTTTTAAGTACTATTTCAGAATTTATAAATATTTTACTCTACCTATGAGAAACATTTTTTAAACTGAGGATTTCTAATTGCTTAACATTTTGTTCATTGAACTCATTACCAAGTTGTAAAAAGGAGCTCCTTTGGAGTTTCAACATACATAAAAAAGGTCACAATTATAATAGGACGGAACAACAATCCTCTATGTAATTCAGAACTGTTCACAACTATCAGAAATTAACATTGTCGACGTATCCAGTTATGGATATTGATGAAAACAATTGCAATATGCCACTTCCATTATAACAAAATATTTTTAATAAAAGGTTTTAGCACTGAAAGCCTCTGACTATGGAAAATTCACTCATCAAACAATTGCTAGTGTGTATTATCATTTTAGTTCATAGAAAATCACAAAAGTAGATGAAATTGCATTGTTTTTATTATATCTCATATTGTGAATGCCGTCACAATGAGTATCCTTGATATTTAACTACCTTCGGCAGTAGATTCTCGAATAGGCAACACTTAACCATTGGTGGTGGTATCCGCCAGAATTTGGTCCTTAACTTTGCCGCAGACATTCTCTCAGATATGCCAGACAAGCCGTACTTGCTATCTGGCAGTCTAAAATGCTGATGGAACTGATATTTGGGTGGCACTGAAGTCAAGTGGACCCAATTTCGGTGAAGTCCAGATGGATTGTGGCAGCCAAATCCTCTCCTTGCACCTTCATGATGCTGGGACTGTTAGTAATCCTGGGTATAACTCCCATGCGCAAGCACATTGTGGGTGACCACCCAGGTGTGAAACAACGTAAGCAGGGGTTGCGGTGTGATGTGCGCCTCCGTAGCCAGGTGGGAAGGAGCAGTATTGCGTATCACATGTTTCTTGATTAGACCAGGGTTCGAGCCCGTCACCACCAAATACGAAAGATGCGGAAAGGTCAGGGAATGGCCACCACATATCCCGGAGCAATATGGCCTTAGTTGCTAATGCTCCTAAAAACCAAAACAACAACAACAGCGGTGTGGTGCCCTCTGTGTTACCAGGGAAGTTGGTAGGTGACTCGTCAGCCAGTGAAGTACCACCACTTTGCTTATTGGAGGATTGAAGCGGTGGAACCCATGTTTAGTCTCCAGAGCTAAGTTATGGTCAACCCTTCCCCATCTCTTCCATCATGCAGTATGACTGATGTTGATGGACATCATGGCGAGATCCAAACTTCCTTACATTTCGAGGGTACAGCTCTAAAACGGTGTTCGCAGGCTGGCCACTAGTTAGTACACCGGACCGAACCTATTGGTAACTCTCTAGGAGGCTTCCGGATCAGCTAGTGTATAATCTTGTTGCCTCTACTCTGTCAGATAGTGACTGGAGGGAGTTTGAGTTGTGTGTGTGTGTGTGCAGGGGGGTGGGCATTGTCGAGGCCACATTATGTCAAGGATCTGGGTATATTCTTACCATGTGTATGTCATATACAAAAAATTTAATTACTTCATACAGCATGTCCTCCCCCCACCCTTTCTTACTATCGAATACACCATGAATTGTCAAAGTAAAATAAATGTGTTAAGGCTGTTCATGAGAAGAATGTTGTATATTGTAATTGGCTTGTTTCCAATTCTTCAGTTTTATTTTCTGCCTACACTAAAGCTCGCAGTAGTTTTAAAGCAGTTATTAATCAGTCCAAACTAGATTTTGAACAGGCTAAGAGTAGAAAACTTACTTCTTACCCCAGTGGTAGCCACACATTCTGGTCTCTTGCCCAACTATTGGTCGCAACCTTTGCCCATCTCGGCTCTCACCTCTGTCAAAACCAGATGGTTCTATTGTCACTTCAGCCAAGGATCAAGCTGACCAGCTAGCATCCCATTTTTCTTCCAACTCGTGTATTAATAATCTTGGTAAAACACTCCCCAGCCATTCCCAATGGTGGTGCATTCAATGCCTCCTGTGGTCTTCATTCAATAGAATGTCAGAAGGATTTTGACAAATCTTGATGCTAAGAAAGCTCCAGATCCTGATGGTATTTCTCCCCTTGTTCTCAAAACCCGTGCTCCTGAGCTTACTCCTGTTCTTTGGTTCCTTTTTTCACTTTCTTATTCCAAAGATGTTTTTCCTTCTTGGAAATTTACTCATATCCAGCCAGTTCCTAAAAAGGATGACAAATCCCTCCCATCCAGTTATCGTCCCATTGCAATTACTTCTACTCTTTCCAAAGTAATGGAGAAATCATTTAACTGTCTGCTCTTTAACTCTCTAGAAACCTTCCATCTGATCAATGATCAGCAGTATGGAGTCTGTTAGTGTTGATTCACTGGTTATATTATGGGTAACACCCATCTATGTACAAATTCAATGGAAAAGTTCAGTAAAACAAGGAGTTGCTCTTGACATCTTAAAGGCTTTTGATTGTGTTTGGCATAAAGGTCTTCTAAACAAGCTTCCATCTTATGATTTGCTAATTGTTTTTTGTATTTGGTTATCCAGTTTTCTCTCTGACCGCTCACTGACTCCACTTTCCCTCCACTCTTGTATATTAATGACCTTCTTCCACTTTTTGACTAGAAACCCTATCCATTGTTTTGCCAATGATAGCACATTGCATTCCACTTTCCATTTTGAGAAATCTTGCCCTGCTCAATCAGCTTCAATTTCTCGAATATCTGCTACCAATTCCTTAAATGCCTCTCTCCAGGTAATTCTCCAGTGGGGCAAAGATAAGTTAGTTGATTTCAATCCTTCTAAAACTCAGTCTTATCTTATATCTCGCAAAAAGGATTCTTCTGCTCCTATGCTTATCTTTGGTTGCAATCCGATTTCTAGGCAAGTCGTTATATCTCTTTTGGGGATTACCCTGACTTCTAATCTCCCTTGGCTCAAGCACATTACAAATATTGCTTCCTCTGCATCTAAAAAACTTGGTTTTCTCTTTTTCTCTCGGCATTACTTTTCTTCCAAACAGCTGCTCACTCTGTATAAATCGCAAATCCGCCCTGCCATTGAATATTGTTCCCACATCTGGGGTGGTGCCCCCAAAACCTCTCTCAGGATTCTTGATTCCATTCAGAAGAGGGCAGTTAGGTTAATTAATGACTCATCTCTAAGTCTCTCCACTCTGTTTCATAGTTGTCCTGTTTCTGCTGCATGCCTTTTCTACAGATACTTCCATGGGCACTGTTCTTCTGAATTGGCTTCTATAATTCCCGCTCTTTCTTTCAAAACAGTCAGAACATGTGCCACCACCAGCCAACATTTATTTACAGTCCAACTTGAAACTCACAGAACCAACTTTTCATCTTCCTCATTTATTCATTCAATTGTTGTTTTCGGGAACAACCTTCCTTCATACATTTTTCCTGAAAATTACAGTCTACAGAAGTTCAAGTATAATGTCAACAAATATCTTCTTTCATATTCTCAACCTCCAACCCAATCAAAGTGCTAAGTACTATAGGTTCTAATACCTCTGGTGTTTGAAGGCATTCACAATATGAGATGTAAAAAATTATGCGTTTACTACGAACTAAAATGATGCTATGCACTAACTTGTTCGATTACCGAAATGTTTATATTGTTTTATTTTTTTTTAATATAAAAATAAAGAATTTCTATATTTAAAAAACATATTAAATAGGAAAACATCATTATAATAATACGCCTTGTATTCTTTATCACATACCTTTTGTGCGGGAAATTTCCAACTAGTGCCTACCTTCAATTTTTATTCACCTCTACTCAGATAGAGGTTTGCAAAGACAGTCTTATATTCCACTCAGATTATTCGCCAGTCACTTTTGATATCACTTTGATTTCTCATAACTTCAAATGCAGCTCCCATTCTTCACAGTTCAATTTAAAAATGGCTGACTAGCCTCTGCTCAACCTAGCTCTCATCAATATGGACAAGCAGCTCTTTGGCGCTGTCGATGACATCAGTGTGCTCCCCAATAACCTGTTCAACTGTGTCCACTCATTTATATCGAACATTGTTCCTCATTCTCATCTGACGGAATGCTCTGCCTACCTGCACTGGTATAACAGTGAATTAATAAGAGGGTCTGTCTTAGGCCTAGGCATGTGCCTAGGGCCCGTACTTTGCGGTGCCTGTAAATGGCAATTGACACAGCTAAAATCAATGATTTCCAGTAGCTCAATGACAAACATGAGCTCTCGTGTTCCTTATAAAAATGCAAATAAAATTATTATGGTATTTATATTGATACTTGTACCTGATTTTCATACCAAAAATAAATGCTTTATTCGAATACATGTGTTGTGTGTTATATTCTTAATTTTTACTCTTAGAAATATATGCAAATTTATTTGCCTTACATTTTTATATTGACCGTAATCCTCATTTTGGATTATAGTGTTATTATTATTATTTTTTATTATTAAAGTAGGGTGCAGGGGCCCTTCAAAATATTTTGCCTAGGACCAAAATACTCCAAAGATAGGCCCTGATTAATAAATAAAATTAAATCTAAAGAGTTTTGTAGGAACAAGTATAAGCAAACAGGTGACAGTGGATACTGTGAAATATTCAGTCAACTTCAAAGAAGTAAAATGCTCATATTAAAATCTTACAAAATGTATACAGAGTCAGTTCAGAATAGCAGGATAGTGATATTCTACTTACTCACAGAGATTTAACTATTCTGGAATTTCATGAAGCACAAGAATAAAACCAGTAGCAAGTTGTAACCCCATAACTCAAATGAAATCCTCTTATCTGACAAATTCAGTATTGCTCAAGAGTTTGCCAAAAATTTTTCCAGAATTCAAACTAAAAATAAATTTAGATCTACCTCATTTCCTGACTACCTCAGTTAAAGATGGTATCCTCATCAACCTCTTTATCACAGATTATGATTCAAAGTCGGCACTGAAAAGAAGAAAAATGACTACACTAGAGGTTCTGATAACATACCTGCTATATTTTGGAAAAAGACTGCCACCAATCTGAAACTCATCATATCTTCAACTTATCTCTCAGGCTGGGTAAGTATCCAAAACACTTTAAGGAGTTTCTATAGTTGAAACATAGAACATACACTGATGAGCCAAAACATTATGACCAGCGAGTCGTTATGCAAATCGAAGCAACTGCAGGTTAACTATGGTGTGTGCGTGGGTCAGGACATGGTATAAAAAACACCTGCTACTGAGCTCTGTTAATCAGTGTTACTCTTGTTCTTCAGATGGGAAAGGCAGCGGACTTAAGCGAGTTTGACAAAGGCCAAATTGTAATGGCCAGACGACTGGGTCAGAGCGTATCTGAAACAGCACGGCTGGTGGAGTGCTCATGGTCAGCCGTGGTTAGTACCTACTGAAAGTGGTCTGAGAAGTGAAAACCCACAAACTGCCTGTGATGTGTTGAACGACGATGGCTCATTGATGCTCGAGGTCAGCAAAGGCTCTCCTGGATGGTACGTGGCAACAGAAGGGTGACTGTGGCGCAACTCGCCGTTAATTGAATTGCTGGTGATGGGAGTAATGTGTCACAACACAAAGCACATCAAACCCTGCTGAAAGGCGCCTCCATAGCCAGGTGGGAAGGAGCAGCAGTGTGTAGCACACGCTTCTTGATTAGACCGGGGTTCGAGCCCGTCACCACCAAATACGGAGGATGCGGAAAGGTCAGGGAATGACCACCGCATATCCCGGAGCAATATGGCCTTAGTTGCTAATGCTCCTAAAAACCAAATAACTAACAAACAAACAAACATAACAAACCCTGCTGAAAATGGGGCTGTGCAGTAGCAGGTTGCTCTGAGTACCCATGCTAACCACGGTTCACCAGCGACAGTGCCTACAATGGGCACGCAAGCATTGAAACTGGACCTCGAGCAATTGGAAGAATTGCTCAAGGTCCAGGAGCGTCTGGTCTGATGAATCACGTTTCCTGTTACACCACATGGATGGCCGGGTACATGTGCATTATTTACCTGGGGAAGTGATGGCGCCTGGATGCACCAGGATGAAAACAAGCCAGTGGCGGTGGTGTCATGCTTTGGGCAATGTTCTGCTGTGATACCCTGGGGCCAGTCATCCATCTGCTGAGCACTCTGATGTCTACCACCTACCTAAACATCATTGCTGATCAGGTACACTCTTTCATGGCAACGGTCTTCCCCTCTGGCAGTGCCATCTTTCAGCAGGATAATGCGCCATGCCACACCACCAGATTGTTAGAGACTGGTTCGTGGAACGTGAGGAAGACTTCCAGGTATTGCCCTGGCCTCCAAATTCCACAGACATCCATCCCATCAAGCATCTGTGGTTTGCTGACCGGGCTAGCCAGGTGGGTAAAGTGTCTGCCTGGCAACCCAAAGGTTGTGGGTTCGAATCCCGCCTCGGGCTTGGATCAGTATAGTGCAAAAACTTTGGGAGGTGCATTATGGCCACAGAAGCCGATGCGCCAACAACTAACAAAAAAAAAAAAAAACCATCTGTGGTTTGTGTTGGACGGCAACTCCTATCTGCGGCGCCTCAACCATGGACTTTACAGGAGTTAAAGGATCTGCTGGTTACGTGTTGGTACCAGATACCACAAGAGACATTTAGAAATCTTGTAGTGTCCATGTCTCGCCGGGTTCGAGCTATTTTGGCTGCACATGGAGAACCAACATCATATTATGGATGGTCATAGATGGTCATAATGTTTTGGATCATCGGTGTATGTTTCAAATAAATATGTTGAAACATTCAACATATTTATTTAAAAGCTGACAGTTGTATTATAGGTCAACATACTTCCAGTTTACAAAAAAAAAAGGTGAATGTGTTGTGTCTGATTACTGACCCATATCCTTGCAAAACAGCCCCGATAAACGCTTTGACACAGTAGTACACAAACATCTCTTTGAATTCTTCAGGCCTTTCATGGACCCGGGTGCCAAGTGTTATAGTGATCAAGCGATTCTCAGTGATATCTAGAGTGTTTTTCACGAAGTTACAGTTTTGTTCATTTGTTAAAGTTTCTTTACGTTTTCATTAAGTAATAGTAAAATTAGTCTTACGAACTGTAACTAAGTTTCAGAAAAGAAAACCACCTTTCTTTTTTTTACCAGCCAGGTTACCAGCCCCAGCATGGGAGAAGAAATCCACTCTCTCAGGGCTAAAAGGAGCGAAGATGGATAACAAAATGTATCCACCTTTAGAGCCATTGAGCTCAAAACTAGTGACAAATGATACCAATAATGAATATTCTCAACTGAAGAGGGTTGAAAACAACCCCCCAAGAGGAGATACCAGCTTTCTTCATCTTACATTCACTATCAGATCAGCCTCTGAGCAAATTATCACCCTTCCTAGTGCAGAAATGCATTGATTCTGTTGCTGGTTCACCTAACTGATTTTTTATTATTATTATTATTATTATAATAATATTCAGTCGGGTGATCATCTGGTAGAGATGATCACCCTAACCTCAACATTCTGTGAAGCTATTAAAGCTCGCAACCGTTGGAGGACACCCAATAAAAGTTACTCCCCATGCCACCTTAAACTCCTCAAAGGGAGTAATAACAGAATGGGACTTATTACTTGTATCAGAGGAGGAAATTGTCCAAGAATTACATGATCGAATCGAAAGGTCATCCAAGCAAGGAGAATCAAGACCCAAAAAGATGGTACTCTGGTTCCAACCAGGAGTATAGTTCTTACTTTTAGCACTCCTAACTTACCAATATCTGTAAAAGCAGGCTACCTACATTGCTGTATCCGACCATACATTTCGAATCCCATCAGGTGATACTAATGTCAAAAATATGGACACTCACAAACTGCATATCGAGGTGAGGCAATATGTCTTAACTGTGTTCAAAGGAACGTAACCAATCTGAATGCACCATTATCACTCCGCATTGCCCGAACTGTAAGGGTAACCATCCGACTTTTTCAAAAACATGTGAACTATGGAAGCAAGGAAAACAAAGTGACAAAGACAGAAGCTGGAAGATAGATAATCAAAACAGAGACAAAGCGCACATATGCCACAACAACTACACATTTCCAGTCTGTAGGGATCCAAACTGAAGTATCAGTTCCTCCGAATATAACTATTGCGAATTGGGCATGTTTGTCGCTCTCAATTTCAAAACAGCATTCTACAGAACAAACAAGCTAGTAATTCCCCAATTACCATTCCTCAACAATAAAACCAAAAGTAACAAAAACCATGAAACAGCAATCACCACTCTCCACTGGAATGGGCATTGATGAACATCATGATTCAGATGATGGCATTTTAGAACTACATGCAACCAATGAGATGAATGTGACCTGCCCTGTCTTTCCTAAGAAAGACAAAATAAAAATAAATTGATACAAGAACTACAACTAAAATGCAGTCAGAAGCAAAAACAACCCATAAAATCACATAATGGAAAAAAAAAATCCTTCAGTGGAATTGTAGAGGCTTCCGGAATACAAAAGATGATTTGCAGGATCTTATCGATTGGTATGAACCAGCTGCCATAGCCTTACAATAAACTCTTTTAAATTTTCGAGTGTGTCCTACTGTTAAAAATTATGCTATCTTTAGACGAGATAAGAGTATTGATATGCTAGCTCATGGAGGGGTGGAAATTATTGTCAGAAACAATATTCCATCCAAACATGTTTCTCTTCAGATTACTTTTGAAGTAGTGGCAGTTTGCATTGTAGTTGGTATCACTGTCACAATAGCTTCTATGTATATCTCCCTCCAAAATTCTCTTTCACCTCAGACGACTTTTAGAAAGTCTAATAGATCAGCTATCATCTCCCTTCTGCTTATTCGGGGACTTCAACGCTCATCCACTATTGGGGGATCTCCAACAATAGACAAAAGTGGCAAGTTAATAGAATCCCTGCTTGATACTCATCATCTTACCTTGTTAAACACTGGCGCTACCTATATCCGTTTTTCTACAGGATCCATCACTGCAATAGATCTCTCAATCTGTTCTC
This sequence comes from Mastigoproctus giganteus, assembly GCF_048544385.1. NCBI lineage: Eukaryota > Metazoa > Arthropoda > Arachnida > Uropygi > Thelyphonidae > Mastigoproctus > Mastigoproctus giganteus. Next base: position 2,997,084 of record NC_143585.1, on the reverse strand, counting down.
CCTCCATATATGCCTATACGGAGTGGTCAGTTCTTGATAACCCACTAAACAGTGAACATTCACTATCAGATCACTCAGGTGTCACTCAATCTACCAATCCTTTATAAGATTCAAACACAAGTAAACTCGTCCCCATTGCAGTGCAACTGAAAAATTCCGTAGGGCACTCTGGCATGAATATGCCTCTCTAATTCAGTTTGATGATGATATAATTCAGTCTCAGCCATAGATAATGTCACCAATCATGTAATCAGCCAGATATTACAAGCTGCTACTTCTGCAATACCTAAATCTGTGATTGGGAAATGCAAACACAGCAGTTACTGATGGAATTTCCTGTTTAGCACACAAGCTAAACAGGAAAAAAATAGAGCTTGGAGTTTATTTCGAAAATTCTCTATAACTGGTAATCTTATTAACTTTAAAAGACTCAAGGCCAAGTTCTGCCAAATAAGAAGAAAAGTAAAGAAAGATGCCTGGATAAGTTTTACTTCTGCCATTAAAAAGGACATGGACAACAGCCTCATGTGGAAGAAAATCCAAGCATTTAATGGTAAATACGTGCAGTCCCCAGCCTCAATCCTAAACTGGAAAGGACAGGAGTTGTCTGCGCCAACAGAAATAGCCAATGCACTAGCCAAATCATTTTCCAGTATATCAGCAGTGCCTACATTCAGCCAAACCTTTCAAAAAATTCAGTCATCCTACATTAAATTAAGAAAAACATAAAATAAACTTCTCCACCGTGGTATCACACCTGTATAATCAACTATTTACATTAACAGAACTTTTAGAGTATCTCAATAAAACATCCAGTACTGCCGGATGTTTTATCCAGCAGTACTGGATGTCTGTTATGGTCCAGATGGAGTCTGTTATGTAATGTTAAAAAAACTAAATAACAAAGCAATAAACTCCCTGTTGAATTTCTACAACTGAATATTTTTAGAAAATGTACATCTGAAATTCTGGTGTCACTCAATTGTACTAGCATTTCTGAAGCCAGGGAATGATCATACCATCCTGCATAATTACAGGCCAGTTTCACTGAGTAGCTGTTTAGGCAAAATCTTAGAAAAAATGATGGTTCACAGGCAGCTAACATGGTTTCTAGAAATGAACAATCTGTTAAACCGAAACCAGTATGGGTTTCGGAAGAATTGCCCAACCTTAGACACGATGATCAAAATAGAAGCAAACATCCGCAATGCTTTCGTAAGGAGTTAACATCTGGTTATGGTTAATCTTAACATTGAGAAAGCCTTCAATACCACTTGGAGATATAATGACCTCCAGGACCTTCGTTCTTTTGGTCTGAGGGGGCAATTACCCCAATTTATAAAAAACTTCCTGCGCCACAGAATGTTTCAGGTCAGATATATGAACAGTTTGTCTAAATCATTTGAACAAGAGGAGGGTGTACTGCAGGGTTCCATCCTAAGTGCAACATTATTCACAATAAGAATTACAAATATGACAAGACATACCAAAAACAGTTGAATTATACATGTTTGCCGATGACCTCATTATCTCTTGTCAGTCACAAACGATGAATGCCTTTAAAAGGCAACTTCAGCTATCCGTAGCCAGAATAGAATTGTGGGCGCGATGGAATAGATATTCTTTAGCAGAAAATAAATCAACTACAATTCATTTCTGTAAAAGCAAACTACATCCAGATCCTGAAATATATTTAAAAAACAACCTGATTCCTCTTACCAACGATTTTCGTTTATTGGGTTTATATCTAGAAAATAAACTTAATTTTTCCAATCACATAGACTACCTTAGAATGGCTTGTTTAAAGAAACTAAACATCTTAAGAGCTGTCTCCGCTAACTCCTGGGGTGTCCATAGACACTCACTCTTACAACTTTATAAAACCTTGATTTGGTCCCATTTAGATTACAGATCACCTTTATCACTCTGCAAGAAACAGTTCCTTGTTTCGTCTGAATACCATTCAACGGGAGCCGTCAGAACATCTCCAGTCCACAGTCTGTATATTGAGCAAATGAACCTCCACTGCACCTTAGATGAAAATGCTTGCTATGTGACTATGCTACAAAATTTAAAGATATTCCATCTCATCCCAGGTGGGAATACCTGTTTGACTTTCGGTATATAAAGCTATATAATAATAAACCTAATGAAAACTGCCCTGCAGGTCTTAGATTGCCTTGGTGGATTGAGTAAGCTGAATTGATAGTATTCTTCTTACTGAGACAATACACATTGAGCGTGGATACAAATTCAAGTTAAGGAAGGGCAATTGCAGTTTGCCTTTAGCCAGTAGTTGGTTGATTTGTTGGAACAGGCTTCCATCTGATGTGGAAGTGGATGGTTTGAATAAATTCAGAGAACAAGACAAAAATTCCTTGACTGTATGGATGGGTGAAGTTTTTTTTTTTTTTTTTTTTTTTGTTGATACTATATAAGCTTGCTTTCTTGCATCATATGCCTCTACTAATTCTAAGAAGCACTGCAGGATCACCTAGACAAGACTGCAGTTATAGTTTGGACACAGCATGGGTTTGTTAAGGGGAAGTCTTGTCTGACAAATTTGATTGCATATTATGATGTGGTCAAAAAGGAACTGCATGCAAAAAATAATTTTGATATCATATACTTGGATTTCAGGAACGCTTTTGATATTGTTGTACATAGAAGACTACTGTACAAATAGAGCAGTGGCATTAAGGGCAAATTGCTGCTATGGATAAAGGGATGGTTGAGTGAGAGGAGACAGAGTGGTAATCAATGGACACTGTTCTTCATGGACTAATGTTATTAGTTGAGTCTCCCAGGATTCGGTGTTGGATCCATTGTTGGTTTATGTATTTATTAATGATATTGATGAAGGTATATCAGGTTAATGTCCAAGTTTGCAGATGATAAGAAGATGGCACGGTTGTTAATGATAGTAAGTATGATACACTACTGCAACAGGATCTAGAAAAGTTTAGCAGGTGGGCTGAGAAGAAGCAACTGAAGTTTAACATTGACAAATGTAAAGTACCTGCATATAGATAGCAGCAACCTCAGAGTTACATATCAGAGTTACAGAATTACTACACTCAGTGTAATGGTAGAGAATGAAAAGGACCTGGGGGCAATTGTGCAGCCAGATATGAAGTTTTCTGAGCAGTGCAGACAGTCTGCAAGAGTAGCTCATGGTGTCTTGTCAATGATATACAGGAATTTTTCCAGCAGGGATAAGGAGATGATTATCCCTTTGTATAAGGCAATGGTCAGGCCACATTTTGAGTACTGCATACAGGTCTGGAGGCCTCATTTTAGGAAGGATATAGAGCTACTTGAATGAGTGCAGAGAAGGGCAACAAGATTGGCAAAATGAATAAAAGGGTTGCTCTTATGAAGAAAGGCTTAAGTTCTGAAAATTGCAACATCTGGAGACTAGGCATGTGACGTGATCAGATTGAGGTGTATAAAGCTTTGAATGGTTTGAGCAAGCTCAATGCTGATGGGATTATTCCTCTTGCTCAGATTAGTCATCTGAGGGAACATAAATTCAAATCGAGGAAAGACAGTTGTAGAACAGATGTACAGAAATTTGCCTTTAGCCAGCTGGTGGTTGATTGCTGGAACAAACTTCTATCTCTCATTGTGGAAGTTGACAGCTTAAATAAATTCAAGGCACAACTAGCTTGGAGTGAATGGATGGTTGAAATGGGAAGGGTATTTTTTGGCTAATGCTGTATAAGCTTGCTTTCTTGCATCGTATGTCTCTGCTAATGTTAACATAGGAAAAATTACGACAATTTTTTTCTGTGATTTCATTTTTTAAAATAATTTTATTCTAACATTGAGTAATTAAGTCAACCCAACAAAAAATTTATATTTAAAAGTATTCATGTACAAAAGTTTTCATTTTTACACTGCAACAACCCATTAACTCAGAGTTGACCTCCCTAGCAAAAGGTTCACTGCTGAAAGGACCAAAGGTTACAATAACAATATTGGACATATTTTAAGAAAGAAACATACAGTCAAACTTGGTTATAACGAGAATCAAGGGACTGACAAAATTTCCTTGTTATAACCGTTACTCAGTTATATCTGTGATGAGATATAGGATCTGCCTCCTATTTTTATTTTATTTTTTTTTCAATAACTTGATTAAAAGATGGATTCAAAAAACAAAAGAAATATTAGAGAGAAAAATTAATACAGTATTAGTATACACCTACATATTATTTGTATTAATATGCTTTTTAAATCAATCCAGCCAATTGTTGTTACATACAAAATCGTTGTGTCCAAATTGTTTAGCAAATTTTTCTGCTTGGGCCTCCAAGATCAGATCGTCTATTGAAAATCCAGCACTTCTTTGTGTAGTGAACCATTGAAGCAATGCTTCATTGGCATTTGTAACCTTGCATTTTTTTTTTTTATCAGTTATGTTCTTTACCAGTGCCGTTATGTAAACATGTTTATTCTTCCACAATGCCATTACTGTTGAAGAGGACAAAAACTTTTTACACACTTCAACATTTTTTGCACCACGTTCTAACTCACGAATAATTTCGACTTTTTCACAAATCGAGAGACACTTTCTTTTGTTAGTAGATGTGTTTCCAAAGGAAGGGTTAGTTTCTAACTGATTTTATTTAAATGACAGTAAAGTGATCTGCATACAAAGTTCTTAGAAGTCCAAAAATGCATACAAAGTTCATAGAAATCCTGAAATGCATACAAAATTCTTAGAAATCTCGAAATGCATACAAAATTCTTAGAAATAAATTTAAGGTTCAGTGAATAAAAGACAATCTGTAAATAGGATAATGTGACAAGCAGAATGCCAATGCACTATTGTATAGTCCCCGTCCCTGAAAGAACAAGGTCATAAACTGGCCGCTAATCTGATGCAATGCGGGTGGTCATTAAAACTGAGTCGCCCTTTTCATTTTTGTCTATTCCAAGAATTGAGTTTTTTCAACCCCTAGCAACTAAGAATGTTTGCATAGTTACCAAATTTTGTACAGTATATCCGTGTAGTACTTTCGTTATAACACCGAGCGATTGTATGGGAATATGTGTAAATTAAAATCATTATGGCTTTTTGCTCATTACAGTCGTGATCTCATTATTTCCGTGCTCGTTATAACCAAATTCGAATGTATTTTTTGTAGAGCCGTATGATGCAAGAAAGCAAGCTTATATAGCATCAGCCAAAAAAAAAAAAAAAAATCCCTCACTCCCTTCCCATTTCAAAAAACCCTTCCCACTTCACCCCTCCATTCACTCCAAATGCTTGTCTAGTTCTGCCTTGAACTTATTTAAGTTTTCAACCTCCACTACTACAGATTGAAGTTTGTTCCAACTATCTACTACCCGCTGGCTAAAGGCAAATATCTACACGTCTTTCCTCAGTTTGAATTTATGTCCCCTCAGGTGAGTAATCTGAGCAAGAGGGAGAATCCCATCAGCATTGAGCTTACTCAAACCTTTCAAGGCCTTACACACCTCAATTAGATCCCTTCGCAGGTTCCTAGTCTCCAGACTCTGCAATTTGCACAACTTAAAGTCTTTCTTGGTAAGAGCAACTTTTTGTTGCCATTCTACTCATTATTCTCATTTCCCTTCTCTGTACTTGTTCCCGCAGCTCTACATCCTTCCTAAAATGAGGCCACCAGACCTGTATGCAATACTCAAGGTATGGTGTGACCATTTCCTTATACAAGGGTACAATCACCTCCTTATCCCTGCTGGGGCAGGCGCCTCCGTAGCCAGGTGGGAAGGAGCAGCAGGACACCATGAGCTTCTCTTACAGTCTGTCTGCACTGTTCAAAAAACTTCATATCTGACTGTACAATTACCCTTAGGTCCTTTTCATTCTCTACTGCCCTGAGTGTAGTACCACACAGTTGGTACATTGCTCTGTGGTTACTGCTAGCCATATGCAATATTTTATATTTGTCAATGTTAAACTTCAGTTGACACCTCTCAGCCCATCTGCTCAACATTTCTAGATCCTGTTGCAGTAGTATACTATCATTACTATTATTTACAACCCTGCCAACCTTCGAATTGTCTGCAAACTTACATTAACCTTGATATAGCTTGATCAATATCATTGATAAATATACAAAACAACAGTGGGCCCAACACCGAACCCTGAGGTACAACACTAATAACATTAGTCCACATAGAGCAGTACTCACTGATTACCACTCTATCTTCTCCCATTCAACCCCCCTTTTATCCATTGCAGCAACTTGCCCTTAATGCCATACTGCTCCAATTCATACAGCAGTCTTCGATGTGCAACAGTATCAAAAGTTTTCCTGAAATCTAAGTATGATATCAAAATTATTTTTTGCATTCAGTTCCTTTGTGACCACATCATAGTATCCAATCAGATTGGTCAGACAAGACTTCCCCTTGGCAAACCCATGCTGTGTCTGAATTATTACTGCTGTCTTGTCTAGATGATTCTGCAATGCTTTAACCAGTGACTCCATTATTTTCCCCTGGACAAAAGTTAAACTAACAGATCTGTAATTACTTGTGTCACCCTTTGATCCCCCTTGTGAATTGGGGACACATTTTGACATCTCCAGTCCAATGGGGTTCTCTCTTCAGTCCAAGGAAGCTTTCATGATTATGGTTAAGGCTTTGCTTACTTCCTTTGCTGCCTCCTTTAATATAACTGGATAGATCCCATCCAGTTATATTAAATTATCAAACTCTAGCTTCCTTCTAGAGTTTGGCCTCTGGCCTCCTCTAAAGACGTCTTCATTTGTGAATATAGATGCAAAATACTTATTCAGTTTGTCATGTACCTCAGCGGGTTCATCAACAATTGAACCGTCTATATCAAGTGGACCAATCTGATTCATCCCCTTCCTTCTAGAGTTTACATAAGTAAAGAAGTCTTTGCTGGTTTTGTTTGCATCCTTTGCAAAGATTTCTCATAATCTTTCTTTGCTTGACTAACCTCCTTTGTGACTTGATTACAGACTAGCATATATATCTTCTGTTTCACCTGATAAGTTATATGCATCCCATGCATTTTTCTTCTTTGCCACGAGTCTCATTAGTTCATCTGCCATCCATTTAAGCCTAAACTTTGAACAGTATTTCTTTAACCAGTGCCTCCATTAATTTCCATGGAACGGAATTTAAACTAACAGGTCTGTAATTACTAGTGGCACCCTTTGATCCTCCTTTGTGAATTGGGATCAGATTTGTACATCTCCAGCCATGGGGACCTCCCTCGAGTCCAACGAAGCTCTCATAATTATGACTAATGTTTTGCTTACTTCTTATAACTGGATAGATCTCATCCACTTCAACAATTTCTCCTCCATGTTCCTCTCTGTTATTACAGAGTCATTTAGCTCCCTGATAGTTTGATAAACATCTGGCCTCCACCTCTCTATAGAATTCCTCATGTGTGAGTGTAGATGCAAAATACTCATTCAGTTTGTCATCAACAGTCGAACAATTGAACCATTGATATCAAGTGGTAAAATCTGATTACTCCCCTTCCTCCTAGAATTTACTTAAGTAAAGAAGTCTTTGATGTTGTTCTTTCCATCCTTTGCTAAAGATTTCTTGTAATCTGCCATTGCTTGATTACGCTGACTTGATTATTGACTGGCATATATAGCTTATATCTACCATAGGCTCTGTGTCTCCTGATAATTTATATGCATAACATGCATTTTTATTCTCTGCCATGAGTCTCAGTAGTTTATTTGACATCCATTTAGGCCTAAACCTTGAACAATATTCCTTAGTTGGTATGAAAAGCATAGTGGCTTTCAAGATTAATTCTTTGAATACTTCCCATTTAGAATTTGCTGTTTTTAACGTCATCAGTTGGTCGCATTGCATAGAATTTAAATACTGTCTCAGACCACCATAGTCACCTTTAAGAAAGCAAAAACCCTTCCCTTTACTCCTGATGGTAATTACATCTTTGTGTAATTAAGTAAAAAAAAAATCAGCACACTGTGATCACTGCCACCTAGTGATTCCTTTATCTTCAGATTCATAATGCATGAAGAATCACTACCGATAATCAGATCAAGAGTATTACTCCCACCATCCTCCTCAACTTGAATTTATGATCCCTCGTGTGTAGTCCCAGCAAATGGAAGATGCTATTAGCTTTTAGCTTACTCAATCCATTCAAGGCGTTAAATGCTTCAATCAGATTTTCTCGAAGGCCTCTAATTTCGAAATGCTGCAGTTTGCAGCATTTCGAAACTAGAGGCCTGCGGGGAAATCCGGATGAGGCATTTAAAGCCTTGAATGGATTGAGTAAGCTTTCATCTTTTTATTAAGCTTTGACTAAATGCATATTTCTCGTAAGCTGAAAGTAATGAATGGATTCAGTTCTGCAAATTGCAGAACTGAAGCCTAGAGCCATGCAAATGTACTTGGGGGGCCCGTGTGCAAATAGGATTAAGGGGCCTCCTTTGTTTATGTTGGGATTTTGATGGCTCCCTAAATTGGGGCCCCCCTAGATTGTGATTTGCACAGCCCTGCTGTGAAGCCCTTTCTAGGTAAGAGTACCCTTTTTGTTCCCTTCCTTTAATTGGCCTTCTCTGCACCTGTTCCAGCAGATCTACATCCTTACTAAAATGAGTCGTTATATAGAGGGATAATCACCTCCTTATCCCAGCTAGCAAATTTTCTGTAAATCATTGACATAACCACATAAGCTGCCCTGGCAACATATCTGCACTGCTCAGAGAATTTCATAATCTGACTACACAATTACCCCCAGGTCTTTTTCATTCCACACTACCTTGAGTGTAGTACCACACAGTTGATAAGTTACTCTGTGGTTACTGCCACCCATATGGATTAACTTGCATTTGTCAATGTTAAACTTCAATTGCCATTTCTCAGACCATTGACCAATTTTCATAAATCTTGTTGCAATAGCTCACCCTGATGACTGTACTTAACCACCCTGCCAACCATTGTATTATCTGCAAACTTAGATATTAACCCTGATACACCTTCACCAATATCATTGATAAATATTGAAAACAGCAATCACCCCAGCACAGAATCCAGAGGAACTCCACTAAAAACATTAGCCTCTCCCAGTGAGTGAGAAGTGGCAAAAACACTATACTGTTATCAAAGACTTTTTTTTTAATGAGAAATCACAACAGATATTTTATAAAATGTTAAGATTCATTGTAGAAACCACTATAGGTTTGAATTAACAGAAATTAATATATTTTTATACATATTAATTTATTGTGTGTTTTCTTTTTTTTTTCATTAGCATTGCCCTTCCAGAGCAGTGCTGATTTTCTGGCAACTAAAGACCCAGATATTGTAGAGCAACAAGAGGGAGAAACAACCATATATGAAAAGCATGATGCTCTTCTTCATGGCACTAAATCAAAGATGTAAATATGTTTATTTTGTTTTTAGCACTCTCTCTCTCTCTCTCTCTCTCTCTCTCTCTCTCTCTCTCTCTCTCTCTCTCAGCACTTTAAATGGAGAAGAGAAAGTGTTATAAGCAAGGCCCCATCTTCCTTTTGGGAACCTAAGTGATTCCTTTAAGTACTATTAAAGGAACCCATTTAGGGTGCATGTTCATACACAGGGAATTTTTTTTTTTTTTTAGCCAGAACAGAGAATGCATTGTGTGTTTGAGTAGTGTCTTGATAGAGTATTCAAACATCCTTCGACAGTTCAGGTCTTTTCCTTCAAATTTTTCATGCAGCCTTGTCAGAACTTCAGTGTAATATGAGGACCGGTACGAAAGTAATGCCTCCTAATTTTTTGCTTTCAAATGTGGAACTGAAGATCATTTCACATGTCAGTGAGTGACCACTAGAGGTCTCTAGTTTCACCATATTGAATAGCACTGTAATTAGTCTTTTGAGTACAGCACACAGATAGTTCAAAATGGTGGATGTTACAGATATACATGTCAAGCAAAGAGTGGTGATTGAAGGGAGTGAAGGGGAGGTTTTTCTTTCACTCATAGTCACACAAGTGAAGAAACCTGGGTCCACCATTATGACCCTGAAACAAAGAGACAATCTGGAGTGGCACCATCAAAATTCACCATGCAAGAAGTTCAAAAGACAGCCTTCTGTCAGTGAAGTCACGGTGACAGTGTTTTGGTACAAAGATGGGGTCTTGCTTGTGGACTTCTTGGAGTGTGGCACCTCAATCAACTCAGATTGATATGTGGAAATGTTGAAAAAGTTGAAAGCTCGCATTTGTCGAGTTCGACCAGACAAAAATCTTAATGAGGTTCTTCTCCATGACAACGCATGACCCCACACCAGTCTGCACACAATGGTGGCCATTGCAAAACTGGGGTGCACTGTTCTTCCTCACCCCCCCCTCTCATAGTCCAGATCTTGCACCTTCTGACTATCACCGCTTTAGCCTACTGAAGGATGCACTCCATGGAACCCATTTTGCAGATGATGACAAGCTCAAGAACACACTTTGCGAAGCCCTCTGGAGCAAGAATAATGACTTTTATGGGATTGGAATACAGCATCTGACTTGGAGATGGCAGAAGTGCATAGAAAATGATGTTGACTTTTTGAAAATATAGCACTACGTTTATATAACACTATGATTGAGGATTAATTGATGTAAAAGGCATAGTTGTAGGAATTAAATTTTCTGAGAAAAAAAATAGGAGGCATTACTTTCTTACTGCTCCTCGTATGTTTGATTTAATGGGACATATTCAGCCCTAATTCCTTTAATATCGAAGACAACAAGAAGCATGGTTTTCATTCTTGATTTTAACATTCATGTTTTTTTTTCATCTGGGGATTGTTTTGTCTTCCATTGCATTGACTGTCTTTCAATTGCTCGGTTCTACTGGAACAGCCAACTTTCATCCCAAGTAATTACAGTATTCAGAAAGTCTGGATCTTCAAAACATCAAACTGGAAGTCTCCTCATTCTTTGATCTTCATTAAAAAATTTTGGTGCCCATCTTTGTACTTTTCTTATTGCCAAAATTTTCATTTAAAATTTGTCTAACCATTTCCTTGTCCATATTGAGTTCTGCTGCAACCATTTGATATCATTTAAGCAACCATAATGCTTAAATGATAGATCGCTTCTAATCAGTCCTTTCCTGGTCAACATTTTCATCAGTTTTCATGGATACCAGATGACCTGGTCATTCATTCACTTTCTCTCTTCCTTCTAAAAATCTTTTATGCTATTTATCTGTTCAAACACGAATTATTGATATAGTATCTTCTACCTAAACTCGATGTAACACTTATAACTTTCTTAGTTTTGTTAAAAATTTGAGGTTGATTCATTGTTTGATTCTTTTGTCTGTCATTATTCCAGTAAAACACAAGGTAATGAAAACCTCTCTTACTGCAGAACTAATCAGTTTGTTGGAATATGACTTGGCAGACAACTAGGAAAAGGTTCTAGGTCGACTACTGTGCCTTTGTTTTGATACCACATGCAGCCACTATACTTTTGTGTGTGTGTGTGTGTGTGTGTGTGTTTTTTTATATATATATATTTATTTTATTTTATTATTTTTTTATTGTGGTGTTTATGAAGCAATTGTTACTATGTGTGTTGGAAACTTGCACACTTAATTTGCATTTTATGGTACTTTCAAACTTTTTTTTTTTTTTTTGAATGCTATAAAAAAACTGAAAAATTTTAAAAAGATTTTATTAAATAAACATACCTTAAGTATCATAAACATGATAGTTTGAGAAATAATGCTTGTGCTATGTTCTGCTTTTCTATCTATACTGCAATAAAAAGACATTTTCCCTCCTGTGATAGTGACAGAGCATGGACTTTGGCTCTTTCGAAATGACTATATTATTCACAAGTCGACCTAAAATAACCAGTATTGTTTTTATTGAATGATATCACCTGGTAGGTGACTTTGTTCATTAAAAATCTTGAAAGCACTGTTTTGATCAGTTTCAAAACTATTTGGTTTCATCATCAGATTACAGGTAGTATCAGTTAGAAACCGCGTGCTGAACAGTGAATTTAGTGCTAAACAGTGCTAGTGTGTTCGCATTTGAGGTGAGCGGATGCACTTTGTCAGGGCTCCTCAGTTAAGTGGATTGGATTACTGTTGGTTAGTGCTTTTAAATATTTGATTTATTTAGATATTGTTGGATTATTTTGTTATAGGTTTTCCTGTAACAGTTTGATTTTTATAATATTATAGATATCATTTTTAAAGTTAATTTTCATTGATATTTAGCTAATTTTATAATGGTAGTTACGAGATCTGCCTTAAACATGTCACAGGGTATCGTGACTCACGCGGAAATAGCCGATGGCGATTTACGGGTGAGTCATGATTTAATCCATTGCGGAACCTGTGGAATGTTTTCCAAGGTCGACCTGGTGACTAATCATAACTCACCTGGGGATTCTTTTCTTTGTGATCGATGTAAGGAGTGCACCGATCTTAAATTACAATTTGGTGCACTGATGGAACAATTTGAGTCACTGAAAAAACGGGTGCTTGCCCTCGAGAATAATACATCTGGGAGCTCGTCAGGGACTCAAGACTCCAGCAATCTACCAAGTGATGCACACCTGATTTGGGCCTCAAAACAGAAAAACCAAGTGCAAAATACTCTGGTTAAAAAGGACATTGTTTTATTAGGAGACTCCATTGTCAGGGAAACAGGGAATATTTTTTGTAATAATGATAGGTGGAGTAGAACCAGGGTATGTCTGCCAGGAGCAACTATTAATGATGTCACCAACAGATTGTCAGATTTTAAGGGGGGGTTAAGAGAATATTGTTATTCATGTGGGGACTAATGACATTAAACGTACACAATCTGACGATTTGTTGGAAAAATACAGGACCATGCTGAGGAAATGCCGCGAGCTAGGCCACAATGTCTGTGTGTCTGCAATTCTGCCCAGACACGATAGGAAGGATTATATGTTAAAAGCCTTGTGGATTAACTCAAGACTTGAAGGACTCTGCAAGGCTTTAGGGGGGGAAATTTCTATCAGCATGACCCACACTTGTAGGTAGAAGGAATTTGTTTTGTAGAGACGGGATACACTTAAACAAAGGTGGTGCAAACGTTTTTGCCAGTATTATTGAGAATACCTTAAAGGTTCAGGGAAACTGCTAGTTAGGGGGGATGTGGGTAATACTGACACGCGTTTATCTGATAATATTGGTCAAAGTAACTCTTACACATACCTCAAGAGTTCTTATCTGTTACCACAACTGGTCATATTATCTAGATGTTCTGGGGCCAGAAACGTTTCAAGTGAGCGGGTAGTTAATGCCAGGGAAGAGAGCCTAAAAAAACTTCAAGGGTTGTGTTAGGGTTGTTAAATATACAAAAACAGTAAGTCTTAATTGTTTATATAGTAATATTAGAAATGCCTCAATAAAATGAGTGAATTCGAACTGCTGGTTAAAACAAGTAATGCGGACATAATAGGGCTTACGGAAACGTGGTGCCACCCGGAAATAGGGGATGATGAGTTTCAGTATGGCTTGTATAATGTATTTAGGAAGGATAGGATAGATAGAAGGGGTGGTGGGGTAATGCTTCTTATCAGAAGCAGCCTGAGTGCGACGATAGCTTTCCCGGATTCAGACGTTTCACATGCTAGTATAGAATCTGTATGGTGTGAGATAGTTGGAAACAAAGGTATAATGCGAGTAGGAGAAATCTACAGACCAGGTGATTGTGAAGATTATGGCGAAAGCCTCTACATGCATATGGAATGGGCAAGTAAGCGTCAATGTCTTATTATGGGTGATTTCAATTTGCTTCTAATTGATTGCAGTAAACTAAATCAACTAGATGACTGTTATTTGTATCAACATGTCAGGGAAAGTACTAGAGAAAAGAATATCCTAGACCTCATCATCACCCATGAATCAGATGACATAACAGGACTGACAGTAGAGGAACCAGTAGCAGGAAGTGATCACGGAGTTCTACGGTGGATGATGATGAGAGAGGTAGCAGAAGTAAAAGGCAAAGGAATGGGTTTTAATTTCAGAAAAGGAAATTACGATGCCTTAAGGTACTACATGGCCTTTTTAACTGGGTAGATGTCGCACAGAGAACGAATACAATTGAACTGTGATATGCTTTTAAAACATTAATCACAGATGCCTTGAATGCGTATTTACCATTAAAAAAATACTCCACGAGGAGGTTATTTGGTTTTTTATTTTTTTATTTTTTTATTTTTTTTAAGGAGCATTAGCAACTAAGGCCATATTGCTCCAGGGATATGCGGTGGTCGTTCCCTGACCTTTCCGCATCCTCCGTATTTGGTGGCTCCGGTCTAATCAAGAAGCGTGTGCTACGCACTGCTGCTCCTGCCCACCTGGCTACGGAGGCGCCTCCACAAGGAGGGGTTCCAAGTTGGATGAATAGTGAAGTTGCCACATTACTTGAGCAGAAAAAGGTGGCATGGAAAGGTTACAGAGCAATAAAAAGTACTGAAGCCTATAACAGCTACAAGGTGATGTGTAATAGAGCCACAGAAAAGGTTCGACAGGCAAAGGCAGTTTATGAGAAATCACTAGCAAACAGAGCAAAGAGGGGGGGATAAAGAATTCTTCACATATATAAATGCCAAGAAGAGCAGGACAAACCAGATCGGACCTTTACGTAAAGGAAAGGGGATAGTATTAAATACACCAGCTGCCGTTGCAGATGAACTCAACAGTTATTTTGCATTTATATTTACAAATGAAAAACCTTTTGTGGCAATGGGAAATTGTGGGAACGAAGTTAAAAAATATGTAATTAATGATATTGAAATTTCGCAAAATTATTTAATGAAAAAACTTTCGAGCCTACAGACCAGTAAGACTCCTGGAGTTGATGGAATATACCCTATAATCTTAAGGGAGGCGGCAAGCGAGTGCATTGAACCATTGAGGCTAATTATGCGAGCATCACTAGACTCTGGGGAGATTCCCTTGGATTGGAAAAGTGCAAATGTATCTCCCATACATAAGGGTGGCTCTAAAAGTGAAGTTGGAAATTATCGACCTGTCAGTCTGACTTCAGTAGTAGGGAAAATCATGGAGGCAATGATCAAGGGTGGAATTCAGGATCATTTGGATCGAATTGAAATTCTCAAGGGTACTCAGCATGATTTTGTAAAGGGAAAATCATGTTTAACAAATCTGGTTTGCTATTTTGAAAGGGTCACTCACGAGCTCCATTTAAGGAATAATTTTGACGTTGTTTATTTAGATTTCAGCAAAGCTTTTGACTCAGTCCCACATGAGTGGTTGCTTTATAAGCTGGAATCACTGGGAAAATCCTTAGATGGATAGCAGGATGGCTTCAGGGCAGGAGGCAGAGGGTTGTGATAAATGGCTATTCATCAGATTGGGTTGATGTAAGAAGTGGGGTTCCCCAAGGATCAGTATTAGGACCTTTGTTTTTAATTTTCATAAATGACATCGATGAAGGGATAGAGGGCGTGATGTCTAAATTTGCAGATGATGTTAAAATTGGTAGAGTAGTTAATGATCACTGTCGAGCTGAGCGTCTTCAGAGAGACCTAGATAGACTTCAGGAATGGTCAGAAAAATGGCAGCTATGCTTTAATCCAACAAAGTGTAAGGTATTACACCTGGGAAACAGTAATCCCAAAATAACTTATTCACTTAGTGAAGTTCAACTAAACCCAGTACTGGAGGAAAGGGACTTGGGTTTTACGATACGGTCAGACATGAAATTCTCTGAGCATTGCAAACAGGTTGCAAGGAAGGCCCATGGTGTCCTATCGATGATCTATCGAACTTTTGCAAGTAGAGATAGGGACGTGATAATAACATTATATAAGGCTTTTGTTAGACCACACTTGTAATACTGTGTTCAAGTATGGAGACTGCACCTAAAGAAAGACATCGAGCTTCTTAAAATGTGCAAAGACAGGTAACTCGCCTAGTGAGATTGGCAAAAGGGCATTCTTATGAAGAAAGACTTTGAATATGTGGGTTGCAGAGTTTGGAAACTAGACACCTTAGAGGAGATTTGATTGAGGTGTTTAAGGCTCTGAGAGACATCAGTAAAATGAACGAGGACGGAATTTTCAAGGTTATAAATGATGCTAGAACTAGGGGACATAAATTCAAGTTACAGGGGGAAATGTTTAGATTGGACTACAGGGAGTTTTATTTTAGCCAGTGAGTTATAAATTACTTGAATAAGTTGCCTACATGGGTGGTAGAAGCTGAGAGTTTGGGGAAATTCAAAGGTCATCTGGATAGTACCTTCGGATGAGAGAAGTGCATAGGATGATAGGTGTAATATCCTTTTCTTTTATTAATTATTATTATTTATTTATCTATTTTTTATTTTTTTATCATTGTTGTTTTTTTTTTTTTTTGGCTGGTGCAGCATAAGCCATAGGCTTTCTTGCACCATGCGACCAATACTAATACTAAAGGTATCCAATCTAAATGAGCAGCAAAGCAATATTCAGAAGAAAATTTACAATTGAAAACATAACTTTCATTACATGATTGTAAACTCCTATTTGTAGTCAGTATAGGTGCCCAATGCTTGAGTTATAAAGAGTGACCTTTCTATATTCAACACTTCAGGTTAAATATGAAATAAACAAATGGCACTTGCACTTGAAATGAATTATATAAAGGAAACAAACTGCATTATAAATGATTCCCAATGATTTAGTCTATCATTCCTTTGCCAAAACCAAAAATCAATAATAAGGAGAGTTATATCTGAATTTATTTAAAAAAAAAAAAAGGTGATATAAGCTGAAAAGCATTTTAAACAAGAATACTGTAAATGTTAAAAAATGCGCAGCATTTCATAGGATTGACTGGGCCAGAAGATAAGATATTAAGAGCAAGAAAGTACTATAAGTAGTAGTATTGTAATGAAAATTGATTTATGTAGTAAATTCCCATTAATTGATGTATATGTAGTAAATTCCCATTATAACTGTATATACATGATGATCTGATGCTATTTTTTATGGTCTGTATTGGGATCATTAGTTCTGGACAGGAGGCAGACGGAATTACTTTCTCCCCTGCTTGTGAATTATATATGTTGGGGAAGGCCTATACTGTTTCAGCAGGACATCTTACCATATCATACTTCTCGTGTTGTGATGGACTGGTTTGAGGACACTAGCATCGCAAAGTTGGACTAGCCACCCCACAGCCCTGACTCGAATCCAGTAGAGAACCTCCGGGATGAATTAGATCATCAGGTGCATGTGACGAGAAATTGGCCAAAAATTGAAGCTGAACTGGTTACTTTCAAGGCCAATCTCCATTCAGTAACTTAATCGGTACTTCAAATTCATCAAATTTATTTACAGTGCTCCTAGCATTAGTGTACATGCACCTGTTCTTACTCTTAGTTACCCTAACACAGCAGGACCTGAAATCCCAGACACCTTGCTTTTCAGGCTGCTGCATGTACCAGTAGTAGCAATGCAAGAATGACTTTCTCCCATGCTTGTGGCTCTAGTTAAACTATTTATTTCAAATGCATTTCTAGTCAGGATCCTTGGATTTGACTTGCTAATAGCACCTGGCCTTGAGACTGACCAACTCAAGATACTGAGGAGGAAATCCATGACTACCGACAGCTGGTCTTGAACCCTGCACACTCCACTCAGTACAGTCTAGCGTTCTTGCTAACTAGGCTACTGTGGCCCTGGTTAAACTGTTCGTCTGTGTATCATCCCCCCCCCCAAGCTAGCAGTTTTTTGACCCATATATCACTGCCTTGTTAGCATCAACGAATATTCTTGAATCATGAAAATTCTTGAACCCCTTCTATTCAAGTTTATCCTATCCCTATTAAAACAGTCTCTCCTCTTAACAAGCACAGTCCATGCTGAGAAAAATTCTACCCCATGAGCTTTGCACATTTTCTGGCCAAATTGATTGAAAAGGCTCTCCATATATACTCTATTATGTCTGGGCAGAATTGCGGACATTTTCAAGTTCAATCCTAACTTGCATCTTTTTTTGCCATTGCCCTGTACTTGTTAAGTAAGCCCTCAGATCTCTTACTCTTAATATCATTAGTTGCAACATTTATGGCAATATCAGTTTTTGTTCCCTTAAGAGATATCTGCTCTACAATGTTATCTACTTTTGCCCCTGGAAAACATACCCTGGTCCTATACCGGTGTGTGACATTGAATGAGGTGAGTTGCTAAGTGGCGTATAGAAGAAAAACTTCCAATTGGAAGATTTTCCTACTATTTCTGACTTTGCTCTTTCTTTTTCTCTAACCTATTTATGATCCTACAATCCATTAAGAGTTGTGCACTTTGCACTACAATAAATAGCATCTTTAGATTCCTATATCAGGGTATTAAAGACATTATTATACATCTACTGTGCCAATCAATTTGACAAAATGTGCACACAAAAGATGAGCACAACAACTCATGGTTCTAGGACTTTAGGTAAGTTAGACAGCAATGTGCAGTTATTTTTAACTTCTTTATTCTCCATGCCACAGATATTGATCTCAAGGAGAATACATATCTACTAACTCTCCCAGTTTAAGATAGAGAATCTATCTTTTTGACTTCATTGAACCCTTTCTCCACCTTTCCAATTTGGCCAGAAAATGTGCTTTGCACATTTTCTGGCCAAATTGATTGAAAAGGCTCTCCATATATACTCTATTATGTCTGGGCAGAATTGCGGACATTTTCAAGTTCAATCCTAACTTGCATCTTTTTTTGCCATTGCCCTGTACTTGTTAAGTAAGCCCTCAGATCTCTTACTCTTAATATCATTAGTTGCAACATTTATGGCAATATCAGTTTTTGTTCCCTTAAGAGATATCTGCTCTACAATGTTATCTACTTTTGCCCCTGGAAAACATACCCTGGTCCTATACCGGTGTGTGACATTGAATGAGGTGAGTTGCTAAGTGGCGTATAGAAGAAAAACTTCCAATTGGAAGATTTTCCTACTATTTCTGACTTTGCTCTTTCTTTTTCTCTAACCTATTTATGATCCTACAATCCATTAAGAGTTGTGCACTTTGCACTACAATAAATAGCATCTTTAGATTCCTATATCAGGGTATTAAAGACATTATTATACATCTACTGTGCCAATCAATTTGACAAAATGTGCACACAAAAGATGAGCACAACAACTCATGGTTCTAGGACTTTAGGTAAGTTAGACAGCAATGTGCAGTTATTTTTAACTTCTTTATTCTCCATGCCACAGATATTGATCTCAAGGAGAATACATATCTACTAACTCTCCCAGTTTAAGATAGAGAATCTATCTTTTTGACTTCATTGAACCCTTTCTCCACCTTGCTGTAATTTGTTGCTTTCTGCAATATCATAGTTTTACCTCCTTTTTCTTTTCAAAAAAAATTATTTTATTTATTTTTTTTATGAAACCCCCAAACACAAGAGATATTAGAACCTATTGTACTTAGTACCGTGCATGGGTTGGAGGTTGAGAAGATGAAAGAAGATATTTGTTGGCATTAGACTGAACCTCTGTAAATTATAATTTTCAGGAAATACGTATGAAGGAAGGTAGTTTCAGAAAACGAGGAAGGTGAAAAGTTGGTTCTGTGAGTTTGAAGATGGACAGTAAATGAATGTTGGCTGGTGGAGACCTCTGTTCAGACTGTTTTGAAAGAGAGCGGGAATTATAGAAGCCAATTCAGAAGAACAGTGCCCATGGACGTATCTGTAGAAAAGGTATGCAGCATAACCAGTACACCTATGAGACAGAGAGTGAAGAGACTCTGTTAGAGATGAGTCATTAATTAACCTAACTGCCCTCTTTTGAATGGAATCTAGAAGCCAGAAAGAGGTTTTGGGGGTATCGCCCCACATGTGGGAACAATATTCCATGGTAGAACGGATTTGGGATTTGCACAGAGTGAACAGTTGCTTGGAAGAAAAGTAATGGCGAGAGCAAAAGAGAAAACCAAGTTTTTTGGAGGCAGAGGAAGCAATATTTGTAATGTGCTTGTGCCAAAACAGATTAGAAGTCAGGGTAATCCCCAAAAGATATATATCATTTTGCCTATAAATCGGAGTGTCACCAAAGATAAGCATAGGAGTAGAAGAATCCTTTTTGTGAGATATACGACAGGACTGAGTTTTAGAAGGATTGAAATCAACTAAGTTGTCATTGGCCCACTGGAGAATTACCTGGAAATCAGCGTTTAAGGAATTGGTAGCAGATATTTGAGAAGTTAAAGCTGATTGAGCAGGGCAAGATTTCTCAAACTGGAAAGTGGAATGCAATGTGCTATTATCAGAAAAACTATGGATAGGATTTGTGGTCAGTGGAACAAGGTCATTAATATACAAGAGGAAAAGTGCTGGGGAAAGAACTGACATTGGGGGACACCAGCATTAATGGAGAAATTAGAAGACAGAGCCATCTACCATCACCCTCAGTGAGCGATCAGAGAGAAAACTGGATAACCAATTACTAAAAACAGTTGGCAAACCATAAGATGAATGCTTGTTTAGAAGACCTTTATGCCAAACACCATCGAAAGCCTTTGAGATGTCAAGAGCAACTACTTGTGTTTCACTGAAACTTTCCATTGAATTAGTCCATAAATGGGTAACATAAGCCAGAATATCACCAGTGGATTGACACTGACGGAATCCATACTGGCGATCTTTGATCAGCCAGAAGGTTTCTAGGTAGTTTAAGAGTTGGCGGTTAATTGATTTCTCCATTACTTTAGAAAGAGTAGAAGTAATTGCAATGGGATGATAATTGGATGGGAAGGATTTGTCACCCTTTTTAGGAACTGGCTGGATATGAGCAAATTTCCAAGCAGAAGGAAAAACACCTTTGGAGTAAGAAAGTGAAAAAAGGCGGCACAGAATAGGAGTAAGTTCAGGAGCACAGGTTTTGAGAACAAGTGAAGAAATACCATCGGGACCTGGAGCTTTCTTAGAATCAAGATTTGTTAAAATCCTTCTGACATCCTTTTGACGGAAGACCACAGGGGGCATTGAATGGAGCGTGTTGGGAATGGTGGGAATCGTTTTACCAAGATCATTAATACATGAGTTGGAAGAAAAATGGGATGCTAGCAGGTCAGCTTTATCCTTGGCTGAAGTGACAACAGAACCATCTGGTTTGGACAGAGGTGGGAGCAGAGATGGGCAAAATTTGCTGCCAATAGCTTTGGCAAGAGACCAGAATGCTCGGCTACCATTAGGGCAAGAAGCAAGTTTTCTACTCTTAGCCTGTTCAAACTCTAGTTTTGATTGATTAATAACTGCTTTACAATTGTTGCGAGCTTTGGTGTACGCAGAAAATGAAACTGAAGAATTAGAAACAAGCCAATTATAATATGCAACATTCTTCTCTTGAACAGCCTTAGCACACTTATTGGAAAACCAAGGTTTTCGATAAAGGACGAGATTTTAAAGTGGAGTGTGGGATGAAGGATTCCATTCCTGCAAGAATAATTTCACTGACACGATCTGAGCAAACGTTGACATCAGAAGTTTTGAAACAGTAATCTGACCAAGGAAAAGATGAAAAGAAGTCTCGCAGGTCATCCCATTTTGCATTCTTGTAATGCCAAACAACACGAGGTTGGAAATAGCCATGAGATGAAGGTTCCCTTGGAGAAGAGACAATCACCAAGTTGTGATCTGAAGTGCCTAAAGGACCTCTCACTTCAACCACATACTTAGAAGGGTTGTTTGTGAGAAAAAAGATCAAGCGTATTGGCTGTATGATTAGGATTGTCCGGTATGGTGTTCATCATAACCTCAAAAGACATCAATCTTACTGCATGATGGAAGATACGGGGGAGGGTTTACCGGAACTTAGCTCTTTAGACTAAACATGGGTTCGTTCCACCACTTCACGCCTCCAATAAGCTGGTGGTATTGCACCAGTTGATGAAAGCCATCTACCACCTAGTGTTGCCTGGTAACACAGAGGGGCAGCATTCCTGCATTTTTGTGTGGGTGCCACACCATGACTCCTGCTTATGTTGGTTCACACCCGGGTGGTCGCCCACTGTGTGCTTGTGCATGGATGTTATACCCAGGATTGCTTACAGTCCTACCATCGTGAGGGTGCAAGCAGAGGATTTGGCTGTCACAGACCATCCAGACTTCGTCGAAATTGGTACACTTGACTTGAGTGCCACCCAAATATCAGTTCCATCAGCATTTTAGACTCCCAGATAGCAAGTACGGCTTGTCTGGCATATCTGAGAGAATGTCTGCAACAGCCTCAAGGACCAGAAAAAAAATAATTAAATTGGAATTTTTTAAAAAATTCTATGAATTTCTGCTTATTTTCATTGTCAGGTGTGCTAATTTATGTTGCACACCTGACAATATATTTCATTAAGACACTAAAGAAATAAGAAGTAAAATTTCAGGAGAATTATATGCAATATTTTCCATGTACAGTAATACCCCGACTTACGCTACCCCGACTTACGCGAACTCGGAGTTACGCGGTTCTTGATTTTTTCGTTTGGCAACGCTGCCGCCCACTATCTTCAAGGTCGTTTTTCATATGTTATCGATATACGGTGCGACGGCGGAGAATGAGAGCGAAAGATGAACAAAATTCAACTTTGCTGCTTTTATGTTTTTTATATCAGTGAAGGGGAAACTCATTTCACCATAATAACGTAAAAACCAACACAATTCCAGCTATCGGTATAATCGCAAATGCAATTAGATCGAGTTTACTACCAGTTTATAACAGATTCCACTAGAAGAAACGCAACTGGATTTTTATTGTTTTATGGTAGTAACCCCTAGAAATGTGAGGTGTTAATAGTGTATCTCTGCCTTTATGGTGTTGTTTATTCAGTTGCTACATGCGCGCAGCTTTGTTTATGCGTATCAAGCGTGCCTCCTCGTTTTTTAATTGTGCTTTATTCCCTAAAAATGAGTAAAATACTTAATTAAAAGGTGTGAAAAGGAAGCGTCCTGGTGAAGACACTGCAGATTCAGAAAGAAAAAGAAAAGCAATTATCGATAAACAGAGGCGGACTGGATCAAAAATTCTTACACGGGAAAATTTATAGTGGCCTCATACTATGGTTTATGGCCAAAATCACACTGGCCCACCGGGGTTTCCCCGGTAAAGCTTATGGCCAGTCCGCCTCTGTCGATAGAGAAAAAATATGAAATTGTGAAACGCTTTGAGCGAAATGAAAGCCCATGTGATATTGCATGTGCTACAGGCCTAAATGAAGCAACGGCGAAAAGCACATGACAATTGCAAACTTGACAGGTTGAAAATTGAAAAGGGCTCAATTGTAAAGGGCTTAAAAATTTTAGAAAACATAGACTCCAACGAAGAACGCGTTATAGCTACAAAGCAAGGAATAAAAAAATTATTAGCTTGCTACGAAGAAATTCTGCGTGAAAAAAAGAAGGCGCTGTGTCGGCAGACGAATTTGTTAGATTTTATGAAGCCATCGACATCGAAATAACTTTTTTACGTAAGTCATTTGTTTTTTTAATACATATTTTGTATTAATATGTATAAAGAACTGCAATTTTATTAATATTTTTCTTCTAAACTAGTGTTTTTGTTAGTCCTTGGTCCCAATTAAGCAAAATTTATATGTATTTATATGCAAAGTTGTACCCTGACTTACGCGAATTTGACTTACGCGATTTTCGTCGGACCCACCTATCGCGTAACTTCAGGGTATTACTGTATTGTAAAATCTGAAAAGTGTGATATGTTTCCCTTGTGTATGTAGATGTTACTTTTCAGTTTAAAGTGGTCGAAAATGTGATTTAATCAGACATTTGCAACAAATAAGTAAGGACAGCATGCAGTACATAGAAAATGATGCAGTATGATACAGAAAATGACTTCTGTATGTAGATATGACTTTTCAGTTTAAAGTGGTCGAAAATGTGATGTAATCAGACATTTGCAACAAATAAGTAAGGACAGCATGCAGTACATAGAAAATGATGCAAAAATTTTATTCCTGAAGTTTAAAAATTTTATTCCTCCCCATGATGAATAAAATTTTTAAACCTACTAGATGATTGTTATTTGTATCAGTATGTGATAGAATATTCTAGATCTGATCATTGCCCACAAACCAAATGACATTATTAGGGCTGAGAGTACAGGGTAGGGACCTTTAACAGGATGTGATCATAAAGTTCAGAGTTGGATACTGTTTGTAGGAGAAAGGTAGTTGTAGTAGTAGTTGTTACAGGCAGAGGAATAGGTTTTAAAGAGTATGATGTCTTAAGATGCTACAAAATCTCTATAAGCTGAGTAAAGAACACCTTAATGACCAGTGATTAAATAAATCACCATCACTTATATTTGTCAGGGAGCTGCTTAATTACTTATATTTGCCAGGTAGCTGCTTAATAATGCTTAATTACTGTAGTCCCCCACTGATAATGATGACTTGTTTAATCCCTGGTCATTAACATGTTCTTCGCCCTCCTAATTTTTACTTAAATATTTGTTTATGTAAAAAAAGTTCTCACATGTAATTAAAAATAGGTTAATTTTCATAATTACATACTAGAAGTTAGTACACAAATCACAGAAAATTGTTATAAGATATTGATGTCGTAGCAAAATGACGTAAATAGAAAAAGTAGATGATTGTGTATCCTCTATTAACTGTTTTTGTGACTTTCATATGACTTTCAGTATTTGTAATTAATAGTAATAATTAGAACTGTATTTAAAAGTGAAGTAGTTTATAAAATATATATAATAGTAAATAAATTGTTACTATAATTTGTAATACTATATTGATCTTCTAGGGAAAAAATTGTGAGTATCAAGTTCATGAAAAAATACATTCATATCTCCAAAGCTCTTAAACCTACTTTGACAAAAGAAGCTTGCACCTGTATTGCTGAAGAATACTCGAGACTAAGATCTATGGATACAGAAAACACTGATCTTGCAAGGGTAAGCATTTTATATGGATATATACAATTAATAATGCCTTGACTACGAGGAATTGCCCTCAGATCAGAAATGTGTATCATTTCAGCTGAATTATTACCCAAGATTAAATTTATAAAATGCAGTGAAACCTCTCTATAGCAGACACCACTGGGGGAGGAGAGGTGCCCAGTAAAGAAGTTTCACTGTATTAAAGAAATTAAATTTTCAGAATATCTCAAAATTAATTTACAAAATATTACTTATGTAAATTATTACTCAAAAAACCCAAAAAGATCTAGTTCACTGTTGTATATTCTGATGTGAAATTGAAATTTCGATTCTGAAATTTGCTCAATAATTATAGTAAACTGATTATCAAGCTAGTTCAGAGTCTAAATTTCAATAACAGTAAGGTATATTGTTACTTCAATCCATCTAAGTGTTATTAATATTTAGACAGTTCGAAGTAACGATAACTAAATATTATTTTCACCACAAAATTTTCAGATGTGGGTATAATTTGAATATAACTTTGATCTTAAGTAAAAATGTCAACTTAGTGAAAATTTATAACTGTGTAAAATCAACCTTCCTTCTGTCTCAGGTTAACAAATCATATAAACAAGACGTTTTTGTTTGTTTAACTGTTTCTTATATGTATTTTGCATGCATCATATTATTCCAGTGTGTCCCCTTCAATGACCTATTCAAAAAACTTAGTTCTGAGTGTGTTCCCAATGAGCAACTTGGTGAAGAAATTCATGTTCTGAAGTTATTTTAATGGTATTTTACTGAGTATGAGTAAATGACCTGTGGTTTTTTTTTCCAATTGTTGATTCTTTTCCCTCTGGTTCCTTAGAACTTGGCCATGCAGGATAGGTTATTATGCCATTGTAGGAGTTTCTGTTGAGTAATAAACTGGCTAATTATTTATTTTGTTGTTGTTATTTGGTTTTTAGGAGCATTAGCAACTAAGGCCATATTGCTCCAGGATATGCGGTGGTCATTTCCCGACCTTTCCGCATCCTCCGTATTTGGTGGTGACGGGCTCGAACCCCGGTCTAATCAAGATGCATGTGCTACGCACTGCTGCTCCTTCCCACCTGGCTACAGAGGCACCTTTATTTTGTTAATTGAATGATTAGGATCAGTTGCCATCTATAATTATAAGGTACTTAATTGTCATTTAATTTGCAAACTGGTGCAGGCTCTTATCTTAATTGGCATCATCTGAATCTTTTGTGAATTTCTCCTTCTCGAAATACTCTCCCTTCAACTTTACACACTTTTGCCGCTGTCATACCCATGCATTAAATGCTTCTTGCATGCCATTTTTCAAAAGACTGCGAAGTGCTTTCATTTGTGGCTCTGTGAGCATCATTGTGTCAGATGCAAAATGCTTGCCTTTCAGAGCTTTCTTCAGATGTGGAAACAGGAAGAAATCACACAGGGCTAAGTCCAGTAAATAAGGGGGATGTGGCAGAACCACAGCACATATAGCAGTGATAACTGCCCTCACAATATTAGCCATATGGGGCCTGGCATTGTCTTGATTGGAGAAGCCACTTCACACTGGAAAGTTCGATCACACTGGAATACAGCTGTTCTATCAAGACACTCATTACTGTATGCTTCATTCATCTCTTTAACTGTTTCCGATGCATTTAAACCCCTTCTGACACCATAATGAATCGCACATTGCTGTGCAATCTGTATGTCTGACATGATACTTGCTTCAAAATGATTGTCAGTGACACACGGCTAAAAAAAACTCTCTTCGTGCAACACTAGCTTGACAAGTACTGGCACACTAGTACTTGACAAGTACAAGTACAGTGATCAGGGAGAGCACCTCTAGCGGCAATTATGGAAAGTTTGTGCAGTAAACAAAATTTTGCACCAGTCTGCAAATTAAATGAACAATCCTCATATACAGAGCGATTCAGGCGGAATAGTAAATATTTGGGGGGTATTAGTATCAGTTATTCTGAGTAAAAAAGTTCATATAAACATGTGTCCAATTCTCAATGGATACAGAAATATACAACTGTTTGAAACTGGCGTGCACACCTCCTTGAATCAGATGTGACCAAGAAACAGTTATAACCTGATGCTGTTTGGTATTAGAAGTGTTGTTAAGAATGCCGCACATCTTCACACATGCTGAATATGCTGATATGGTGTTTGTGGTGGAAGTGCCACTGCTGCTTGGCTTGTAGAGAATACTGTCGACAGTTTCCTAACTGTAGAATACTAGATTCAAGAGTGTTTACTAGTGTTTATACCAAACTGCGGGAGACTGGTATAATTTCCAGCGCCCATATTTCTTCTGAATGTGCAAATGAACAAAATGTGGATGAAATAGACACATTCTTCAGGCGGAAGAATTTCTACACATATTGATGTTCCACAGACAAGAGTATGTCGAACATTACGTGAGCATGGCTTGTATCTTCACATACAGCGAGTGCAACATCTTCAACCAGGAGACGATGCCCAGTGATTGGAATTTTGTCGATGGGTAAATGCTAATCTCCGATTAATTCCATTAATACTGTTCAGTGATGAAGCTACTTTCTCCCATCACGGTATCAGCAACACCCATAACTCTCACAAGTGGTGAGGCGAAAATCCACATGCTACTGTAGAAACAAATTTTCAACATTGCTTCTCTGTGGTATTGTATCATCGACAATCAGTTGATTAGGCCTGTTGTGTTACAAAATCATCTTACACGGCCCAATTACCTAGAATTTCTGCAACACGAACTTCCACTACTATTGGAGGATTGGTATGTACTTTCAGCATGACTACACATTATACCCATATGGCGATACAATATCTAAATTGAACTTTCCCTGAACAACGGATCGGCTGTTGTGGGTGTTCCCGTTCATTGGCCACCAAATTCATGTTCTGAAGTTATTTTAATGGTATTTTACTGAGTATGAGTAAATGACCTGTGGTTTTTTTTTCCAATTGTTGATTCTTTTCCCTCTGGTTCCTTAGAACTTGGCCATGCAGGATAGGTTATTATGCCATTGTAGGAGTTTCTGTTGAGTAATACCTCACTCCATACCTCACTCCATTAGATTTTTGTTTGTGGCGATGGATGAAAAGCTCAGTATACAAAGAAAAGGTGACTACAAGAGACGAATTGCTCGCTTGCATTTTGGATACTGCTGCCCTCATAAAGGAATGCCAAGACGGCCTCAGAAGAACAACATTTGTATTACCACAAGAGTTGCAAAGTGCACTGAGGTTAGCGGTAGGATTTTCGAACATTTATTATGAACTGTAAAAAATTTGTCAATTATTTGTGTTTTGTATCAAAAAGTCAATAAATACAAACAATAAGTCATTTATCATTCTTTAATACCTCTCATAATGACTTTGTGCACACCAGTTTCAAACAGCTGTATCTCCGTATCCATTGAGAATAGAACACATGTTTATGTGAACTTTTTTACTCAGAATAATCAATACTATAACCTCCCAAAATATTTATTATTCCTCCTGAATAAGCAGCAGCCATCCCATCCTAGTTCAGATGTGGGTATAATCTACTCTTCCTCCTTGTCATGTATAATCTATATAATAATTTGCTTATGTCTCACTGTCCTGAACGTTCTTTGAACTTGAACTTGAATACATGAGCTTGTGTGCTTTTAACCTGATTCTCTTTGCAATCAGTTTTATTTAGCATTGAAATTGAGAAAAAAAAAAAAATTCCAAAAATTTTTCCAACTGATTTTCAAACCCCAAGAATTGATTTAACTTCCAGTAAAATTAACTTGTCATTCTCTTTGAAGAGAAGGCAATTTCTTGGCTTTTGTTATCAGAATCAACAAATTTCAGGGTCAGGCTTTTTTGCTCGTGGACATCTTTACATAGCAGTTTACAGGTAATTTTTGTGCAATAATTATAATTTTTTTAACAGGACATTTTTTTACAGTCAGTAAAAAATTATCAAATTGCATTTTTACTTGAGTCCATCCCACTGACACATTAGTTAGCAGTGAAGGGAAGCCAAGCGAAAAGTTTTTGTAATTACTTCGATATTAATCTTTACTTCTTCTCTGAAACAGGTTTTGCAAAACATTTGCCACAGGTTTTCTAGTAATTTTAATAAATTTCTTATTATGCCTTCTGTTCTTGTGGATTCATTATTCAAATGACATCAGAATTCAAGTTCATAATTAGTGTCTTCCATTTGAGATTACATACACAAAACACTTGATAGATAGAGTAGAACTTTGGTCCCCTTTCCATCCAGTAATCATCTGTTGCAATTTTCCCCATACAGAATAAATTATTTCAAATAACATAAAATATAATTTAAACTTATATATAGAAATTATATTATAATTTGTATAATTATAATGTACAAATTTTTCTGTAGACACAACCTGTGACAGCAAGAACACTGGAGACTCTAATTCGATTGGCTACTGCTCATGCAAAAGCTCGCTTTTCTAAACAAGTGAGTCTGGAAGATGCACAGGCTGCCATTGAATTGGTACAGTTTGCTTATTTCAAAAAAGTAATGGAAAGACCTCGCAAGCGACGTCATCATAGTGAAGATGATGAAGAAGAAGAACATAGTGAAGATGATGAGAGAGGGAAGAAAAGGAAAAAGTATTGTGTTTATGTATACATAAATTAGTCATTTTCTTACATGTGTGAAATTTAGAATTTGGGTGATAAATTAAACCATGCAACAATTTAAGAATTATTTGTATATTTTAATTTCCTTTTTAGATCTTCTAATAGCTAAAACAAAGAAAATGAAAACTTAATTGTCCCTTCCAGATGTACTTAATTGCAACTCCTGGGTCTATCTCTTTGACATTTGAATAGAAATTGGCACTTTAGTCCAGTGAATGTCCTTGTGGCAGCATTTTTTAAAGTATTTGCGACATTATACATTGCTTCCTTTCAGCAGAAAAACATAAAATAAATTCTATAACCAATAATTATTTTCCTTATAACCAACCTTTCACAATATCTTAACTACAGTAAGCATTAAAAAGATCAACCAACAGTGCTAGTGATCGGGATAGAATATCTTACTTAATTCTCCAGCATCTGCATTCTTTACTATTTTTTTTCAGCCAAATTTTTACTGAAAACTCTTATCTTCACTTTGCATCACTCATTACATTTTAGTAATCCTCAAACCAGGAAAAGACCTATCACATTCACAGAATTGCTGACCAATTTCTCTCTCTCTCTTCGAAAAAATAGATCCAGTCTAGACCTCATGGTTAAAGCTTAGTCAAACGTATAAAATCCTTTTATAAAAGAAGATTTTATATGTTTGATCCTTTTGTATATATAAAATCCTTTTATATACATCTTGTCAATGTTAATTTGGATATTGAAAGAGCACCTGACACACAGCACTGTCCGGTCACTTACCACTTCTAAATCAATATTTTCTAAAGTTGAGATCTTTCCTGATCTTTTATTCAGGACGAGAAGAGTCCTCTGCCAGGATCTGTGTTCAGTACTACATTATTTACCATCAGAATAAACCACATTACTGTTGTTGAGGCATACTTTTATGCTGATCAGACTCGCAGAATATGTAGACCGTTCATAGCTAATTTAAAATTGCAATAAATATAATAGAATAATGGACATCACAAAATGGTTATCACCTTTCTGAATGCAGAAATCTACTGCTATCCACTTTTTTTGCGAGAAATATAACATGTATCTAGAACCCTAATTACTACTGAGTAACTGCCTCATACCTCTCACCAATAATATATGCTTCGGGGTTTTAATCCTTGACAGAATACTGAATTTTTAAAAGAAAACACATATTGAACTCTTTGCCTGAAAACCATGAAGAGACACAATGTAATGTCTGCCATGACATGGGGTGCTGACCACTATACTTTGCTCCATTTATATCAAGGATTAATCAGGTTTTGTTTTGATTACAGTGCTCCTGTTTTTGACTATGTATGAGTGAGTGGCTTACTCCTATCAAGTGTGTACTGCTCTCAGAATAGCTCTTATGCTTTCTGGACAACACCAATTCAAAGTCTGTGTGTGTGTAGAAGCTAATGTACCTCCACTTGCTCTTAGGAAAACATTCCTCTTCTTTTCCAATATGCAATTCAAATGCAGAGTTTTCCATCTCATCCTGTTTGACCATTTCTTTTCAAGCAGCAGTGGATAAATCATTACAGAAGCAAGACTAATGAAAATAAACCTACCAGAGTCAATTTTTTTTTTTTTTGGCTGATGCTGCATAAGCTTGCTTTCTTGCATCAAATCCCTCTACTAATGCTAATGCCAGGATTACCTCTGACAGGGAATATCAGAACGGACATTGCATATGTCCGTTCTGATATTCCCTGTCAGAGACTTGGCAATTTGGAATCTCCTCTCTTTGATCTTCTCTGGCTTAAAATCTCTCTACCTCATTGTGTCAAATTCATCTGTTGTCTCTACCATTCTCCCAACTCCACTAATCACTTGGAGCTCTTTGACTTCCTCTCTTTGCAACTTGACTTTCTCCAGTCCAACTTTCCTAACAGTGAGGTAATTTTCCTTGGTGATTTTAATGTTCACAACTCCAGCTGGCTTCCGTTTTCTAGTCACACCGAACCAGCTGGTCGAGATGCTGAGGCTTTTGCAATTACTAATGATCTTGCACAGATTGTTCATTTACCTACAAGAATACCGGACAATCCTAATCATACAGCCAATACACTTGATCTTTTTCTCATAAACAACCCTTCTAAGTACACGGTCGATGTGAGAGGTCCTTTAGGCACTTCAGATCACAACTTGGTAATTGTCTCTTCTCCAATGGAACCTTTATCTCATGGCTATTCCCAACCTCGTGTTGTTTGGCATTACAAGAATGCAAAATGGGATGACCTGCGAGACTTCTTTTCATCTTTTCCTTGGTCGGATTACCGTTTCAAAAGTTCTGATGTCAATGTTTGCTCAGATCTTGTCAGTGAAATTATTCTTGCAGGAATGGAATCCTTTATCCCACACTCCACTTTAAAATCTCGTCTTTTATCTAAACCTTGGTTTTCCAATAAATGTGCTAAGGCTGTTCAAGAGAAGAATGTTGTATATTGTAATTGGCTTGTTTCTAATTCTTCAGTTTCATTTTCTGCCTACACCAAAGCTCGCAACAAATGTAAAGCAGTTATTAACCAGTCCAAACCAGAGTTTGAACAGGGTAAGAGTAGAAAACTTGCTTCTTGCCCTAATGGTAGCCAAGCATTCTGGACTCTTGCCAAAGCTATTGGGCACAACTTTCGCCCATCTCTGCTCCCACCTCTGTCCAAACCAGATGGTTCTATTGTCACTT
The DNA here is from genome assembly GCF_048544385.1 of Mastigoproctus giganteus. Taxonomy (NCBI): domain Eukaryota; kingdom Metazoa; phylum Arthropoda; class Arachnida; order Uropygi; family Thelyphonidae; genus Mastigoproctus; species Mastigoproctus giganteus. The sequence continues at coordinate 2,964,823 of NC_143585.1, read as the reverse complement.
CAGCCAAGGATAAAGCTGACCTGCTGGCATCCCATTTTTCTTTCAACTCATGCATTAACGATCTTGGTAAAACACCTCCCACTATTCCCAACATGCTCCATTCAATGCCTCCTGTGGTCTTCCGTCAAAAGGATGTCAGAAAGATTTTGACGAATCTTGATGCTAAGAAAGCTCCAGGTCCCGATGGTATTTCTCCACTTGTTCTCAAAACCTGTGCTCCTGAACTTACTCCTATTCTTTGCCGCCTTTTTTCACTTTCTTATTCCAAAGGTGTTTTTCCTTCTGCTTGGAAATTTGCTCATATCCAGCCAGTTCCTAAAAAGGGTGACAAATCCCTCCCATCCAGTTATCGTCCCATTGCAATTGCTTCTACTCTTTCTAAAGTAATGGAGAAATCAATTAACCGCCAAATTTTAAACTACCTAGAAACCTTCCGTCTGATCAACGATCGCCAGTATAGATTCCGTCAGTGTCGATCCACTGGTGATATTCTGGCTTATGTTACCCATTTATGGACTAATTCAATGGAAAGGTTCGGTGAAACACAAGTAGTTGCTCTTGACATCTCAAAGGCTTTCGATGGTGTTTGGCATAAAGGTCTTCTAAACAAGTGTTCATCTTATGGTTTGCCAACTGTTTTAGTAATTGATTATCCAGTTTTCTCTCTGATCGCTCACTGAGGGTGATGGTAGATGGCTCTGTCTTCTAACTTCTCCACTAATGCCTGTGTCCCCCAAGGTTCAGTTCTTTCCCCCACTCTTTTCCTCTTGTATATTAATGACCTTCTTCCATTGACTGGAAATCCTATCCATAGTTTTGCCAATGATAGCACATTGCATTCCACGTTCCATTTTGAGAAACCTTGTCCTGCTCAATCAGCTTCAACTTCTCAAAAATCTGCTACCAATTCCTTAAATGCCGATCTTCAGGTATTTCTCCAGTGGGGTAAAGACAACTTAGTTGATTTCAACCCTTCTAAAACACAGTCTTGTCTTATATCTCGCAAAAAGGAGTCTTCTGCTCCTATACTTATCTTTAGTGACACTCCGATTTCTAGGCAAAATGATATATCTCTTTTGGGGATTACCCTGACTTCTAATCTGTTTTGGCACAAGCACGTTACAAATATTGCTTCTTCTGCATCTAAAAAACTTGGTTTTCTCTTTCGCTCTCGGTGTTACTTTTCTTCCAAACAGCTGCTCACTCTGTATAAATCGCAAATCCGCCCTGCCATGGAATATTGTTCCCACATCTGGGGTGGTGCCCCCAAAACCTCTCTCAGGCTTCTTGATTCCATTCAGAAGAGGGCAGTTAGGTTAATTAATGACTTATCTCTAACAGAGTCTCTCCACTCGCTGTCTCATAGACGTATGCATGCCTCTTCTACAGATACTACCATAGGCACCGTTCTTCTGAATTAGCTTCTATAATTCCTGCTCTCTCTTTCAAAACAGTCCGAACACGTGCCGCCACCAGCCAACATCAATTTACTATCCAACTTCAAACTCACAGAACTAACTTTTCATCTTCCTCGTTTATTCATTCAACTGCCGTTTTCTGGAACAACCTTCCTTCATACGTATTTGCTGAAAATTACAGTCTACAGAAGTTCAAGTCCAATGTCAACAAATATCTTCTTTCGTCTTCTCAACCTCCATCCCAAGCACGGTACTAAGTACTATAGGTTCTAACACCTCTCGTGGTTGGGATTTACATAAAAAAAAAAAAAACATAATTACAGGAATTAATGCAAGATTGGAATATATACTTTGTTAACATGTTTCAGGAGGTTGAAATGCCTGATCTCCCATGGAGTCATATGTACATTCTCTCTGTGATAACACTGCTATCTATCAATGGGAGAAAAACTTAGCAAAATCAGACTACCTTGCAATTACATGCAGCTCATATAATTGCACCATTAGCTCAAAAATTGCACCACTAAATTTACCCCATTAGCTCAAAAATGGACACAGCTATGGGTGCAGCAGTCATACTTCCCACTCCACACTCTTGGTAATACATTCCTGTTGAATGTAGCTTATTTATTGCAGAGAGGTGTGTGCATTTAAACTAACTTTGGAATGCATCATACAACTCCTATAACAGTAGATCATAATCTACAATTCCTTCATTAGTAACTGCATTATAAAATAAATCTTCATCATTCATCCTATTTTAACCCAAATAAGCACCTGACTGATTAAATTACAAAAGACTAACAGAACACTTTCTCTCTCCCCCCCCGGCATTACAGGAAATGAACGTGCAGATCAAGCAGCAAAACACTCAGCCATTGATAAATCCATATATGCACAGGTTCCATTTGTGGATTATAAGTTCATCATAAGAAATAGAAGTTGTGCTTTCAGTTGATCACACCAATCTGACCTTTTCACCACATGTAGGGTGATTCTCTGCAATGTGTAAAGTGGAATGCCTTACCAATGGAAACATTCTTATTGATTGAGTTCACTATCAAAATGCCAGATCTACAATTTTTAGCGCTTACAGAATTTATTCATTGGTATTCTATCATCTGATCAGGAAAGATGCAAATTTGACAGAATTTTTCACTTATATGAAAAGAATCCAGTTATACACCAAGTTCTAATTTCTACTGAGTACATACTTTAAATTAAATAAATAGGCACAATTTGGCCACAGTAGCTCTTGTGCTATTAAACTATCAAATAAGAACAACAGCAACCCAAGGAGGGTTTCCAAATTTTTTATCTTTTTTAGCTTGTTGTTTACTTGTAGCAAAGATCATTACTCAGTTCTGTACAGAAATTAAACATATTTAATAAATATGATACAGTATTATTGTATATTTACTTTTCTTTCAGTTTCCAGGCAAACGATTGATCCAGCAAAAACTAAGATCATATTTGGAATCAGCATACCCAAATTCATAAAGAAATGCCAAGAAATCAGATAAACATAATCTGTTTATCTTTTGAAATTTGCTATGTAGTATAATCATCTTGCATTTTCTTTTCTATCACTAGTCTTTTTCATTCATATCATTAAGATCTGAGCCTTTACCAGTATCTCTTAGTTGGTATAAAAAGCTTAGTAATAATTACTCCTCTGAACAATTCTCATTTGCATTTATTAACAACCTCAGTTTGTACTACTGAAAAGAATTTAAACTAAAACTGTTACAGGGCATTGCATCAACCACATCTTTACTTTTTTTCATTAAAGATTCCTTGCAACAACCACATCTTTACTCTTTTCGTTAAAGATTCCTTGCAGCAATCACCTACACAACTTCTATGATGTTTGCAGAGATAAAATTAAAAATAAATTAAGAACACATAAAATAATAATAATAAAATGATTAAAAAAATATACAGGTAAAAAAGATAAAATGAATGAAGAACACGTAAGTGGTTACAAGGTGAGATGCTTTCAAGGCAGAGTTCTTCTAACAGTGGACGCACACATCAATTTAAAAAGCAAAGTTGCCTTGTGACAGAAGCAGCTAGGATGTGACAATCTTCAAAGAAAGGGTGGAACAAGGAAGGGAGAAGGGAGAGGAAATAAGAAGGGAAACAAAAACTAGTTAGGATTTGTTGGTGGCAGATGACATGCATTTTCAACAAAATTATGAGTGTGTCATCATTATTCATCATATTGCAGAATGGTGGCCCCCATAATACGATGTACACTGGTCCCTTTATGCAATTAATACTCAGTCCCACACTAAGAATATTGAGTACCTCATGCTATGAGCACAGGCAGAAATTGAGCAAGTTGTCACTCACCTTAACATTTCTTTTACTCTTTCATTACTTGGAACCACTGGGTGACAGTGATCACAGTGCTGAAGTGGGATTTACTCAAAGAGGTAACTACCATCAAGGGTAAAGGGAAGGGTTTTTGCTTTCGTGAAGGTGACTAAGGTGGTCTGAGACAGTATTTAAATTCTATACGGTGGGACCAACTGATGATGTTACCAACAGCAAATTCAAAATGGGAAGCATTCAAAGAATTAATCTTGGAAGCTACTAGGCTTTTCATACCAACAAAGAAATATTGTTCAAGATTTAGGCCTAAATGAATGTCAGATGAACTAATTAGACATGTGACAGAGAAGAAAAATGCATGGGATACATATAAATTAACATGTGACACAGAAGCCTATGATAGATCAGGTAGCTAACAAACTAAATGAATATTTTGCATCTACATTCACACATGAGGAGTTATTCAGGGAGGGGAATGCCAGAGTTGAATACACCTCTGGCAGTAAGATAGATAATCTTATAACTGAGAGTAAAGTGGAGGAGAAATTGTTGAAGATAAACATAAGAAAGGCACCTGGGGTGGATGGAATCTCTCCAGTTATATTAAAGGAGGTGGCAAAGGAAGTAAGCAAACCCTTAGCCATAATTATAAGAGCTTCCCTGGACTCAGAGGAGGTACCCATGGACTGGAGATGTGCAAATGTGACCCCAATCCACAAAGGAGGATCAAAGGGAGACAGAGGTAATTACAGACCTGTTAGTTTAACTTCTGTTCCAGGGAAATTAATGGAGGCACTGGTTAAAGAAGCATTGCAGGATCATCTAGACAAGACTTCAGTTATAGCTCGAACACAGAATTGGGTTTGTTAAGGGGGAAGTCTTGTCTGACTAATTTGATTGGATACTATGATGTAGTCACAAAGGAACTGGATGCAAAGAATAACTGATTCATGTATTTGGATCTTAGAAAGGACTTTGATACTGTTGCACATGGAAGACTGCTTCACAAATTGGAGCAGTGTGGCATTGGAGGCAAATTGCTGCTGTGGATAAAGGGATGGTTCAGTGGGAGAAGACAGAGTGGTAATCAATGGACACTGCTCTTCGTGGACTAATGTTATTAGTGGAGTCCCTCAGGGTTCAGTGTTGGGCCCATTGTTGTTTTCTGTATTTATAAATGATATTGATGATGGTATACCAGGCTTAATGTCCAAGTTTGCAGATGACACTAATGACAGTACATTGCTGCAACAGGATCTAGAAAAGTTGAGCAGATGGGCTGAGAGGTGGCAAATGAAGTTTAACATTGACAAATGTAAAAATGCCTGTCCAGTTCCTCCTTAAATTTATTTAACCCATCAACTTCCACAACGACAGATGGAAGTTTGCTCCAGCAATTAACCACCCTTTGTGAATTGGGGATACATTTGCACATCTTCAGTCCATGGGGACCTCCCATGAGTCCAAGGATGCTCTCATGATTATGGCTAAGGGTTTGCTTAGTTGCTTTGCCGCCTCCTTTAATATAACTGGATAGATCCCACCCACCCCAGGTGCCTTTCTTATGTTTAACTTCAACAATTTCTCCTCCACTTTGCCCTCAGTTATTACAAAATCATTAAGCACCCTGCTACAATTTGATAACCTTCTACCATTTTCAAACCTTAATAATCCCTCATGTGTGAATGTAGATGCAAAATACTCATTCAGTTTCTTTGCTATCTGAACAGGATCATCAACAGTCGAACCATCGATATCAAGTGGACCAATCAGATTCATCCCCTTCCTTTTAGAGTTTATATAAGTAAAGAAATCCTTGCTGTTTTTCTTAGCATCTTTTGCCAAAGATTTCTCGTAATCTGCCTTTGCCTGCCTAACCTCCTTTGTGACCTGATTACAGACTAGCTTATATCTGCCATAGGCTTCTGAGTCGCTTGATAATTTATATGCATCCCATTCATTTTCCTTCTCTGCCACGAGTCTCATTAGTTCGTTTGATAACCATTTAGGCCTAAACCTTGAACAATATTTCTTAATAGGTATGAAACTTTTAGTAGCTTCTACTATTAATTCCTTGAATGCTTCCCACTTAAAATTTACTGTTGGTAACATCGTCAGTTGATCCCACTGTACAGAATTTAAAAACTGTCCAAGACCACTGTACTCATCTTTATGGAAGCAAAAACCCTTTCCTTTACCCCTGATGGTAATTATATCTTTAAGTAAATCCCACATCAGTACACTGTGATCACTGCCACCTATTGGTTCCTTTATCTGCAAATTCTTAATACACGAACGATCACTGCTGATAACCAGATCAAAAGTATTACCCTCTCTGGTTGCCTCTCGAACATGCTGCTGCAGAAAACAATCATCCAATAAATCCACAAAAGTTTTACTAGTGTGTGAGTGACCAACCCACAAGTTCCAGTCAATATCTGGGAAGTTAAAATCCCCCATAATAAGACATTCCAATTTACTAGCCCACTCTATTTCTCTGTACAATTGTTCATTGTACTCATTCGAGTCATTAGGCCTATAACACACTCCTACTCTTATTTTTGCTTTCGCAGTGCTTAGGTCACACCAAACTGACTCAACAGTGCACTGTCCATCTATATAAACTGGATGCACTTCTTTTGATTTTATGTTTTTCTTAATTAACAGCATAACACCTCCTCCCTTCCTATCCTGTCTATCCTTTCTGTACTCATTGTACTCCCCAGTTCTGCATTCCTTATATCTGTGTGACACCACGTCTCTGCTATCCCAACAATATCCGCCTTTGATGTCTTGACCAACACTTCAAATTCATCAAATTTATTTACTATACTTCTAGCATTGGTATACATGTATACCTATACTTCTAGCATTGGTATACATGTACCTATCATTATTATTAGTTACTTATTATTCTTATTATTAGTTGCATCAAATTTATTTACTATACTTCTAACATTGGTATACATGCAAGTATATGCCTATCCTTATTATTAGTTACCCTAACACATCCCATATACCCACCTGTTTCACGATGACTGCCATCAGTCCCAGCACCCCTCGCTCCAGGTCGCTACTTATTCTAATAGAAGTTGTGCAAGAATCACCTTCACCTCTGCCTGTGGCTACTTTTAACCTTTTTGTCTGTGAATTCCCCCCAAGCTAGCAGTTTTCTGACCCACCTGACACTGCCTCGATAGCATCAGCAAATAGTCTTGCACCATTTCTATTTAAGTGTATCCCATCCCTGTAGAACCAGTCTCTCCTTTTAACAAGCACAGACCACACTGAAAAAAATTCTATCCCTTGAGCCTTGCACACTCCCTCCAGGGCCGAATTGATTGACAAGGCTCTCATCATGTATTCCCTCCTATCTTCTCTGAGCAGAATTGCAGACACCTTAAAATTTGACCCTGATTCACGACATTTTTGCAACATTGACCCGTACTTGTTAAGTAAATCTGCAGATCTCCTACTCTTAATGTCATTGGTGCCAACGTGTACAACAATATCACCTTTTTTTGCCCTTAAAAGATGATATATGCTTTACAATGTCATCAACGTTTGCCCCTGGCAGACATACCCTGGTACTGTTCCATCTATCCTTTTTGCACAATATATTCCCGCCTCTCTGACAATAGAGTCACCAACAATAACTAGTTCCTTTGGGACCAGCGCATTCTGCCTTGGAGATTGTCGCTGTGTTGCCTGATGCCCAGGAGTGAGCTCTGGTGTTGAGTTGGGCAGCTGAGAGCTTGACGGGCCCCTCATATTAATTTCTTTGAGGGCATCTACCCTAAACCTCAAGCTCTCATAGACGCCCAGTAGAATGCTGAGTTGATGCCTAATTTCTAGAAACTCTATGCACCTGGCACACACAAAGACATCCTCCTTGGCTAGATCGTGTTCTGTTCCAGAGAGTTCGGCAAACATTTCACAAGTTGCACATTTTTTTAGACTGCGATGCATTGGAGAATTGCCCCCCTCAGTTCTTCCCCGAGTCACAGCACTCCTGCCACTTTGTGCTTGTTGCTTTGCTGCTCTAGTCTGGGGCATGATATTTTAAATTAATAAGATCAATAAATTTAATCAATTAATTGGCAATACTACGCTATCTAATAGAATCTTAAATGCAGTGATGCGTATTACGCTATATAATTATATGTTAGAGCTGCCTAGTTACTACAATTAAAAATTTGAATTCCCTACTACTCTATACAAAAACAATGGCTGCAAGATTCGAACGAAACAAAGGTTTTACGTATATTAAGTAGTAATCTGCAAAAACTCTTTATCTAAATTAAAAATAAATATGTAAGGTACTACACATGGGAAGCAGTAATCCCAGAATAACATATCAACTCTGTGGTACCACACTGACAATGGTAGAGAATAAAAAGCACCTGGGGGTAATTGTACAGGCAGATATGAAGTTTTCTGAGCAGTGCAGACGGTCTGCGAGAGTAGCTCATGGTGTCTTGTCAATGATATACAGGAATTTTTCTAGCAGGGATAAGGAGGTGATTATCCCCTTGTATAAGGCAATGGTCATGCCACACCTTGAGTACTGTATCTGTATACAGTACTCAAGTACTTAAAATGAGTCTGGAGGCCTCATTTTAAGAAGGATGTAGAGCTGTTGGAACGAGTACAGAGAAGGGCAACAAGATTAATGAATGGAACAAAGGGTTGCTCTTACGAAGAAAGGCTTAAGTTTTGCAAATTACAGTGTCTGGGGACTAGGTACCTGTGAGGTGATCTGATTGAGGTGTATAAAGCCTCGAATGGTTCGAGCATGTTCAATGCTGATGGGATTCTTCCTCTTGCTCAGAATAATCACCTGAGAGGGCATAAATTCAAATTGAGGAGAGACGGTTGTAGGATAGATGTGCAGAAGTTTGCCTTTAGCCAGCGGGTGGTTGATTGCTGGAACAAACTTCCTTCTGTTGTAGAAGTTGACAGCTTAAATAGATTCAAGACAGAACTTGACAAACATTTGGAGCCAGGGTATGGGTGAAATAAGGGGTTTTTTTTTTTTTTTTTGGCTGATGCTATATAAGCTTGCTTTCTTGCATCATGTGCCCTTGCTAATGCTAATTACAACTTTTATAATATTTACTCTTTCTCAGGTGACACACACAGGAATATAAAAATAAACTGAAGATGGCTGTGGAATAGAGGTGTGCAGGAATTTGCTTTTAGGCAGAGTCATTGATTGTTAGCATAACCATCCATTAATGTTGTGGCATAGAAAGGTTTATTAAATTTAAAGAGAGATTGGACAAATTATTAGAAGGGATGGGTAAGTGAAGTGGGTAAAAGTCCTCCCCTAATAATAATTTAGATAATCTTGTAAGTTCTGAGGTCATTGAGAATTTCAGTGATTGGGCAAATTGAGATGTTATAGAAATATTTTTCATTTCCAGACGACATACCAGCACTGGTCATCCAGAACTTGAACCCCGTGAACCACATCGTAAACCTGGAGATGAAGGATATGATCCTTATGATTTTGATGAGGATATGGAGACTGAAGAAGGTAGTAACTTATATTCACATATCTGTTTAATTTTAAAAGTAATTTTTGATTATGGAATAACCTAATTACACACCATTCCTAGAATGGAAATTATCTTAAAACCATTAAGGAGATTAATGTAACTTTCTTTAAAAATTTTTAAATTTTGCCAAAAATAATTTTTGTGCTTCCTTACTTTTGTAGGTTGGGGAGAGTTCTCACTTGTCAGTTACTAAATCATTGTATTAATTAGTACACAGTAAATCTTACTGAAATGTGAAATCTCTATAATCCAATCTAATGGCAGAGAAGATTATACTAAATAATTTTGAAGATTGTACTAGATTGTACTAGGTACTCAACGAGGAATATTACAACTTTCTGAAAGTGATAAAGCCCAAGAAACCTATAGGGAAGAAGAAATCCAAAGAAGAAAAAATTAGTCAAGAAACACTTGTCATGATGAACCGAAGACGACAAATGAAGAGCAAGAAAAACACTGACGGGGAGAAAATTGAGTATACTGAGTTATGCAAAGCCATTAGAGGGAGACTCAGAGAGGACATAAGAAGATTTAACACAAGAAAAGTAGAACAAACATTAAGGGAAAACAAAGGATTTAAATCAGCAGCCATGAGCAGTAATAAAGAAAGACAAATGATACTGAAACTGAAGAATAGCGATGGTGTACTTATAAACAGCAGAGAAGGCATAATTCAAATAGCAGAAGACTACTATAGAGAATTATACAAGGAGCAGGGGAATGATGCCAGCAGTGGGGAAGATGGATTGCAAAGTAGCAACACATACGACATACCCGATATTCTTCCTGATGAGGTAGAACATGCATTGAAGAAAATGAAGAATCGGAAAGCCCCGGGGGAAGATGAAGTTACTGTAGAGTTGTTAAAATTGGGAGGAAGAGACATAACACAAAAACTGGCAAGGCTCTTCACAAAGTGCATTAGAAAAGGTGTGACGCCTAAGCAGTGGAATAATGCAATCATAGTTTTGCTGCATAAGAAAGGAGATAAATCAGAAATTGGAAATTATAGACCAATTAGCTTGTTATCCCACATCTACAAGTTGTTCACAAGGGTCATTACTAACAGATTAGAAAGAATACTTGATGAGAATCAACTGAAAGGGCAAGCTGGCTTTAGGACAGGATTCTCAACTATGGATCACCTTCGCGTAATATCACAGCTAATGGAGAAAGGAAATGAATATAAAACACCATTATGCCTGGCATTTGTGGATTATGAAAAGGCATTTGACTCCATACAGCATAAGGCTATGTTTCGTTGCGCCTCCGTAGCCAGGTGGGAAGGAGCAGCAGTGTGTAGCACACGCTTCTTGATTAGACCGGGGTTCGAGCCCGTCACCACCAAATACGGAGGATGCGGAAAGGTCAGGGAATGACCACCGCATATCCCGGAGCAATATGGCCTTAGTTGCTAATGCTCCTAAAAACCAAAAATAATAATAATAAGCAATGTTTTGGGCACTGGAAAGACAAGGCATAGATACCCCATATATTATGATTTTGAAGAAAATATATGAGAGTGCTACCTCCTTTATTAGACTAGACAAAGACAGTAGGAAATTTAAAATCGAGAAAGGAGTTCGACAAGGAGACACAATATCTCCGAAGCTGTTTACTGCTGCCCTTGAGGGAGCTTTCAGAAGATTAGACTGCTCACAGAAAGGAGTCAATGTGAACGGAGAGTACCTAAACCATTTACGATTTGCAGATGACATTGTGGTCATAAGCCACGATCCCAAAGAATTAGAGGAAAATCTTAATCAGTTATGCACAGTTAGTAAGGATTTTGGACTAAAGATTTTGGAATATGGCTAAAACAAAAGTAATGATGAACAAGTATGCCACAGAAAGGGAAATAATGATTGAAGGAGCAGTAATTGAAAAGGTGGAGTCATATACTTATCTGGGACAAGTTATTAGCTGTAATAATGATAAATGGCTGGAAGTCAAGTGAAGAATAAATTTTGGATGGATAGCATTCAGGAAATATAGTCACATACTGAAGAGCAATATCCCAGTTTGTCTGAAACGTAAAATAATGAACCAATGTATACTCCCCACCATGACTTATGGAAGTGAAACTTGGGCACTCACAAAAAAGAATGGAAGAGAAGCTGAGAACTACACAGCGAAGAATGGAACGAATTATATTGGGAATCAAACTGTTAGGTAAGAAGAGAAACACATGGATTAGGCAGCAAACTCAAGTAAAGGACATTCTTATCAAAACTAAAGAACTAAAATGGTCTTGGGCAGGACACATAGCTCGAAGACATGATGACAGATGGACTAAGAAAATAACAGAATGGTACCTAAGAGGAGCTAGAAGAAAACCTCGAAGACAAAGGCGGAGATGGATAGATGAAATTCATGAGTTTGTGGGTAGTAAATGGATGGCCAGTGCTCAAAACAGAAGGAACTGGAAAGTTGCTGGAGAGGCCTTCATCCTGCAGTGGATTGAAAATGGCTGATGATGATGATGACTAGATAATTTTTTAAAGTTATCTAGTATAATCTTCAAACTTTCACTTCATAACTTTCTGAACTTTGGGCTAATAAGTAACAAAAGTAGCATTTTTCTAATAATTGAGCCAGAATCAAGAGAGGAAGATCGATCAGAAATCCATTTGATTGGCTGACATGTTTGTATTGAGCATGGGAATCAATTTATGTTCCAACCAGAAGGAGGAACCCAGACTTTTGCAAACATTCTATCAATCAAGACTTTTGTTAACTACATTGATAACCTCATCAAAATATGGTTATCAATGCAATAATAACTAAAAATTTTGAGGGCATAGCATGAAAATTTGATCCACACTACCTTAGACTAGAGTAGTAACTGATTTATTATTTCAATCAATCAGTTGTTATTTAGAAGTATTATCCTGCTAAAAATCCTCATGGTAGATTCACCACTGCTCGGTGAGAGGAGGAAAATTTGAGGATGTGAACTACCCATCCCAGTGACTGCAGGGTGTGGAAGACATTTGGTTTAGTGCATGAAGCTACTGAAAAAATCCTTTTTCTTTGCTTTAGAATTCTTGTCAATGTCAGAACACCATACACTCTGCTGCTTCAGCCATTGGAAGAGTTTTCTTTTGTAAATGAACTCACTGGAAGTAACTATCAATGGGTTTAATTTGTAATTTCAGTGAGCAGATAAATTTTCCTTAAAAGCAGCTGAAAGCTGTTTATTTCACCATGGATTGGAATGATGCAAAATTATTACACAATCCTAGAAAAATAATGAAACTAATCCATTGCAAAAACAAACAGTCCACACTAATACAAGGCAGGCATTGTATTAATTTGGACTGTGATCTGATCCAAGTTCAAAGCAGCAGACTGAAGGCAGGTGTCAGAGTTAAGAATCCATATCTACATGACCAATATTGATTGAGCTGGTGCCAGAGGAGGACAGTACTTTAAATTTTAAGACTTTCAGATTATCGACCAGGTTACCATTCATCCAGCCAGCCACCATTCATGTCCTAATGGTGGCTGGGATTGCAAGGTTGAATTTTTCTGTAATGATTTTGAAGCCATTTATTATTGGAATTATTATTTAAAACATTTGCAAATGCAAATGTTGTCAGTTACTAATATAATAATTCTAGCTATTAAGCCAATAATTTACAAGTAAGACAAGAAACCTGAAGTATAAGACAAACAGCACAGACTGTTACTGTGAGAGAATGAGAGATATGTCATCTGTCATCGTTACAGACTCAGAATTACCTCTAAAGGAAATAACTTTTTGATGTGTCTGCAATAGGATTGAAATTCTATCACCTCTTTTACTAGGCCATGTAAATGAATTTTCATCATAACCAAATTTGAGGGCTATTGATTGCGGTGACTCAATGTCTCTCAGTCAAGTTTCTATTAGGTTGATAAAATCAAAAGAGTTTCAAGAAAATGTTTGATACAGTGATTCAGGTTTGTTTCTAACAAAATTCATTTTTGCACATTCTCATACTCTGACTTCACCTACTCAAGCCCCCCACTTCCTGGCCTTGTTATATAACAACTTATTATACAAATCTGAGCTGTCCACCATTCTATTTTGAAATAAGATGGCCACCTCGAAATAGAGTTGCAGTATATTTGAAACCCTTTTGTTTATACTTGAAACAATTTTATAATAAAATTGTTTATAATAGAAACAAAGTTTATAATAAAATTGTTAAATTTAGTTGCACTGAGGTCATCATCCTTGTCTAAATTTCTTTCAATCATCTTGAAAGAAGAGGAGAAAAATAAAATTCCAATTACTGTATTTCTTCGATTCTAAGATGCACTTTTTTCCCCTATAAACATCTCTAAAAACGGGGTGCATCTTAGAATCGATGGCATCTTACAATTGCAGTTTTTTTTTTCAATTTTCCCGCACTTTGCACAGCACCATACATTTTGTTTTTATGTGGAAACCCCACCTCCAAGTTATTGCATTCTCCAATTCCATTGGAGAATAAAGTGGCGTGGGTGATTTCACGTGCTTTCGAAATGTGAAGCCACCGTTATTTCATTATAGTGGAGCTCACTCAGCGAAAACTAGGAAGTTTTGTTTGTATCTTCGAAAGTATGTAAGAAGTGGAGTTACTGTATTTCGTTAATTTTGATCCCTTACTGCACATTAAAATGTCAAAAAGATTGCACTACGAAGCCGCATTGAAACAAAAAGTTATTTTGTATGCAAAAGAACATGGAAACTTGAGCTGTGGGTCGGCATTTTGACATTAGTGAAGTAAATGTTCGTCATTGGAGAAATGATCGCAATTCCATATTTTCATGCAAAGCAACAACCAAGTGTTTTACAGGGCCTAAGAATGGAAGATTTCCACAAGTCAATGAAGCTGTGAAACGTTTTGTAATGGAGACACGCACAAAAGGATTACCCATCACTCGACAAGCCATGCAATTGAAAGCTGGAGAAATTGCCAAGTCCCTCGGAATAGAGAAAATAATTTTTAAAGGCTTTTTAAAGACTCGTGTATCGTAGTGGATTATAATTAAGGCACCGAACATCTGTTTGTCAAAACATTGCTGCAGACTTTCAGCATAAGCTGATTAACTTTCAGCGACAGGTGATGAAATTAAGGGAAAAAAAGAAACTGAGTTTAGTCAAATTGGAAATGCTGATGAAACCCCAGTTCATCAAAGATGAACTAGGGTTTTCGAGGCATATCGAAGTTTCTTTGATATGCCTCGAAATTACACAGTCGATGCTAAAGGTGCTAAAGAAATCAAGATTATAAGCACAGGTTACGAAAAACAGCATATCACTGTGATGCTATGCTTCACTGCTGATGGTCGAAAATTGCCACCATATTTAATTTTAAATAGAAAAACCATACCAAAGAATGAAATTTTCCCCAAAGATATTTATTGTGCATGCACAAAAAAATAAATGGATGTCGGCAGAGCTTATGGAAGACTGGCTAAATGTTGTGTGGAATAGATGTCCTGGAAGTCTTTGTAACCCGCCTAGCATGCTAGTACATCATGCATTTCGTGGACATTTGTCCAAATGTGTCAAAAATAAAATCGTGCAAAAACGTAGTGACTTGGTTGTGATTCCTGGTGGCATCATCAGCCATTTTCAATCCACTGCAGGATGAAGGCCTTTCCAGCAACTTTCCAGTTCCTTCTGTTTTGAGCATTGGCCATCCATTTACTACCGACAAACTCATGAATTTCATCTATCCATCTCCGCCTTTGTCTTCCAGGTTTTCTTCTAGCTCCTCTTAGGTACCATTCTGTTATTTTCTTAGTACATCTGTCATCATGTCTTCGAGCTATGTGTCCTGCCCAAGACAATTTTTAGTTCTTTAGTTTTGATAAGAATGTCCTTTACTTGAGTTTGCTGCCTAATCCATGTGTTTCTCTTCTCATCTAACAGCCTGATTCCCAATATAATTCGTTCCATTCTTCGCTGTGTAGTTCTCAGCTTCTCTTCCATTCTTTTGGTGGGTGCCCAAGTTTCACTTCCATAAGTCATGGTGGGGAGTATACATTGGTTCATTATTTTACGTTTCAGACAAACTGGGATATTGCTCTTCAGTATGTGACTATATTTCCTGAATGCTATCCATCCAAAATTTATTCTTCTCTTGACTTCCAGCCATTTATCATTATTACAGCTAATAACTTGTCCTAGATAAGTATATGACTCCACCTCTTCAATTACTGCTCCTTCAATCATTATTTCCCTTTCTGTGGCATACTTGTTCATCATTACTTTTGTTTCAGCCATATTCATCTTTAGTCCAAATTCCTTACTAACTGTGCATAACTGATTAAGATTTTCCTCTAATTCTTTGGGATCGTGGCTTATGACCACAATGTCATCTGCAAATTGTAAATGGTTTAGGTACTCTCCATTCACATTGACTCCTTTCTGCGACCAGTCTAATCTTCTGAAAGCTTCCTCAAGGGCAGCAGTAAACAGCTTCGGAGATAGTGTCTCCTTGTTGAACTCCTTTCTCAATTTTAAATTTCCCACTGTCTTTGTCTAGTCTAATAAAGGAGGTAGCATTCTCATATATTTTCTTCAAAATCATAATATATGGGGTATCTATGCCTTGTCTTTCCAGTGCCCGAAACATTGCCTTATGTTGTATGGAGTCAAATGCCTTTTCATTAGCATTAGCATTAGTAGAGGCATTTGATGCAAGAAAGCAAGCTTATGCAGCATCAGCCAAAAAAAAAAAAAAAAAACCACTTCCACTTCACCCCTCTGTTTGTTCAAAATACCTGTCCAGCTGAGCCTTAAACTTATTTAGGCTATCAACCTCCACCACAAGGGATGGAAGTCTGTTCCACCAACCAACCACCCGCTGGCTAAAGGCAAATTTCCGCACGTCTATCCTACATCTGTCTTTCCTCAATTTGAATTTATGCCCTCTCAGGTGATTTTTCTGAGCTAGAGGAAGAATCCCATCAGCATTGAGCATGCTTAAACCATTCAAGGCTTTATACACCTCTATCAGATCACCTCGCTGGTGCCTAGTCTCCAGACACTGTAATTTGCAAAACTTAAGCCTTTCTTCGTAAGAGCACCCCTTTGTTCCATTCACTAATCTTGTTGCCCTTCTCTGTACTCGTTCCAGCAGCTCTACATCCTTCTTGAAATGAGGCCTCCAGACCTGTATACAGTACTCTAGGTGTGGCCTGACCATCGCCTTATACAATGGAATAATCACCTCCTTATCCCTGCTGAAAAAATTCCTGTATATCATTGACAATACTCCATGAGCTACTCTTGCAGCCCGTCTGCACTGCTCAGAGAACTTCATATCTGCCTGCACAACCACCCCCAAGTCCCTTTCATTCTCTACCACTGTCAGTGTTGTACCACAGAGTTGATACGTTGCTCTGGGGTTGCTGTTTCCCATGTGTAGTACTTTACATTTGTCAATGTTAAACTTCATTTGCCACCTCTCAGCCCATCTGCTCAACCTTTCCAGATCCTGTTGCAGCAGCATAGTGTCAGTAGTGTCCTTGACAACCCTGCCAACCTTTGTATCGTCTGCAAACTTGGACATTAAGCCCGATATACCATCATCAATATCATTTATAAATACAGAAAACAATAATGGACCCAACACTGAGCCCTGAGGGACTCCACTAATAACGTCAGTCCAGTTCATAATCCACAAATGCCAGGCATAATGGTGTTTTATATTCATTTGCTTTCTCCATTAGCTGGGATATTATGTGAAGGTGATCCATAGTTGAGAATCCTGTCCTAAAGCCAGCTTGCTCTTTTGGTTGATTCTCATCAAGTATTCTTTCTAATCCTTGTGAACAAAAAGTTGTTCACAAAGGTCATTACCCTTGTGAACAACTTGTAGATGTGGGATAACAAGCTAATTGGTCTATAATTTCCAATTTCTGATTTATCTCCTTTCTTATGCAGCAAAACTATGATTGCATTATTCCACTGCTTAGGCGTCACACCTTTTCTAATGCACTTTGTGAAGAGCCTTGCCAGTTTTTGTGTTATGTCTCTTCCTCCCAATTTTAACAACTCTACAGTAACTTCATCTTCCCCCGGGGCTTTCTGATTCTTCATTTTCTTCAATGCATGTTCTACCTCATCAGGAAGAATATCGGGTATGTGTTGCTATTTTGCAATCCATCTTCCCCACTGCTGGCATCATTCCCCTGCTCCTTGTATAATTCTCTATAGTAGTCTTCTGCTATTTGAATTATGCCTTCTCTGCTGTTTATAAGTACACCATCGCTATTCTTCAGTTTCAGTATCATTTGTCTTTCTGTATTACTGCTCATAGCTGCTGATTTAAATCCTCTGTTTTCCCTTAATGATTGTTCTACTTTTCTTGTGTTAAATCTTCTTATGTCCTCTCTAAGTCTCTTTCTAGTGGCTTTGCATAACTCAGTATACTCAATTTTCTCCCTGTCAGTGTTTTTCTTGCTCTTCATTTGTCGTCTTCGGTTCATCATGACAAGTGTTTCTTGACTAATTTTTTCTTCTTTGGATTTCTTTTTCCCTATAGGTTTCTTGGGCTTTATCACTTTCAGAAAGTTGTAATAATCCTCGTCGATATCTTGGTCCTGAGCAGTCTGCAGAAGCTCAAACTTGTTCTTAAATTCCAGTACATACTGCTTTTTCTCCTCTTCTGTTATGTCAAAGACCTTTTTATTATTTACTCAAGTCAGTTTCTTCCTTTCCTTTCCTACGTCTATATCAAGTGTACATCTTACCATTCTGTGATCACTTCCAACATTGACCTTATTCAGGACAGTAACATCATTCACAATATTTCTTCTGTTAGTGAGGATGAAGTCGATTTCATTAGTTGTTAATCCATTTGGACTCTTCCATATCCACTTTCTGTTCACCCTTTTCTTGAAAAAAAGTGTTCATTACTGACAGTCCTTGAGATTCTGCAAATTCCACAAGTCTTTCACCTCTTTCATTTCTTTCACCAATTCCAAAATTTCCTATAGTTCCCCTTTCTGCGCTGTTTTGTCTTTTTCCAACCTTAGCATTGAAGTCTCCCATAATAATAGTGTAGTGGGTTTTCTGCTCATCTAGAAGACTCAATTTCAGTGTACATTTCTTCAACCTCTTCGTCATCATCATGGCTCGATGTTGGTGCATAAATCATTATAACCTTTAGCTTGTACCTCTTAGAAATCTTGAGTATTAGTCTTGACACTCTTGGTGATGTACTTTTGAATTCTAAACTGTTGTTTTTAAAATCTTTATGGACCAGAAACCCATCTCCACCTTCACTCCTTTCACTGTTTCCATTGGTGTACAACAGATTTCCACTTGATAAACTTATAAGTGATTCATTTCTTCTTCTTGTTTCAGCCAAACTGATGATATTCCAATTCACATTTTCTAATTCCTTTTCCAGCTCTAATATCCTGTCTTCACCGATGAGTGATCTTACGTTATAACAGGCCAAGTTCAGTTTCCGTGCATGGCAGCCTGGTCGTACCCAGAGATTCTTAGCACCCTCTGCTTCCACTCTGATCCTCTCGCTGCCGTAAGAGGGGGAATGAAAGCTGCTGGGGACTGAGGGTCCTGGTGCCATGACTAGCCAACTACAGCCACTCGATGTTTCAGTCAACAAACCATTTAAGGATTACTTGAGAAAGGAATATGAATCCTGGCTGTTGACCGACAACCTTCCGCTGACACCTTCCCGAAAAATTAAGAAAGCACTGCAATCAAAATTGGCAGAATGGGTACCAACAGTTTGGAAGCTGATCCCAGAAAGAATAGTAAAGCACTCATTTAAAAAATGTTGCATCACCAACGCTCTCGATGGCTCAGAAGATGATATATTATGGGATAATGAAGATAACGACGGCTCAGAAGAATCTGACCCTGAATGTGAAGTAGACTCTGATATTGATTCAGATGCAGATATCGACCTCAGAAGATTCAGAAGGAAGTGATGAATAACATACCTACTGATAAATACTGATACTATTATTGTTAGTAAATTGAATTCTATTATAATAAAAATATTAGTTAGATTTATTTTAGTGGTTTATTTTATTTTTTTTCTTAGAATCAAAGCGTTTTTTTCTGAAATTAAGGTGCATCTTACAATCGATGGCATCTTAGAATCAAAGAAATACGGTAATGTCATAAATTTGAAATATGGGACTCAATCTGATTCATTAAGAAAAATTTCAATTTCTGAATTGCTGTTATCCACTAGTTTTTGTTATGAAAATTGATACAATATGATAACTGCTCTCAGAAGAAAAGCTGAAACGTTTTCGTGGTATATTTGATTATGGTTATAGAAAAAATTATGTTATGCCTTACAGGCAAATTGCACAAATCCGTGATAGTGAATATTTGTGACCACAATAAAACCAAGATATCAAAATGCATGATGTACATACCACATATGGGCAAATCAATTTTCAAACAGTGCATCTACTCGTACTGTCAGGTAAGTAGTTAATAGAATGAATACATTCATGATTTCTGTAATAAGTATTCCATAGTTGAAGTGTTTTTCCCCCCTCAAGTAAAAGAATTGAATTCAAGAATCCTTTTTGCGTTGTAATCAACATTCTTAAAATTAAAACTCTGCTGTTACCTTTGTATATCAAAATGTATATTTAACACCTCTAAACTGCTCGTCATTACAATAACTATTGTAGTTTACCAAATAAATTATGATTTAAAGGTTTCATCTTAATTAGCATGCTCATACATTGATAATATAGCCCTTTTTTGATATTGGTCCCAATAAGTAGCTGATAACAGTAACCAGTGATAATATTAAGTGACATTCACTGTAAAAATTAGAAAAGGGAAAAAGTTTTAGAAGAGGAGCTTAGGGTGACTAACAAAAATTTCTCCACAAATTACAAAGCTGTGCAGTCAATACCAGGCTCAAAACCAAATTTCACATTAATGTTTTTTTAAATGCTGTTTGATAGATTATCTTTCATTTAACTTATTTTGTGGAGTAATTAAATCTGTATGCATAGATTTTTGTACTTACTGTGAAATGACTTCCCTTATGCCTGTACTAATTTGATGTTAATAAACAAAAATTTTGTTATATATTTTGCCAAAATTATGATATATTATTGTTAAATTAAGAATTTTATTACATTTAACTAAACAAATTGCAGGATATTTCAGAGACTGCTGGTAGTCATTGCGTTACAAGTAAACACATGGGTTGTGTTAGGGTAGCTAAGAATAGAAACAGGTGCATGTATACCTGCGTGTACACCAATGCTAGGAGTTTGGTAAATAAATTTGATGAATTTGAGGTATTGCTCAAAACATCAAAGGCAGATATTGTTGGGATATCAGAGACGTGGTGTCACACAGATATAAGTAATGCGGAACTGGAATTTGGGGAATACAATGTATATAGAAAGGATAGACAGGACAGGAGGGGAGGAGGGGTTATGCTATTAATTAAGAAACACATAAAGTCAAAGGAAGTGAAGCCAGTTGACATCGATGGACAGGGCAGTGTCGAGTCAGTTTGGTGTGACATAAGCATAGGGAAATCAAAATTGAGAGTAGGAGTGTGCTATAGGCCTAATGACTCTGATGAGTATAATAATATATTGTACAGGGAAATAGAGTGGGCCAGTAAATCAGAGAGTCTTATAATGAGGGATTTTAATTTCCCAGATATTGACTGGAATTTGTGGGTTGGTCACTCGCACACTAGCAAGGCTTTTGTGGATTTATTGGATGATTGTTTTCTACATCAGCATGTTCGTGAGGCAACAAGAGGGAGCAATACTCTTGATCTGATTATCAGTAGTGATTCTTCATGCATTAAGAACCTGCAGATAAATGAACCACTAGGTGGCAGTGATCACAGTGTGTTGAAGTGGGATTTACTCAAGGAGGTAACTACCATCAGAGGTAAAGGGAAGGGTTTTTGTTTTCGTAAAGGCGACTATGATGGTCTGAGACAGTATTTAAATTCTATACAGTGGGACGAACTGATGATGTTACCAACAACAAACTCAAAATGGGAAGCATTCAAGGAACTAATATTGGTGGCTACCAGGCTTTACATACCAACTAAGAAATATTGTTCAAGGTTTAGGCCTAAATGGTTGTCAGATGGACTAATGAGACATGTGGCAGAGAAGAAAAATGCATGGGATACATACAAATTAATGGGTGACATGGAAGCCTATGATAGATATAAGTTGGTCTGTAACCAAGTCACAAAGGAGATTAGGCAGGCAAAGGCAGACTACGAAAAATCCTTGGCAAAGGATGCAAAGAAAAACAGAAAGGAGTTCTTTACATACTTGAACTCGAGAAGGAAAGGGATGAATCAGATTGGTCCACTGGATATTGATGGTTCAACAGTTGAGGATCCTGCTCAGGTGGCTAACAATCTAAACGAGTATTTTGCATCTACATTCACGCATGAGGAGTTATTCAGGAAGGAGAATGATGTAGGTAAAGTAAACATTGGCAGTGAGCTGGATGATTTTGTAATAACTGAGAGGAAAGTGGAGGAGAGATTGTTGAGGATAAACATAAAAAAGGCACCTGGGGTGGATGGGATCTATCCAGTTATATTAAAGGAGGCAGCAAAGGAAGTATGCAAACCCCTAGCCATAATTATGAGAGCTTCTTTGGACTCAGGGGAGGTACCCATAGACTGGAGATGTGCAAATGTAACCCCAATTCACAAAGGAGGATCAAAGGCTGACACAAGTAATTATAGACCTGTTAGTTTAACTTATGTTCCAGGTAAATTAATGGAGGCACTGGTTAAAGAAGCACTGCAGGATCATCTAGACAAGAATTCAGTTATAGCTCAGACGCAGCATGGTTTTGTTAAGGGCAGGTCTTGCCTGACCAATTTGATTGGATACTATGATGTAGTCACAAAAGAACTGGATGCAGGGAATAACTTTGATATTATATATTTGGATCTTAGAAAGGCTTTTGATACTGTTGCACATGGAAGACTGCTGCACAAATTGGAGCAGTGTGGCATTGGAGGCAAATTGCTGCTATGGATAAGGGGTTGGTTGAGTGGCAGAAGACAGAGAGTGGTAATCAATGGACACTGCTCAACGTGGACTAATGTTATTAGTGGAGTTCCTCAAGGTTCAGTGTTGGGTCCGTTGTTGTTTTCGGTGTTTATGAATGATATTGATGATGGGATATTAAGTTTAATGTCCAAGTTTGCAGATGATACAAAGGTTGGCAGGGTCGTTAAGGACACTACTGACGCTATGCTGCTGCAACAGGATCTGGAAAGGTTGAACAGATGGGCTGAGAGGTGGCAAATGAAGTTTAACATTGACAAATGTAAAGTACTACATATGGGAAACAGTAACCCCAGAGCAACGTATCAACTCTGCGGAACTACACTGACAGTGGTGGAGAATGAAAAGGACCTGGGGGTAATTGTGCAGGCAGATATGAAGTTCTCTGAGCAGTGCAGACGAGCTGCAAGAGTAGCTCATGGTGTCTTGTCAATGATATACAGGAATTTTTCTAGCAGGGATAAGGAGGTGATTATTCCCTTGTATAAGGCAATGGTTAGGCCACATCTTGAGTACTGTATACAGGTCTGGAGGCCTCATTTCAAGAAGGATGTAGAGCTGCTGGAACGGGTACAGAGAAGGGCAACAAGATTAGTAAATGGAACAAAGGGTTGCTCTTACGAAGAAAGGCTTAAGTTTTGCAAATTACAGAGTCTGGAGACTAGGCACCGGCGAGGTGATCTGATAGAGGTGTATAAGGCTTTGAATGGTTTGAGCATGCTCAATGCCAATGGGATTCTTCATCTTTCTCAGAATAATCACCTCAGAGGGCATAAATTCAAATTGAGGAAGGACGGATGTCGGATAGATGTGCGGAAATTTGCCTTTGGCCAGCGGGTGGTTGGTTGGTGGAACCAACTTCCATCACTTGTTGTTGAAGTTGATAGCCCAAAGAAATTTAAAGCTCAACTGGACAGGTATTTTGAACGAACGGAGGGGTGAAATGGGAGAGGGTTTTTTTTTTTTTTTTTTTTGGCTGATGCTGAATAAGCTTGCTTTCTTGCATCATATGCCTCTACTAATGCTAATGCTAATGCTAAATTAAATGATGACTTGTTTCTTACTAACCATATATCAGATATTTTTATTAATTGCACTCTACAAATAATTTTATTTGTTTTTAATCAGAGAAATTTATCATTTCTGTTTGTTTTTATTGCATTTCTTAGACTGACTCGAGGTATGTGCTGACAGCATAATTCACACAGGCACCACAAACATAGGGAGGGGGGACCTAGTGGGATATAACACCATCTCTAATGGTATATGCAAATAACATTGTCTCATTATTTTTGATATTTTTAATGCCAAAATAGATTAAAATGAAACTACAAGCTGTAATACTGATTTGTAGAATATTTGTTATAACTATTCTATTTACTTGCCCTCGTTTTGTGCCAGTCCAATTTGCGCTGGTCACTAACCACAAGGCCATTTTTATTTATTTATTTTTTCAATTTTTTTATAAATTGAAAGTTTAAAATCATCAGACGAAATTTAATGGCATTGTACTGTACTATGTATCATGCACTGTTCACGTGATCAAGAACAATTGAACTAATCAGCAATTAGCGCATCCGTATCAGAGACGAGAAAATTTCCCGCTCTCAGAGTAGCTACTTGTGGAAGTGGGAGGCAAAGCATTCAGTTGGGTGTTTGCACCTTGTACACGTGTTGGAAATTTATTACTAATTGTGCTATTAATAAGTTAAATGCATAATCATTAATAGCAGTGTGCAGCTCTTGCCAGTTGTGTTAAGTTTTTAATTTAATTAGAATAAAGAGACACCATGTCTGGTAAAAGAAATTCAATGAATACTATTGAAAATGAAAGCTTGAAAAAGGCACATCCATCTATTACTTTGGAAAATAAGATGGAGCTTATTTGGAGGATGGAAGCTGGTGAAAGCCACCCTAATGTGTGTAGGGCTATGAATATGTCTACATCGACTGTTACTACAATTATGAAGAATGCTGATAAAATAAAAGAATCAATTCAAAGTACTACAAGAGTAAGTGCTACACAAGTTAGTTACAGCAGAAATAAGCTTTTGGAAAAAATGGAGCAATTGCTGACAATTTGGGTCGATGATTTAAACCAAAAAAACATTCCCTCTACCCAAGCTGTAATAACTGAAAAGGCTAAGTCAATTTTTGAAGACTTAAAGAAGAAAGGTCAGTGCAATGAAATATTTTTGGCTAGCAAGGGAGGGTTCATGAGATTTAAAGCAAGAACTAAATGCAGAAGTGTGAAAATTACTGGCGAGGCAGCAAGTGCAGATGTTGAGGCAGCTGCCGCATTCCCTGCAGAGTTTCAGGCCATAGTACAGGAGGGTAATTACCCTTCAGATCTCATCTTCAATGTTGATGAAACCGGCCTTTATTGGAAAAAATTGCCCTCAAGAACCTTTATTGCCCATGAAGAAAGGTTGGCTCCTGGATTTAAAGCATCAAAAGACAGGCTGACACTTTTGTTGGGAGCAAATGTGTCAGGCAATTTAAAATTGAAGCCAATGTTGGTGTACCATTCAGAAACACCATGTTACCTGTGTACTGGAAGTCAAACAAGAAGGCTTGGGTGACACAGGACATCTTCTTAGATTGGTACACCAACTATTTTTGCCCTGCTGTTCTCAAATTCTGCAATGACAAAAATTTTCCAACCAAGGCTATTCTTCTTTTGGACAATGCCCCTGGACATCCTACAAATCTGGGTGAAGTCAGAACACCTCGTAAAGTTAATGTTGTCTGCATGCCCCCTAATACAACATCAGTTTTGCAACCAATGGACCAGGAGGTAATAGCTGCCTTTAAAGCTTATTACCTGCGGCAAACATTTACAGAAATGGTGAAGGCTTTGGATGTGTCCAACATTACCATTAGAGAATACTGGCAATCGTTTGATATCTTAAAGGGTATCAATCACATTAACACAGCCTGGCAAGAAGTGACTGTCAATTGTCTAAATGGAGTGTGGCGTAAACCTCTCCCAGACCCCATGCATGACTTCGGAGGATTCAAGCCACAACAGAATGTTGTAGAAGACATCAGCAGGCTGGCACAAGGGGCAGGGTTAGAAGTTACAGTTGAAGATGTAACTGAGCTCTTGAAGAGTCATGCAGAGACTCTTTCAAAGGAAGACCTTGAAGAGTTAGCTGCAAAACTTAGCCAACAGCAGGAGGAAGAGACAGAAGAAGACTCTCCTCCAAAAATTATGAAGACCAGTGATCTACAAAGGATCTTTGCAGGTGTAGTGTTGCTCGCTCTACACCAGGCAGTCGAAATCCAGGCAATCAACACTTGATCCTTTCTTCAAAAAAGGCAATCTTTTCAATCAGGGCCGTCAACAGCAGATCCTCAACCAGGACCTTCAAGAGCCAACTAAAACTTTGACATTACACCACTGTAAAATTGTTTTAAGTATGTAATTAATTTATTTTTTATTTACATGTACATACTGTATTTATGGAGGTTAAAAATAAAACACTTTCTTTAATTAAAAAAGTTTATTTCTTTTCTTTAAATATACCAGTATTGAAAAGGGTAGGTAAAATTTTTGGTGCCCAGAACCTAACCCTGTGATTTCCCACTGACTCCATGATATAAAGGATTCCATTTGTACCGATTCGATTTGCGCCTGTCCCCCCAGGAACCTAATCCCAGCGTAAATCGAGGGCTACCTGTACTTTGTTTTCCGTAGGTCACACTTATGGAAATACAAAGGTTGTATAATCTTTGTATTTTTTATAGGTATGACTGTTTCCTCATAACCAGTTGCTTGTTATTGTATAACAAATTGGTGTGATGTTAATATGTTCATAAATGTCAACCTTTAATGACATAAAATATTTTGTTGGTCACTAGTTATCTGTTTGCTGTTTCATTATAATAAATGGTATAATTTCTTATGAGTGTATTTCTTTTCAGAAGATGGCCAGCGCAAACTTTCGAGCATTCCAAAAGCTGTGGCACCTCTTTCTAAAGATGAATCAGTTTCAAGAGGGGATGGTTCTGGAAAGAAACTAGAAATTTCAGAGGAAAGGTAAGAACTAAAATTGAAATGGAAAAAGAAAATAGCATTTTTAAAGATGTTTAAAAAACTACAAATGTTAGCCTTAAAGAAGGTTATTGAATCTGTAATACCCAAGGACAGTATATGGATTGGACTGAGAAGGCAGATGCCTCTTTATATTGGACTTGGATTTCTGTAGATCAAAATTTTTTATTGTTTGCTGTCTTTTTTTTTTACAAATAACAGTAACTGTTCCTCGGTGAAAGCTTTCAGGAATATTTATTATTTCAAGTACCGGGTTTTTCCGTTAAGAGGCCCACCCAAATATAGGCCCATCTGGGCCTATATTAGGATTTTGTTTTCCAAATAGAAGCCCATGGGCTTTTATTGGGGACGAATAATATCGCACTTTCTCGTAACATACCGTATATTGGCACTCTGCGCATGCCCGAGATGTCATTGCAATAGATGTGAACTGCGCGTCTTTACTCGTTGTCAGAATATTTAACCCTAAAAATGAAAAATAAAAAGTCTAGTAAACGAAAATCGTATACTATCCAGGAAAAACTACAGTTTGTGACACGTTTAAAAGCAGGGGAAAGTCAAAATTCGATATCGCAACAACATCGCATTGACAGGAAAAATCTTCGCCGTTGGTTGCAACAAGAAGCAGAATTATTGAAGCTGGTTAAAAAACGTAAACACAAACGTCTTGAGGGTGCAGGAAGAAGGCGTTTTATCCCGAAATTGAGAAAAAAACTATTTGAATTTTTCAAAAAGGAACGAAATAACCACCGATCAGTTACCTATAACACATTGCAAAACTATATTTTCTCACCAGAATTTGGCCTTAAAATACCACCGGCTTTTAAAGTAAGCAACAAGTTCTTATTTGGATGGACCAGGAGACATCGGATTAGATCACGTAAAATAACTCATCATGGACAACTCGAATTGCTCTGATACAACAGGTTCTGAATGAAAATTACTAATATAAATAATTCTCTTCTTGCAATTATTATTTGTCTTATATATTTATATTTTTTAAGATAATAAGAATAATTTTTAATTTCATACTGTTCTATTGTTGCAATAATTAAAATAAAAATAACCTTTCATTAATCAAATAAATATTATTTCAAAATAAACCTGTTTCCGTTAAGAAGCTCATGGGCTTCTATTTAGGGACAACATGAGAACCTTAAAAATGCAAAAACCAAATACAAGCCCATGGGCCTCTTAACGGAAAAACCTGGTACTATATTTATTCCTTAAATTCCTTGAAATAAATCATTCATAGATGAGAGAAAATACCATGTTGCATCAAATTTAATGTGCTTATATAGAAGTAATATGCAACTTGTGTCAATTCAGAAATAAATGGGAACAGTGTAGTATAGTGTTGATTAACAAGCGGCATTGGGAGCCCCCAACTCCACATTTGTATGCTCTGTGTCAGTAGAAACTCTGTAAACGCCTGAGATAGTGTGAGTTTTAGTTTTGAGTTGTGCTGATCTGTTGTTCCTCTGGACATTTAGCCACAGGGCCCTAGCGGGACCCCACATTGCCCATCCACTGCCCCAAGGAGGTAGGCCAGGTATAGTAGGGAATAGAAAGGTCTCTGGTGGCAGTGAACCTTGGGTGATGCCTGAGCTTGCCAGGGAGGGTCCCAGAAGAAGAAAAAAAAAAAAACTCTGGAAAGCGAAAAAGGGAGGAAGACAGATGAGGAGAGGAAGAACAGATGAAGATAAAGGAGGATGACAGGAAGACCTGGGAACAGGAAGTTAAAGGGCTAGAGGGGCATCCCTGTGGGAGGAGCCCATCCTTCACAGGGGAGACTGTTAAGAGCAGAGAGAGAAAGATTTGTAGTGGTAGAGTTCATCAGGTGAAAAGGTTGGGTTTGGAAGTGGGGAAGGGAAATGGATTGGAGCAACATAAAGTCATAGAGCCAGGGTACTCTATGTGGGGAAGGAGATTGCACACTGGACATGCAGTGCTGCTGTGTTAGTAATCCACACTGGTCAGGCCAACTGAAACCAGTGTCAGCAATCCCATGTCATGCCTCGGATCAGAGGGCACTGTGTCAGTACAGCAGGGGGATTTCCTAATAGGTTGCCCCCACTGAAACAAATTAGGGGGGGCGTGTTAGAACAACGCACACTCTACATGCATACCTGTCATACTTACATTTATGCAGTCATGCGCTGCTTTTTTTTATATATATATTTAGGGGCAGAATGAATAACAGCCCTCTCACACGTTTGTCATCTTACATTCATCATTCTAAAGGCAGACATGACACAGGTGCCACCTAAATATAACAACTACTAAGGTATTACATTTTTTTTTTTTAAGTACTAATCACAACATTCATTTGGTCACTGTAGTGTTAGTTTACACAGATGACCTGACATTCACTCATATTTATAAAATTTAACCTGCAAGAATAGCTAATTTAATTATTATTTTATTATTATTTTTTTGTAGTTTAAATGTACTCATTTAGATGGGACAAACAGATGGGTAGCTGATATGTTGCATTCTGGTTTCCTGTGTGTGTTAATAGAATAAAACCTCAGTAATTTGGACTGATAAGGGGGAAGAGTAACACAAATAAATGAAAAGTTCAAATTATCAAATGTGATCTTTTAATTATCTTTAATCATCTTTACATATTTTCAAGTTTTACTTCATCAAAATAAACTATCCACAGTCCAGCAAGATATGTTAATTTATATGGGGGGATTAGGACATAGATATAATTAAAACAAAAAGAAGCTTTTAAGAAAATTTTTATATGCAAAGCAAACTTGAAAATATAAATAGTTAAATCAAATAGGACATAATATTTTAAGCAATGAATATTAATATGTTAAATAAATAACTAAAAGTTAATTATATGCAGACAGACACAGACCTTTCCAATTATAGTCTTTTTTGAAGAAATCAGAAATTTTCTGTTGATTCAGTGTTGTATTTGTAAGTTTTATAATGCTAAAACAAAAATATTTTTCTAGTTCCTCATAATGAAAAAATTTCAGTATTGAAGCAACTTTTGGATTTGTGTAATTTAATTTGGACTTCTCTATTTTCCCTTTTTCTTCACTTCCCTCTTCTCCTCCATTTTCCCCCTCCCTTAATTGCTATTCCAGTTTATTCTTGTTTACATTCTCTGGGCTGTATCAACAGGCTGCTGGGACAGCTTATGGGATTCTGTTGATTATATACAGGAGACTTGCTAACAGGGACAAGGAGAGGTGATTGTCTAGCTTTATAGGACAGCAGTTGGGTTGTATCTTGAATATTGCTTACAGGTTTGGAATCCTCATTTAGGAGGGATGTGGATGTGTTTAAGTGCAGAGGAGAGCAATGTGAGAACAAGAGGGTACTCTTACCCAGGACTTCAGTTCTGTAGATTGCAGTGTCTTGGAGTTGAGCTCTTGCAAGGAGATCTGATTGAGATATTTTGGAGTTCAGATGGATTGATGGCCTCCTTGCTCTTTCTTGGACATAAATATAAATTGAAAAAGGTGGTTGTAGGCTTCCATGTGGTGTTTTGGAGGAAGATAGCTTGAATAAATTTAAGGAAAGATTAGACACTTTAGAGGGAGATGGAGATTTTGACTGATACTATATAAGCTTCCTTCTTTATATCGTATGTCACTATTATTTGATATATGGCCTCATGTCTCAGTCACATTTCTTACTTTCCCCCAAAATAATCTTCACTGTTTGGTAACACGTTCTAACACTTTCCTCTTTGATTACATCTGAATCAATAAGAATGTCATCATCGTTTTGTAGCTTTTTCAGGAATGTCACAAGTATTATCAATGAAATGAGCACATTTGAACATCTGAATTAAGACAACTAACACTCACATAATGAGACTAACAGAAACTTGATGTTACGCAAAAGTCATCCTGTATATAACATCACATCCACCCTTCCTTTCTTTTGCTATAGGTACTATAGTGAAATTATAACATGTCTAGGAAAGATAGGTAATGTAGGAGGGTGTGATGTTTCTTATCAAACTATCATCTGGAGTTGTAAAAGTAGGTAGTCCGAATAAATATAAAGAAGAATTAGAGAGGCATATTAACATATTAATAATCTAACATATTATTAGAGGGTGTTTGAGAGATGAGGTGGGATTTTTTTTTTTTGGCTAATGCTGTATAAGCTTTCTTGCATTATTTGACATTATTATTGCTAAATGCAGCCTAAGCACAATAGAAACATTTCCATACTTGGAACCCACACGGGTAATATAAAATGTACTATGCAAGAAGGATAGGTGGAACAGGACCAGGGTGTGTCTGCCAGGGGCAAATGTTGATGACGTTGTCGAGCATGTATCATCTTTTAAGGGAACAAAAGGTGATATTGTTTTTTCACGTTGGAACTAATGACATTAAGAAATCTATTCAACAAGTACAGGTCAATGTTGAAAAAAAGTTGCGAGTTAGAGTTGAAAGTGAAAGTGTCTGCAATTCTGCCCAGACATGATAGGAAGGAGTATATGATGAGAGCCTTGTCAATCATTTCGGAGAGATTGTGCAAGGCTCAAGGGGTAGAATTGATTGACAAGGCTGTCATCATATACTCCCTCCAGTTAACAGGAGAGACTGCTTCTATAGGGATGGGGTACACTTAAATAGAGAGGGTGCAAGAATATTTGCTGATACTATCGAGGCAGTTTAGGTGGGTCGGAAAACTGCTAGCTTGAGGGGGATACACAGACTAAAAGGTTAACAGTGGCCGCAGGCAGAGGCAATGGAGATTTCCATGACTGCCGGGAGTCATAGTGGAACAAATAAATACATGGGCTGTGTTAGAGTAACTAGGAGTAGAAACAGGTGCATGTATACTTGTATGTACACCAATGCTAGGAGTATAGTTAATAAATTTGATGAGCTTGAAGTGCTAGTCAAGACATCAAAGGCAGATATTCTTGGGATATCAGAGACATGGTACAGACATATGCAGTGCAGAATTGGAATTTGGGGAGTAGTGTGTACAGAAAGGATAGACAAGACAGGAAGGGAGGAGGGGTTATGCTGTTAGTTAAGAAACACATAAAATCTAAGAAAGTGCATCCAATTGATGTTGGTGGACAATGCAATGTTGAGTCTTTTTGGTGTAACATAAGCACTGGGAAAGGAAAAATGAGAGTAGGTGTGTGTTATAGTCCTAATGAATCTGTTGAGTATAATGAGCAATTGTGCAGAGAAAGAGAGTGGGCCGGTAAATCAGAATGTCTTATAATGGGGGATTTTAACTTTCCAGATATTGACTGGAACTTGTGGATTGGTCACTCGCACACTAGCAAGACTTTTGTGGATTTATTGGAATACTGTTCTCTTCAGCAACATGTTCGAGAGGCAACCAGAGGGAGTAATACTCTTGATCTGATTATCACTGGTGATAATCAGATCAAATTCATTAAGAATTTGATCTGATTAATCAAGAATTAATCAGATTAAGAATGTGCAGTTAAAGGAACCACTGGGTAACAGTGATCACAATGTACTGATGTGGGAAATACTTAAAGATGTAACTACCATCAAGGCTAAAGGGAAGGGCTTTTGCTTTCATAAAGGGAGTCTCAGACAGTTTTTAAATTCTATATAGTGGGATCAACTGATGAGGTTACCAATGTTGACTTCTAAATGGGAAACCTTCAGGGACTTAATCTTGGAGGTTACTAGGCTTTTCATTCCAACTAAGAAATACTGTTCAAGGTTCAGCCCTAAATGGTTGTCAGATGAATTAATGAGGCTTGTGGCAGAGAAGAAAAATGTATGGGATGCACATAAAGTATCAGGTGACACAGAAGTCTATGGCATATATAAACTAGTCTGTAATCAAGTCACAAAGAAAGTTAGGCAGGCGAAGGCAGATTACGAGAAATCTTTGGCAAAGGATGCAAAGAAAAACAGCAGAGTTCTTTGCTTAGGTAAACTCTAGAAGGAAAGGGATGAATCAGATTGGAACACTTAGCATAGATAGGTTGACTATTGATGATCATGCTCAGGTAGCTGATAAACTGAATGAGTATTTTGCATCAAAATTCACACATGAGGAGTTATTCAATGAGGGGAATGCCAGAAGTTGATCAAACCCTAACAGCTAAGTGATTTTGAAATAACTGAGAGCAAAGTGGAGGAGAAATTGTTGAAGTTAAACATAAGGAAGGCACCTGGGGTGCACAGGATCTATCCAGTTATATTAAAGGAGGCAGCAAAGGAAGTAAGGAAACCCTTAGCCATAATTATGAGAGCTTGCTTGGACTCAGGGGGAGGTCCCCATGTATCACCAATTCATAAAGGGGGTTCAAAAGGTGACACAAGTTACTATAGACCTGTTAGTTTAACTTGTGTTCTGGGGAAAATAAAAGGAATCACTGGTTAAAGAAGCATTTCAGGATCATCTAGACAAGACTGCAGTAATAGTTAATTCACAGCATGGGTTTGTTAAAGGGAGGTCTTGTCTGGCCAATTTGATTGGATACTATGATGTGGTCACAAAGGAAATTATGCAAAAAATAATTTTGATATCATATACTTGAATTTCAGGAAAGATTTTGATACTGTTGCACATGGAAGACTGCTGTACAAACTGGAGAGGTATGGCATTAAGGGTAAGTTGCTACAATGGATAAAGGGATGGTTGAGTGAGAGACAACAGAGAAGGGTAATCAGTGGACACTGCTCTTCGTGGACAATTGTTATTAGTGGAGTTCCCCACGGTTCGGTGTTGGTCCCATTGTTGTTTTGTATATTTATCAATGATATTGATGAAGGTGTATGAGGTTTAATGTCCACGTTTGCAGATGATATAAAGGTTGGCAGGGTTGTTAACTGACAGTAAAGGCAGTTTGCTACTCCAACTGGATCTAGATAACTTGGGAAAATGGGCTGAGAAGTGGCAACTGAAGTTTAACATTGACAAATGCAAAGTACTGGTTATGAAATTCTGTACGTTTCTCTTCTGTTATTCCTACAGAATAACAGAAGAGAAACGTACAGAATTCCTACAGAATAACAGAAGAGAAAAGTACCAACTGTGTGTGGTACTACACTCAAGGAAGTAGAAAGTGAAAAAAATCTGGGGGGTAATTGTGCAGTCAAATATGAAATTCGCTAACAGTGCAGACGGACTGCCAGGGCAGGTCATGGAGTCTTGTCAATGATATATAGGAATTTTGCTAACAGGGACAGTGAGGCTATTATCCCGTTATACAAGGCAATGGTCAGGCCACACCTAGAGTACTGTGTACAGGTCTGGAAGCCTCATTTTAGGAAGGATGTAGAGTTGCTAGAACGAGTACAAAGAAGGGCAATAAGATTGGTGAGTGGAACAAAGGGGTGCTCTTACCTAGAAAGGCTTAAGTTCTGCAAATTGCAGTGCCTGGAGAGTAGTCACCTGCGAGGTGATCTGATTGACGTGTATAAGGTTATGAATTGCTTGAGCATGCTGAATGATGATATGATGGGATTCTTCCTCTTGCTCAGATTAAGAACCTGATGGGACACAGATTCCAATTGAGGAAAGACAGTTGTAGAATAGATATGCAGAAATTTGCCTTTAGCCAGCAGGTAGTTGATTGGTGGAACAGACTTCCATCTTTTGTTGTGGAAGTTGATAGCCTAAATAAATTTAAGGCTGAGCTGGACAGGCATTTAGAACAAATGGAGGGTGAAATGGGAGAGGTTTTTTTTTTTTTTTTTTTTTGGGCTGGTGCTGCATAGCCTTCTTGAAACATTTGCCTCTGCTAATGCTAATTCCAACATAGAATCTGTGTAGATGGAAACAAAGGGAAAATGAGAGTGGGTGGGGTACAGACCAGAACATTGTAGAGTATTACATGGGGTTCTGTATTCAGATGGAATGGATGAGCAAGTGTGAATGTTTTACGGATGATTTTATTTAGCCCCTTATGTCGTGAAGCAAGTGATGGGGAACTCACTGTGGTCTTCAGAATTTTTAATTGATACACAGAAATCCTTAAAAGGAGTGAAGTGCCTCCACTGACAGCTAATAAAATAAAATATAAATAAAAAGCAAAAGTTTATTGGAACAAAAATGTGTAATTAAAATTGAAGAGATATAATTAAAAATTAGACTGTTAAAAACAAAACTAAATCAAATTAATTAAAAATTTTAAAATAAAAAGTTGGATTAAAAACATAAAATCAAGCAAATGGGGCAAATAGCTTGAGACGAAGAGCTTTCTTGTCAACTTATTGAAGCCTACAACAGCAGGCCAACTATAATGCAGAAAGGTAGCCTTGTGCAATGCATACAGATATCCAACTGCAGACTGCACTTGGTGAAGAAAAGAAAGAAGGGAAAGCAGGAATAATGGAAGAGGACATTAACTGTAGACTCAGCATTGTTGTGGCATTGTTCATTAGGAAAGTTATTAGGTTGGCACCTCTCATCACGTTGCTAAATGACAGCCTCCATAATAGGGATGTATGCAGGTTTGAGCACTACAATTGATGGTGGAACCTGCTACAGCTATACGGAGGGCTTCTTACCATGAGAGATGGTAAGCATTATTAGCCCAATCTATTATTTCAACATTCGAATAATAGGAGTGAAGTGCAGTTCTAAGTTGGACAGCGAAGAGATGTGGCAGTTGTGGAAGGTAAAAGCAACAGTTTTAATTTTAGGACAGAGAACTGTGAGAGTTTAAATATATGGCCCCTCTTAACTGAGTGAATAAAGATACAGACACACAGAGGACAAGTACTGTAATGTAATTTGCCCTCCCTCTGTCTCTGGCTTCCTGTAAAGCAGGGTTGCAGAAGCCATGAATGCATATATACCTTTAACAAAAAAACAGTATAACGAGGATGTCAAGATGAGTAACTAAAGAGCTGGCTAGTTACCTGGCAGTGGTTGTTGTGTTCCAGTTTGCAATAAACACATTTGCATGGAACCTGACAGTCACTCAACATTATTTATTATTATTTTTTTCCCACTGCTTCTTTTCTTAATAGATTGCAGTACTTATTATGTGTAATTTTTAATAAGAAAATTTAAATACTTAAAAAATGCTGTGCAAAATATGTCTGAAAATGAAACTAATAGTCACTTCTATTTTCAAGTTCAGAGAACTGTTAAGAATATGAAATTTTAAACTTACATATGTGCACACATTGTCAAATGAATAAAGGAATAAATATATTAATAATAATAATAAAGACAAAAAACACATTTTGTACAACAATTAAACACAAAACATAGAAAGAAACTACTTTTTGTATTTTTTGTTGAATGATGTGTGGCAGAAGTGTCAGCCACACATCATCCAACATATCCAGTTTCAAATATGAGCAGTGTTGTTTGAGACACTTAAAGCAGAATTAACACACACAGCGAAGGTAAATAGTTGTACAGGATCAGACAGGTTCTTTGCATGTAAATTTTTAAATTTAAATTCCAAGTAAATAATTTTTAACTTCCAAAACATCTCAGAAGTTTGGAGGATGTAGCCTTTGATATTTCTGTTTTTATGTATTTTTGTATAAAAATAACCTATTTGTAAAATCTGTAAAAATAGAAAATAGACCAGAAGTACTGCCACCAATTTTTTATTTATTTATTTATTTTATTTGTAAGAAATTCTGTCGTGATAGAGTTCAGGTAATTTCAATTTCAAGTGTACAGCATTGATTGTACATTGATGGAAGTTAGCAAGCTTCAATCATTTGCAACTATGAAATACTTTTTTGAAAAAAAGAAAAAAAAACTATCCATCACATCTGTTCATCTTTAATAATTTGTCTAATTCTTCCTTGTTTGTATTAGGTCAAAATCTTATTCAGAATACTCAGACAATTGTTATCACTAATACTGTTAAAGAACTGTTTATGATAAATGTTGCACTATTTTAAATTAATTGAATTCTCATTAACAATATGGAGATGACCGTTAGTGATTACTCACATTATTAAAGAACAAACATTGCTATTTTATTTTTGAATAATATAAGGCTAATTACAATAATGCGGTGCTCGTGCTATTATTTGAAAATTTTAAGAGAAAAACTTACCTTGAGTGTGTGTGTGGGTCACCATAAGCAAACTGTCTCCATGTAGTATCCCAGTAGGCCCCTGGTGCTAGTTAAAGTCAAACCCAGAATAACAAATGGTTGAGTTATACAAATAAATTATTAAAATAAGTGTTATAAGTTGTAAAAATTTATATAGTTTTAAGGAGGATTATAAATTAGATGCAAGAGTTTTCCTCTCTCCCCACCACAAAGTGGTGGGGAGAGAGGAAAACTTACACTGAAAAAATTACTTAATTTTGTGCAAATTTAGTTGTATGCAGAAGTGATATTATTATATAGTAATGCTTTTTTGGGTGGAATAGAAAAACCAATGACTTCAACAGCTGTTGTTGGGAATACCTTATAGTTTTTGCAACGATCTTTTTCTTGAAGAGGTGGAGGAATTCTTGCCCAACGTTGGTATTGTCTTCTCTTTTTATGGCTGTCCTCTTTCTGTTCCAAAAAAGGATGTCCCAAAAAAGCATCATCAGATCTCCCCGGATGAAGCGGTCATCGTCGGCCATGCACATGGGTTTTGGGACTGCAAGCGGCTTGAGAGCTTGCGGATTTGTTTTTCTAAGAACAATACCATTAACAGAGACAGGGGAATTCGTATTCATCCCCTCTTTGAGGTGGTGATTCCCGGACGGGATGATTGGTTCCGTCTGGCACGCTCCCGAGCCATTTCCGGTTCCAGTGCGCATGAAGAGAATACTGCCCATGCTCCTGTGGAACCATGTATTGAGAGCCCGTGAGCCTGCTGTTATTTAAGGATGTGTTGTACCATAAAAATCTTACTGTTGAGAAAGGAGGTGGATGCCTCTGAAAGTGTCGGGATTTTAGCGGTTTTAGTCTCATTGTTTTATTGGTATTTTAGTGGTTTTAGCTTCATTATTTTATCGCTTTTATTTTCTCATAAATTCTTATATTTTTATATATTTATTGTAAATAGATTTTATTTTAATTCTACATTAATTTAAAGAAAAGTTTTGTTATTTTATTAGTTCTATGTATATAGAACTAATAAAATACTAATAAAATAAAATACAATTTAATACTGTTACAGTATTAAAGTAAATTAAAAGTAAATTATTTCAGCAATGGTTGGTGTACGTGTGTAATTTTTGTGAATATGAATTTTCCCAACCCCAGAGGCCTATTTGAAGAAGTTAAATCACTTTTAGACCAACTCTCTTTTCAAGTTATTTGAGAAGGCTATACTCCCATCTCTTATTCAACATTGCCTTGGGAATAGCCCTTTCCCTACTTACATACAGTTAACAAGAAAAGATCAACCAATACCAACCTGTTGAACATGCTATTTAGGATTAAGAGAGCATTGGAATAGGGCCCAGTAATATTCCTTGACCTAAAAGCTGCCTATAATAGAGAATTGATTCTGGCACTCATTAATAATATGAGTGACTATTTTAAGATTAAGGAGGAACCACTCTCCATCCTTATGGTGATTTTAAAATGGAGAAAATTGAAAACCACAAATCTTAAACATTACTCCCACTATACTAACAGAGGAGTACCACACACAGGGCAGGGTATTATCTCTGTTGTATTGCATTATCTCTGTATTAGGGTATTACCTCTGTTTCCTTAATGGCTGTGTGAAAATAGTAAACATTGGTTTCCTAAAATGTCAGATGACACTATTTACAAAAATTCTCAGCTCTTGCTCTTAGAAAGGTATGTCTTTATTAACAACACTTCACTTAATGACATTTTGTTATAATGATGCGTGAAAATTAAGAGTGGTATCTGATTTGCAACATTCTGCACAGTTCTTTATGTATGAGTTTGATTCACTATCATTAAAAATGTCTCAGTGGATGGGTGTGACTATTAGTAGTAATGTTTGTGTTGGGGATGGGTGGGAATTTCAGTTAAAAATTTTGAAAAACACTGATTTACTCCTTACTTGTGGCTTGTTTTATTAAAAATTATTTAAAGATCAAATTAACTTTCACTAAGAATATTTCCATTCACATTGAAATTAATATTTATATCCATTTTAATTTCTATTTCAGATTACAATATTTCCGTACACTTGTGATGAAAATTTTTAAGGAGAAACATACCCAGTCCCTTCCAGTAGCAGAAATAGTTGAATTTGTTGCTAAGGAGGTTAAACAGGCTCCTTTTAAACGTGAGGAGATTGATCTAGCCTTATTAAAAATGATGGATGCTAACCAAGTAATGGTTGCTGATGATGTAGTTTTCCTTATTTAGTAGATTCTACCGAACTCCATCATAAATCATTTTGTATATAGAGATTTGCAACTTTTTGTTGAATGTAATGTCTGTTATTGTTTTTAGTCTTCTGCAGTTTAATTTTACATTAATTTTGTATTTTATTATGTTACAAAATTCTCTTCATTAAAATGAATATAGCATAATTTTATGCTGATATTGTAATTAAAATGCTCATTTTATGCTTTAAATGGAAAAGTTGTGATTATTAATAATAATATGAAAAAAATCTTTTTATAATCACAGCCTTTTTTTTTTTTTTTTTGTAAGGTCCATATCCATATAGTGAACACTTTAAACATGGAGCCCAATGAATATTAAGTTTTCTGATGAACAATTACATAATAAAATAATGGAATGTAGGTGCTTTTTAATATTTATGATACTGTTTAAAAACAATTACATTTTAATTTTTGCCCAGTTTTTGTAACTCCATATTATTTCTGAAGTAAGCTTGTTCTGCTTGGAGTATATCAATGCTTGAATAGACTGCATGAATTATTAGTTTTTTTTCCATTTTCAAGTTTATAAAATCAGTCTTCAAAAATTGCACATTTGCATGTAAAATATAAAAATTAATATAAATTTTGTTTTATATTAAATATTTTGTATAATATAATCACACACACACACACAGACACACACACACATACACACTGCTGACTGGGCTAGCCAGGTGGGTAAAGTGCCTGCCTGGCAACCCAAGGTCGCGGGTTCGAATCCCGCCTCGGGCTTGGATCAAAGTACTGCAAAAACCTTGGGAGGTGCATTATGGCCACAGAAGCCGATGCGCCAACTACTACCAAAACACACACACACACACACGGTGTGATGAGAAACGTTTGGAGACTGGCTGATATTTGAGAAATGAACTTTACCAGCTATTCAAATGGCATCCTTCAGAGCAGTCTCTTGACACTGTATAGGCTGATTCCAGTGCTAATTCAACTTCTGGAAACATACTTGATAGGCTTCTTTTGAAATTTTGCTTCCAGTTGCTGTGTCATGTTCTGAATAATTTCCCCAGTTATTTCAAAAATCTGTGACCTTTCAATGGGGACTAAGCTTGGGAAACCAAAAAAGAAAATTAAAAAAAAAAAAGGGAGCTAAATCCATTAAGTACAGTGGAGGATGTGATGTTGGTGATGGAGTGTGGTGTTCAGGCATTTTCACACAGTTGTTGTAGAGTTGCTTATTGTTGTTATTGTATTTCTGGTTCATTCTTTGGCCATGCAGGATAAATTCTTACTTTTTTTTTTTTTTTCCCAACTCCATCTGAGTCAAACAAAAAATAATAAATAAGCACTTATATTTCATTGAGATTTCTTTCTTTTTTGAGCCTCTGCTTGAGAGTACTTGGCTTCGTTCTGGTCATAGCCATGATTCATTACCAGTAATAATGGAATAGACAGTGCAAGTCAGCAGCAGGCCTGTTGAAAGAGTTCCTTACATGCAAGAATGAACTCACAGCTCTCTTTGATCATCAGTGAGAATGCAAGGCACACTTTGCTGAAATGCATGGCAATAAAATCTTGTATTAAAATTGATTGCATTTCCCATAAGGAATTTCAATTTCTCTAGAACAACTTTTGCTGATAGTTAAACATCAATCACTCTTGATTAGATCTGAACATGAGTGATTGAATCTTTTTTTTTTTTTTTTTTTTGGGTTTCAGAGTGAGGATCATCTTTAATGAACAAGTAGTCCCTTTGAACTTTGTACATCACATTTCCTCCAAAAGTTGTTTTTAACATTTTCTATATTTCTGTTGTATTTTCTGTAATTTGAAACAAAATTTGATGCAAATTCACTACTCAGTAAAATAATTTGTTTTAAAATGAATGCCAATTTAGAAGAATTTTAGTTAAATGGGTGATTCATTCACTGTTATGTGTTAGATGACCACCAAACACAGTGCAACAAATCACAACATGCTATGATTCTGCAGTTGCAAGATATAAAATCAGCCCCTGAATCTTTTTCATTACACCTCAGGTATGTATGTGTGTGTATTTTTTAATGCATTGTTTATGTATTAGGCTTTGTGTTCCGATCCCATTTTTTTTTTGTATTTAATGTTACAAGATTACTGTTTGACTATTAATCATCTCAAATTTCTAACTTATACTTTTATCCCTATTCACTGCTCAAAATTCACAAAATTTTACAAATTTAATATAGAAAAATAACAGAAATTAGTACATTTTTGCATACCAGTTTCTGTTATTAAATCAGTACTGATATATTGAAATAACTGCAACTGGTACACAAGCCCATTCACTTTCCTTGTGAATGATAATAATAATAATGGAGGAACATCCATATAAGATGAATGGATTTATTAAGAAAATTATTTGGTGGTGAAGTTTAATATGTACTTAGGCATATATTAGCTCCTAATGTGCCATCTGGTCCTATAACATTAATCAAAAAAGTGGCATAAATCTGCTTGGAATGATGCTGTACAGTATTAATAAGCTTAAGATCATTAGATCTTAAGCTTAGACAGATACCTAGTGTGTAAATATACTGAAAATATAGTATGTGTGTATATATGTATCTACATAGCTATTATTTTAATTCTAAGGTGTATATTCTAATAATGAAATATCAAAATGATGTCAATTGCCTTGCAAAGCAAGGCAATTGGCATTATGTATAATTTTGCTAATATATATAGGAATTATTGCTTTAGTTGTTGCAGAAATATAAAACTAGGCCATATAATTGGAATATAACGCCTCCAATATAGTAAAAAAGTGCAGCCATTATCAACCCACTGCAATATGGAAGCCTCCTCAACAATTCATGCTGAGGGAAATGGACCATAATCTGCCACGCTGGTCCAGTGCGGGTTGGCAGATCGACCGTATTCAGCAGTCAGGGGCTTGAACCCCGGTCTACTCAAAGAGCGTGTGCTACTGCACTC
Source organism: Mastigoproctus giganteus (assembly GCF_048544385.1). Lineage (NCBI taxonomy): Eukaryota > Metazoa > Arthropoda > Arachnida > Uropygi > Thelyphonidae > Mastigoproctus > Mastigoproctus giganteus. The sequence goes on along the minus strand of NC_143585.1, from coordinate 2,923,175 downwards.
CCGCTCCTGACCACTTGGCTACGGAGGCCTTTCCAATATAGTACAATTACTATATTAGAATTTTTAAAAATTTCTAGCCAGACAGTTACTATATTGGAATTTTTAGAATTTATGGGTTTAGGAGGGTGAATAGTTTTAGTACAGTAAAACACCAGTGCAACTACCTCAATGTAAAGAACCGTGGGGTACATAAAGGCCTTGGGCAGATTTTCTACATAACTTTACTAGGAAAACAAAAGTATGGTTAACACGTGAACTGGCAAGAAATATATGGTGAGTACATATAGGACCAGCACTAAGCAGCTTTAGCTTGAGGGATGAAATAAAATAAAGTACACTTTTAGAAAATTCACTTTTGTTTCATAAGTAAACAATGTTTTGTTTAATTTATAATAATAATAAAGGCTTTTTAATGTACAGCAAGTGAAGTAAATTAATTTTAATGTATTTAATTAAATTATTAAAATTTTTAATTTAAAATTATTAAATTAAAACTTATTAAATTATTAATTTTAATTACTGTACATTATTACATTAATTGTTACTTAACTTGTTGCACATTAAAAAGCCTTTATTATTACAACGGATTTCAGTTAATTGGGGTCAGCTGTTTATTTGGGACATCTCTTAAAGAACAGAACCAAATCGAGAAAATAGCCAGGGTTTTCTTCACTCTCTCCAGTTAAACGGGACAACATGCTGTTTAATTGGGGCAGGAGACTGCTGCACTTGAGATCCCTCCCCAGTTGTCTCTGACTGGACCACTTCGTCGGTTAATCCGGTCGAGATTTCCCTTCCCCATTGTCTCCGACTGGACCACTTCGTCCGGTCAGAGACAGTTGTGAGCCCGTTGAAAAGTGAAATAAGTAGGTGCCAGTCAACATGATCACTGGTTAGTAGAATCATCCACTTTATAGAATCAAATTTCAAATCATTAAAACGCACTACACTTTCATTGTTATCATATGTTCGGTTATAAGAATTGATTTTGAATGCCTTTGTGATATTTTTCTAAAGCGCATTTCTGGAGGTCACTACCATAAAAGATGAAAAACAATTTGCAGTTTCCAGTTTTTTGGGCTTTTCTATTAGTACAATCTGTTATGAACAGGTAGTAAACCCGATCTTAATGCATTTGCGATAATACCAATAGGTGGAATTCTGTGGGTTTTACATTATTATAGTGAAATGTGTTTTCCCTTCACTGAAATCTTCAATCATATAAAAAAAACATCAATAAATTTTCCTTCACTGAAATCTTCAATCATATAAAAAAAACATCAATAAATTTTCATAATCATCTCTAATCATCTTATTTTTTAAGCTTTGTAAATTTGTTACTCCATTTCCCACTTGCATGTATTGTGTTAATTGTAATTTGTGTGTGTCATGTTCTTTGTTATTGATTTCTTATCTTTTTTTATTGTTTTAAATTTTACAACCAAAAAAAATGTCAATGAACAGAAATATCAATTAGCTAGTATGTACTTATTACAGTATTAATTAAGCTAGTATGTAAGCGTAAATTTATTTTTATTTTGCTAACCTGTGGAAAATATTCTTCCTGTTTTTATATATCATTTAAATTTGTTAATTAGTAAAGTAATAAAGTGTAAATTTGTGTTTAATATATCTTTACTTTTATAGTGTATGGATAATATTCCTCTTATTTTCGCTTATTAGAATACCATTTAATATAACTAAAATTCAATTCACAAACAGTATCGCAATGAACAACTCTTACTACATATCGTATAGTGAATGTTATTCTATTATGGGGAGTCCATTGTAATGTGATTTGATCGTACAGTGAACCAATCGTAAAATGGGGGTCCACTGTATTAGCATTAGCAAAGGCACATGATGCAAGAAAGCAAGCTTATATAGCATCAGCCAAAAAAAAAAAAAAAAAAACACACACACACACCCTTCTCATTTCACCCATCCACTTGCTCCAAATGTTTGTCTAGTTCTGCCTTGAATCAATTTAAGCTAACAACTTCTACAACGACAGATGGAAGTTTGTTCCAGCAATCGACCACCTGCTGGCTAAAGGCAAACTTCTGCACATCTATCCTACAACTGTCGTTCCTCAATTTGAATTTGTCCTCTCAGGCAATTATTCTGAGCAAGAGGAAGAATCCCATCAGCATCGAGCATACTCAAACTATTCAAGGTTTTATACATCTCAATCAGATCACCCCGCAGGAGCCTAGTCTCTAGACACTGTAATTTGCAAAACTTCAGAAAACTTAGTGTAATTTGGAAAAATTAGTCCGTGTACTCCCCCCCCCAAGCTAGCAGTTTTTTGATCCACCTAACACTGCCTCAATTAGCATCAGCAAATATTCTTGTACCCTTTCTATTTAAGTATACCCCATCCTTGTAGAAGCAGTCTGTCCTGTTAACAAGAACAGACCAACCAGGCTGAGAAAAATTCTACCCCCTGAGCCTTGCACAATCTCTCCAGGGCTGAATTGATTGACAAGCTCTCATCATATACTCCCTCCTCTCGTGTTTTGGGCAGAATTGCAGACACTTTCAAATTCAACCTAACTCACGGCTTTTTTTCAACATTGACCTGTACTTGTTAAGTAATTCTGCCGGTCTCCTACTCTTAATATCATTAGTGCCAACGTGTACAACAATATCACTTTTTGTGCCCTTAAAAGATGATATCTGCTCTACAATGTCATCAACCCTTGCCCCTGGCAGACATATCCTAGTCCTGTGCCACTTATCCTTTTTGCCCAATATGTTCCCCGTTTCCCTGACAATAGTCACTGACAACTAGTTCCTTTGGGACCAGTGCATTCTGCCTTGGGGGTTGCTGCTGTGTTGCGTGATGTTCAAGTGCAAGCTCTGGCATTGATTTGGGCAGCTGAGAGCTTGATGGGCCCCTCAATTTAAAACCTTCGAGGGCATCCACCCTATCCTTCAAGCTCTCATATAGGCCCATAATAACGCTGAGTTGGCACCTGATTTCCTCACACTCCTTACATCGCACACACACAAAGACATTCCCCTTGACAATATCATGTCCCTTTCCTGATTGCTCCACAAACATCAAACAAGCAGTGCATTTCAAAAGGCTGTGATTCAGAGGACAACCCCCCCCCCCCCTCAGTTCTCCCCTGAGCCACAGCACTCCCATTAGTTTGAGCCTTTTGCTTTGCTGCTCTGGTCTGAGTTATTATTTCTATTCAATTTCAAATAAAATTCCGATACAAAATATAACCTTAAACTTATATCCCAATGCAGTTATAACACTATATATGTGTATTTCAGGATCGATTATTATCTCTGAGTTACGTTATATGACTTTCTTATCTCCTGTCAAGTTATATGTATTAATTTATAATGTTACATTTTGTTAAAACTAGGTCGTTATATATATTTAGTTTAAAAAGTTGTTGTTATTTGGTTTTTAGGAGCATTAGCAACTAAGGCCATATTGCTCCGGGGATATGCGGTGGTCATTGTCTAACCTTTCCGCATCCTCCGTATTTGGTGGTCACGGGCTCGAACCCCGGTCTAATCAAGAAGTGTGTGCTACGCACTGCTGCTCCTGCCCACTTGGCTACGGAGGCGCCAGTTTAAAAAGTACAATTTAATTGATACTACTATACTTGCTGTGTAGTTTTACGTTAAACTTTACACTATCTAGTTCGGGGTATACGTTTTATTGTATAACAATGACAGCAAGTTACGAACGGTAAATCTACGGACACTAGGTATTAATTACTTTCAAAATTGTGCTATCTAAATTCAAAATAAACCACGGAGTTTGACTAGGTCTATGAGCTACTTATAGAAAACAATTTAATATAACAATTAAGTCAATAAAACGGCTAAATATAATTAAAAACTTAGCGTTTGTGGGAGCTGCAAAACTGGTCCAACATGTGGATTAAATACCCTTACCGATACTAAGTAATAACCTACAAAATCTTTATCTAAGTTCAAATTAAACTAAGTATCGTTACTAGGAATATAAAGCACTTCTAGAAAATAAATTAATATGCCAATTTAAGTCAATAAAAAAAGCAAACATTTAACTATTTATGTGAAATTTTTATGTGTATTTTTAACTATTTATGTGAAACTTTGTGTAACTGGGGCAGCCGCTTAATCAGAACAAAGTGCACTTGTCCCAATGCACCCAAAATAACTGGAGACCGTTGTATTTATAAATTATACAAAACATTTTTTACTTGACCTACTATGCATCAAAAGTGTATTTTTGAAAAGTGTATTTTGTTATATTACACATACATGCACATGCATACACACGTATATATATATAATTGTAGGTAGTTTAATGAAATTTAACTTCCATGCCATGTGCATGTGTAAAGTAACCCAGTAACTAAATTAATTTAGTTAAATTAATAAGTTAAATTTTAATAAGGGTTAATTTAGTCACTGGTCAAATTTTAATAGCCTGAATACACTTAAGCTGTCTTAATATCAATCTATCAGAGTGCCAAAATTTAAACCATTGTTAATGCACTGACAATTTATGACCAGGAGGAGCCACGTTAGCAAGTTTGTGTTGCCCATGCACGTATAAATGAATTTTCAGAAAAATAGCAAAAATATTAGCGAAGGAGGAGCAAATTTTATGCATTTTATTTGTTTTATATGAACATGATAGGAGTACAATAGAAACACGATAGTAGGGAGTACATGATGAGAGCATTGTTAACCAATTCAACCCTGAAGAGATTGTTTTTATAGTGATAGGATAGGTTCACTGTTTTTATAGTGATAAGATGTGCTTAAATAGAAGGGGTGCAAGAATATTTGCTAATGCTATTAAGGCAGTGTTAAGTTAGTTACAAAATTACTTGCTAGTTTGCAGGGATGCACAGACTAATAGCAGCTGCAAGCAGAGGTAAAAGTAATTCTTGCACTTCTGTTGGGATATACAGCAGCCTGGAAAGCAGGGTGTTGCAGATTGTGGCATACTAGAAGGTGTCATGGTACATGCAAATATGGGAGCTGTATCAGGGTTACTAAGCTGAAAAACAGGATCATATATACTTGCTTGTACATTAAGTGTAGTAAAGAAATTTTATGAATTTGAAGTACTGGTTAAGTCATCAAATAATCATTAGATACTCACCATATTCCGGTTCCTCACAAGGGATGTAGAATTTGAGTGTGGTTAAAGGAAAGTCTTTTTGTGAAGGCAACATCCCATGCCATATGCATGTGAAGATGTTGCACCCAGCAAAGCCAATCAGTGTAGTGGTGAGTATGTTTGTGGTATAGTGTGGTGTTAAGTTGTGATGTTTGTGTTGAGTAATCAGCCTCTTAGTCCAATGAGATGTAGAAATATGGATCTCACTGGTTACTCACTCTCCTTCCCTGTGAAGGTGGGCTGTCTACTATAACAGTTCTTAGGGTATACTACTAATAAGAATTTTACCTTGTTATTCAACATAAGAAGCATTAGGACAGAATTTTTTTTTTTTTGTTTTTGCCTGTTCCTTTACAAAATGCTTTTGTAAAGGAACACTTGGTAATAGTAACTTTTGATATTAATAAAGCATTCGACATCACCTGGAAATATGGAATCCTCCAAGGCTTATACAACCTTGGACTGAGAGGTAACCTGCCTCAATTCATACAGAATTTTCTCTGTCTCAGGACCTTTCAAGCACAATTCCAGAATAGGATTAACATGCAAGGAGGAATACCTCAAGGATCAATTTTTAAGTGCAACTCTTTTTGCATTATGTACCAGTATTAACTTAGTACAAGACATTCCAGCTACAGTAGAAACCATTATATATCTGGATGATCTGGCTATTTCCTGTCTGTCATCAAACATGGCCACCATAGAAAGACAACTGTAATGGGCAATAACTAAAATTGAAAATTGGACAAAATGCAATGGCCATCAATTAACTGAGGGGGAAAAGATTCGATACATATCTGTAAATTGTAGTCTTCATCCAGAACCTGTCTTAAGACTAAAAGGAATAGAAATACCCATGACCAATTCCATAAGATATTAGGTTTAGTTTTTCAAACAAAACTAAAAAAAAAAAAAAAATTCACAAACATATTACCTACTTGTGAACTACGTGCCTCCAGAAATTTAAGATAATTCGTACTGTATTGTATCCTCAACGTCTTGCGGTGCTGACAGTCACCTGTCAGACAGCTCTCATGGGTAGTGCAGTTGGTAGGATCATTGTCCTCCCAACACTGGGTGGAAAAGACCCGAGTTCGAATCCTGTCGATGACAGGAGGAATTATTGTCTTTTTCACAACATAGCTAAGTCAGTCTCAGGCAAGGGTAGCATGGTTTTTCATCCCAGAAACTCTGGTTTTTCATCCAGCAAGCAGAAAATTGACCTTAAAACATGCAATTCACAGACGATATACACAGAGAAGCAACAACAACCAATCTAATCCAGTCATAATTAGACTATGGAGCTATAGTATGTTTCAACTAAAAAGAGTATCTTATGATCTCTCAGCACCATCCAGCACAGTGCCTTCAATCTGCATTAGGTACCTACAGAATATGGTGAGTGCAATGTGTATAGGAAGGACTTTTTGTGAAGGCAACCTCTTAGTCCCTTGCCAGTTTGCAGCTTGTACATAGAAGTACATGACTTCTCCACTTTACCTTAGAAGACAAAACCTACTCTGCCAATATGCTGAGATAAAAGTATTATAAAACAATGAATTTAAAATCCTATAAAAATTTTAAATTCATTGTTTTATCATACTTTTATGTAATTTTAATAGTATTTCATTCATATTTAAAATTCGTGTTTATGACAAAATGTCTTCCTTCACTAAAGGTTGCATGGGGAGGGGGGGTTGATATTTCTGGGATCAGGTTGAGGTTCACCACTGAACAATATATCCTGGGGTGTTGGACTGCCCGTGTGTCAATAGTGAGTAACACATTATGAGTTTTAAATTATGTAATCTTGTTTTAACGTATCATTTCATAATTTATTCGCATAAGGAGAATTGGTAAAGAAGAAATCATACTGACCGAATAAAAGGCAACTCCTTGTTTATTTCTAAAAAAAAATTCTTTTAATATTGATCTCTTTTAGATAGAGAGAATTACAGGATCCATATTCCGTTAACACAAACTTAGCATTAGTAGAGGCATTTGATGCAAGAAAGCAAGCTTATGCAGCATCAGCCAAAAAAAAAAAAAAAAAACTCACTTCCACTTCACACCTCTGTTCGTTCAAAATACCTGTCCAGCTGAGCCTTAAACTTATTTAGGCTATCAACCTCCACTACAAGGGATGGAAGTCTGTTCCACCAACCAACCACCCGCTGGCTAAAGGCAAATTTCCGCACGTCTATCCTACATCTGTCCTTCCTCAATTTGAATTTATGCCCTCTCAGGTGATTATTCTGAGCTAGAGGAAGAATCCCATCAGCATTGAGCATGCTCAAACCATTCAAGGCTTTATACACCTCTATCAGATCACCTCGCTGGTGCTTAGTCTCCAGACACTGTAATTTGCAAAACTTAAGCCTTTCTTCGTAAGAGCACCCCTTTGTTCCATTCACTAATCTTGTTGCCCTTCTCTGTACTCGTTCCAGCAGCTCTACATCCTTCTTGAAATGAGGCCTCCAGACCTGTATACAGTACTCTAGGTGTGGCCTGACCATTGCCTTATACAAGGGAATAATCACCTCCTTATCCCTGCTGGAAAAATTCCTGTATATCATTGATAATACTCCATGAGCTACTCTTGCAGCCCGTCTGCACTGCTCAGAGAACTTCATATCTGCCTGCACAACCACCCCCAAGTCCCTTTCATTCTCTACCACTGTCAGTGTAGTACCACAGAGTTGATACATTGCTCTGGGGTTGCTGTTTCCCATGTGTAGTACTTTACATTTGTCAATGTTAAACTTCATTTGCCACCTCTCAGCCTATCTGCTCAACCTTTCCAGATCCAGTTGCAGCAGCATAGTGTCAGTAGTGTCCTTGACAACCCTGCCAACCTTTGTATCGTCTGCAAACTTGGACATTAAGCTTGATACACCATCATCAATATCATTTATAAATACAGAAAACAATAATGGACCCAACACTGAGCCCTGAGGGACTCCACTAATAACATTAGTCCACGATGAGCAGTGTCCATTGATTACCACTCTCTGTCTTCTCCCCCTCAACCACCCCTTTATCCATAGCAGCAATTTGCCTCCAATGCCACACTGCTCCAATTTGTGTAGCAGTCTTCCATGTGCAACAGTATCAAAAGCCTTTCTAAGATCCAAGTATATAATATCAAAGCTATTCCCTGCATCCAGTTCTTTTGCGACTGCATCATAGTATCCAATCAAATTGGTTAGGCAAGACTTCCCCTTAACAAAACCATGCTGTGTCCGAGCTATAACTGAAGTCTTGTCTAAATGATCCTGCAGTGCTTCTTTAACCAGTGCCTCCATTAACTTTCCTGGAACAGAAGTTAAGCTCACAGGTCTATAATTACTTGTGTCAACCTTTGATCCTCCTTTGTGAATTGGGGTCACATTTGCACATTTCCAGTCTATGGGTACCTCCCCTGAGTCCAAGGAAGCTCTCATAATTATGGCTAAGGGTTTGCTTACTTCCTTTGCTGCCTCCTTTAATATAACTGGATAGATCCCATCCACCCCGGGTGCCTTTCTTGTGTTTATCTTCAACAGTTTCTCCTCCACTTTACTCCCAGTTATTTCAAGATTCTGTAGCTTACTGCTAGAGTTGAATACACCTCTGGCATTCCACTCGCTGAATAACTCCTCATGTGTGAATGTCGATGCAAAATATTCATTTAGTTTGTTAGCTACCTGAGCAGGGTCATCAACAGTTGACCCATCAATATCAAGTGGACCAATCTGATTCGTCCCCTTCCTTCTAGAGTTTACATAAGTAAAGAACTCTTTGCTGTTTTTCTTTGCATCCCTTGCCAAGGATTTCTCGTAATCTGCCTTCGCCTGCCTAACCTCCTTTGTAACTTGGTTGCATATCAACTTGTATCTATCATAGGCTTCTGTGTCATGTGTTAATTTGTAAGTATCCAATGCATTTTTCTTCTCTGCCATATGCCTCATTAGTTCATCTGACATCCATTTTGGCCTAAACCTTGAACAATATTTCTTAGTTGGTATGTAAAGCCTAGTAGCTTCCAAGATTAATTCTTTGAATGCTTCCCATTTTGAATTTGCTGTTGGTAACATCATCAGTTGGTCCCACTGTATAGAATTTAAATACTGTCTCAGTCCATCGTAGTCGCCTTTACGGAAGCAATAACCCTTCCCTTTACCCCTAATGGTAGTTACCTCTTTGAGTAAATCCCACTTCAGCACACTGTGATCACTGCCACCTAGTGGTTCATTTATCTGCAGATTCTTAATGCATGAAGAATCACTGCAAACTTGTGAAACCTGCTTGAGATCCTTAACATCTAATTCAACCCAAATCCTTTATCCAAGTCTCTCCTATTCCGAAAACTCCCAACTCAGTAGTGTCTGTTGTACTATTCATTATAACAAGGAACTGGTTTAGTATCTGTGACTTTCAGTCATTCATCTCTGTTTCCATTCTGTTATTAACAGTAGCCTTCTCTACTAGAGAGGCGTTATTTATTCGAAGTAGTGCAAAACCTGGTATCTCATTGTGAAGGTAGTCATAATATGAGATATAATCAAATGATGCCGTTACATTACTTATGTAGTTAAATTTATGGGTAAACTATGGTGTATTTACACTGATATTATATAATTAATTTCAACTCATAACATATGCCTTGTGCATTTAGTCTTCAAAATATTATCATTATCTTCACCATTTGGAATCTCTCATATTGTGGTATTAGCTTCGCAACCATGATGGCATGTCTGCATTATCAGAGTACCTGCCTGCCCATCAATGAGTGAGCCAACAAGCTCCAAAACGCATTTGGGTGGTAGTGCCATTGAGAATAAATAACAGCCACAATATGAGATATAATCAAACAATGCCATTACACTACTTATGTAGTTAAATTTATGGGTAAACTATGGTGTATTTACATTGATATTATATAGTTCATCAGAAGGAACTGATTCCTTCTATGCAACTTGAAATATAGATTGCACTGTGATGTATAATGTATTCAACTCTAAATAAAGAACAAGAACAGTACACACCATATCAAAAGTCACACCAGAGTGCCTTAACAGTTTATTTAATCAGCAATAGTGGAGGACAGTAATAACAAATGTTTGAAAAGCAGGTTGATATTCCCAGTGGAGTCTTGTTTAAGGTCACTCCAGTATAGCCATCCTGATGTTATCCTGTGGCGACTTCAGATGTTGAGGAGACTTCAGATGTCTCCTCAACTCCTTGGTCAATTACAAAGTCAATTGTTATAGAGCATATCCCTAGTGGTCATCAGTCTACACTTTCTATGAACAGAGTTTCCTAGTCAGCCAATCTTAAGAAAAAAGATTTATCACTCATATCTCAATTTCCCTTCAGTTATGTATAAAAAGGTGAGGTGGAGTGACCACACCTACATATATTTTGCTATGTATTCCCAATATTTTTGACAGTTTAATAATTTACACTGAGTGCCCACTTCATTGAGATGGTACATGAAGGATACAGTGCAGGATGGGGGGGGCGGGTAGCACCTCTTGGTTAAGAAGAGGTGCTACCCACAGCATAAGAATCTAATATTTGTACCAGCAGGTCAGAGATGTTACATCATAGGACTTTAAGTACAGGAACCATTAGCTGGTGTAGTGATCCTGCACTTGCTAGTCTAGTTGGAAGATGAAGAAAAATTTTGCAGAAGGTAAAGGCAGAATTTTTAATTTCAGAAGGGGGGGGGGGATTATGACAGTTTTAAGGATACATGATACCTATTAAGTGGGTGAATTGCAGAGGGAGGGCAAATACATTAGGATTACGGGATATCGCTAAAGTAATCACAGAATTCATAAATGTTTATTATAACATTAACTATATAGTATCAGTATAGATACACCATAGTTCACCCATAAATTTAACTACGTACGTAGTGTAAAGGCATCATTTAATTTTTCTCTCATATTGTGGCTGCCCTCACAATGAGATACCAGGTATTGCACTACTTCGAATAAATAATGCTCCTCTAGTAGAGGAGACTACTGTTAATTATTCTCAGTGGGCACCACCACCACCCTGACATGTTTCGAAGCTAGTTCATTGGCCTCATCTTGTAAAGGCAGCCACAATATGAGATAAAATTAAACGATGCCTTTACACTACATATGTAGTTAAATTTATGGGTAAACTATTGTGTATCTACACCGATATTATTTAAACCCATATCATATTATGTCTTGCTCATTTAATCTTCAAATACTGTATAGTTCTGTACACCATTTGGCATCTCTCATATTGGGGAACGATTTGGCAATTGCGATAGCATGTTTGCATTATCAGGATACCTGCCCGCCCGCCCGCCCACCGATGATGAAGCCAACTAGCTTTGAAATGGCCGTCTGGATGGTGGTGGTGGTGCCCACTGAGAATAAATAACAGTAGTCTCTACTAGAAAAGCATTATTTATTAGAAGTAGTGCAATACTTGGTATCTCATTGTGAAGGTAGCCACAATATGAAAAAATTAAATGATGCCTCTGAACTATGTACGTTATTAAATTTATGGATAAACTATGGTGTATCTACACAGATATTATATAATTAATTTAAATCCATATCATATTATGCCTTTTCCGGGACCGAAGGCAAAGAACATGTTCAGGCCCCTACTTAATTAATGAAAATTGCAAAAACAGGAGACAGCCAAAGACGCCGGGCCGAGGCCCAGAGCCAATTGCCTTGCCTGTCTACATGATAGCTAATCACTGGCCTTGCACATTTAATCTTCAAATACTGTATTATTCTGTACACCATTTGGCATCACTCATATTGTGGAATGACCTCGCAACTGTGATGGCATGCTGAGGTGGATGAATTCGAAGCTTGCCAGTCTCGTAAAGCAGTAAAAGATAGTATGGGAATGTTACAAAGCAGTGAAAAGTACTAAGAGCTACAAGTTCATATATAATATGTATTGTAAGGTTAGGATAACCAAAGTTGAGTATGAGAAAGTACTGACTAAGAGAGCAAGGAATGGAGACAAGAAGTCTTTCATGTATGTGAATACAAAAAAAGAATACAAATCAGATTGGATCCTTGTGTACTCGATGTGGGACAGTCTTAGATAACCCAGCTGACGTTGCTGGTGAACTGAATGGCTACAGTGGTTCTCAAAAAAATTGCATCACCTCATTTTTTATAAATTGTTTTAACTTATACTCGTAAAAAAAAAAAAAAAAAGGTATACTGTAGTCATTATCAACCCAATGTAGGATGGAAGCCTCCTCAACAATTCATCCTGAGGGAAATGGACCATAATCTGCCACGCTGGTCCAGTGTGGGTTGGCAGATCGACCGTATTTGGCAGTCAGGGGCTTGAACCCCAGTCTACTCAAAGAGCATGTGCTACTACACTCTTGCAATGACCACTAGGCTACGGAGGCCGTATTCCTTATACTGGTAGCTAATCACTAACATCATCATCATCATCAGCCATTTTCAATCCACTGCAGGATGAAGGCCTCTCCAGCAACTTTTCATTCCTTCTGTTTTGAGCACTGGCCATCCATTTACTACCCAAAAACTCACGAATTTCATCTATCCATCTCCGCCTTTGTCTTCCAGGTTTTCTTCTAGCTCCTCTTGGGTACCATTCTGTTATTTTCTTAGTCCATCTGTCATCATGTCTTCGAGCTGTGTGTCCTGCCCAAGACCATTTTAGTTCTTTAGTTTTGATAAGAATGTCCTTTACTTGAGTTTGCTGCCTAATCCATGTGTTTCTCTTCTTATCTAACAGTCTGATTCCCAATATAATTCGTTCCATTCTTCGCTGTGTAGTTCTCAGCTTCTCTTCCATTCTTTTGGTGAGTGCCCAAGTTTCACTTCCATAAGTCATGGTGGGGAGTATACATTGAATCATTATTTTACGTTTCAGACAAACTGGGATATTGCTCTTCAGTATGTGACTATATTTCCTGAATGCTATCCATCCAAAATTTATTCTTCTCTTGACTTCCAGCCATTTATCATTATTACAGCTAATAACTTGTCCCAGATAAGTATATGACTCCACCTTTTCAATTACTGCTCCTTCAATCATTATTTCCCTTTCCGTGGCATACTTGTTCATCATTACTTTTGTTTTAGCCATATTCATCTTTAGTCCAAAATCCTTACTAACTGTGCATAACTGATTAAGATTTTCCTCTAATTCTTTGGGATCATGGCTTATAACCACAATGTCATCTGCAAATCTAAATGGTTTAGGTACTCTCCGTTCACATTGACTCCTTTCTGCGACCAGTCTAATCTTCTGAAAGCTTCCTCAAGGGCAGCAGTAAACAGCTTCGGAGATATTGTGTCTCCTTGTCGATCCATCACTAACATAAGGAACTTGTCCATCACTAACATAAGTAATAACAATATACATATGAAAATATTAATTGCAGAAAAATTTACTTTTATACCTTATGGATAAATATACAATTAAATAGTATATTAGCATCAGTTAGCATTAGTTGAGGCATACTTAAGCCTTTCTTTGTAAAGGGTGTGCTTACGAAGAAAGGCTTTAGTTCAGCAAGTTGCAGCATCTGGAAACTAGGCACCTGCGAGGTGATCTGATCGAGGTGTATAAGGCCTTGAATGGCTTGAGCAGGCTCAATTCTGATGGAATACTTCCCCCTGCTCAGATTAACAACCTGAGGGAGCATAGATTCAAATCGAGGAAAGACAGTTGTAGAATAGATGTGCGGAAGTTTGCCTTTAGCCAGCGGATAGTTGACTGCTGGAACACACTTCCATCTGTTGTTGTGGAAGTTGATAGCTTAAAAAATTTAAGGCTGAACTGGATAAACATTTGGATTGACTGGATGGGTAAAATGGGAAGGGGTTGTTTTTTTTTTTTGCTGATGCTGTATAAGCTTGCTTTGTTGCATCGTTAGCAGAGGCATGCGATACAAGAAAGCAAGCTTATACAGCATCAGCAAAAAAAAAACAAAAAAAAAAACAACCCCTTCCCATTTTACCCATCCGGTCAATCCAAATGTTTATCCAGTTCAGCCTTAAATTTTTTAAGCTATCAACTTCCGTTTTTGCGCTTTCTTCGTAAGCGCACCCCTTTGTTCCTGTCACGAATCTTGTTGCACTTCTCTGTACTCATTCTAGCAACTCTACATCCTTCCTAAAATGAGGATTCCAGACCTGTATACAGTACTCAAGGTATGGCCTGACCATTGCCTTATACAAAGGAATAATCACCTCCTTGTCTCTGCTGGCAAAACTCCTATATATCATTGACAAAACTCCATGACCTGCTCTGGTAGCCTGTCTGCACTGCTCAGAGAACTTCATATCTGACTGCAAAATTACACCCTAGGTCTTTTTCATTCTCCACCTCCCTGAGTGTAGTACTACACAGTTAGTGCATTTCTCTTGAGTTACTTCTACCCATATGGAGTACTTTGCATTTGTCAATATTAAACTTCAGTTGCCACTTCTCAGCCCATCTGCCTAACTTTTCTAGATTATGTTGCAGTAGCATACTGTCTTTACTGTTATTAACAACCCTGCCAACCTTTGTATCATCTACAAACTTCGACACTAAGCCTGATATACCTTCATCGATATCATTGATAAATACACAAAACAACAATAGGCCTAGCACTGAACCCTTGGGAACTCCACTAATAACATTTATCCATATAGACCAGTGTCCATTTATTACACTTTCTGCTATCTCTCACTCAACCATCCCTTTATCCATATCCATTGGAGTAACTTGCTCTTAATGCCATACTGCTCCAGTTTGTACGCAGTCGTCCAAGTGCAACAGTATAAAAAGTTTCCTTAAATTCAAGTATATGATATCAAAATTATTTTTTGCATCCAGTTTCTTTGTGACCACATCATAATATTCAGTCAAATTGACCAGACAAGATTTTCCCCTTTACAAACCCATGCTGTGTCTGAACTATTACTGCTGGCTTATCTAGGTGATCCCGTATCACCTCTTTAACCATTGACTCCATTATTTTCCCCAGAACAGAAGGTAAACTAACAGGTCTATAATTATTTTTGTCACCCTTTGAACCCTCTTTGTGAATTGGGGATAAATTTGCACATCTCCAGTCCACTGGGGGCCTTCCCTGACTCTAAGGATGCTCTCATACTTATGGCTAAGGGTTTGCTTTCTTCCCTTGCTATCTCCTTCGGGTGCTTCCGTAGCGAGGTGGGAAGGAGCAGCAGTGCGTAACACACGCTTCTTGATTAGACCGGTGTTCGAGCCCGTCACCATCAAATACGGAGGATGCGGAAAGGTCAGGAAATGACCACCGCATATTCAAGGAGCAATATGGCCTTAGTTGCTAATGCTCCTAAAAACCAAATAACAAACAAACAAACAGCTACCTCCTTCATTATAACTGGATAGATTCCAGGTGCCTTTTTTATGTTTAACTTCAACAATTTCTCCTCCGCTTTGCTCTCAGTTATTACAAAATCACTTATCTCCCTGAGTTTGATAAACTTCTCACATTCCCCTCCTTGAATAACTCCTCATGTGTGAATGTAGATGCAAAATACTCATTCAGTTTATCAGCTACTTGAGCAGGATCATCAGTAGTCTAACCATCTATGTAAAGTGGACCAATCTGATTCATCCCCTTCCTCCTAGAGTTTACATAAGTAAAGAATTCTTTACTGTTTTTCTTTGCGTCCTTTGCCAAAGATTTCTCATAATCTGCCTTCGCCTGCCTAACCTCCTTTCTGACTTGATTACAGACTAGCTTATATCTGCCATAGGCTTCTGTGTCTCCTGATAATTTATATGCATCCCATGTATTTTTCTTTTCTTCCACGAGCCTCATTATTTCATCCGACATCCATTTAGGCGCGAAATTTGAACAGTATTTCTTAGTTAGTATGAAAAGCCTTAGTAGCCTCCAAGATTAAGTCCCTGAGGTCTTCCCATTTAGAATTCATCATTGGTAACATCATCAGTTGATCCCACTGTATAGAATTTAAAAACTGTCTGAGACCACTGTAGTCACCTTTACGAAAACAAAAACCCTTCCTTTTACCCGTGATGGTAATTACCTCTTTGAGTAAATCCGACATCAGTACACTGTGATCACTGTCACATAGTGGTTGGCACCTCCGTAGCCAGGTGGGCAGGAGCAGCAGTGCGTAGCACACGCTTCTTGATTAGACCGAGGTTCGAGCCCATGACCACCAAATACGGAGGATGGGAAAGGTTAGGGAATGACCACTGCATATCCCTGGAGCAATATGGCCTTAGTTGCTAATGCTCCTAAAAACCAAATAACAAACAAACAAACAACCTAGTGGTTCCTTTATTTGCAAATTCTTAATGCATGAATAATCACTGCTGATAATCAGATCATGTTTATTACTCCCTCTGGTTGCCCCTTGAACATGCTGTAGAAAACAGTCCTCCAATAAATCCACAAAAGGCTTGCTAGCATGTGAATGACCAACCCACAAGTTCCAGTCAATATCTGGAAAGCTAAAATCCCCAATTACAATACATTCTGATTTACTGGCCCATTCTATTTCTCTGCACAACTATTCATTGTACTCATCAGAATCATTAGGTCTAAAACATTCTCTTTTCCAGTGTTTATATCACACCAAACAGACTCAACATTGCACTGTCCACCCGTGTCAACTGGATGCACTTCCTTAGATTTTGTGTTTCTTAACTAACAGTTTAACCTCTCCTCCCTTCCTACCCTGTCTGTCCTTTCTGTACACATTGTACTCACGAATTCTAATTCTGCACTGCTTATATCTGTGACACCATGTCTCTGATATCCCAACAATATCTGCTTTTGATGTCTTGATCAGCACTTCATCAATTTTATTTACTATACTTCTAGCATTAGTGTATGTGCAAGTATACATGCACTTGTTCTTACTCTTAGTTACCCTAGCACAGACCATGTATTTACTTGTTCCATGATGACTCCCAGCAGCTCTTGAAGTCCCTAGCAACTTGCTCTCTAGGCTGCTGCTCATTACAATAGAGGTAGTACAAGAATCACTTTCACCTCTGCCCGCCGCTACTGTTAATCTTTTAGTCTACGAGTCTCCCCGATCCAGCAGTTTTCCGACCCACCTAACACTGCCTCGATAGCATCAGCAAACATTCTTGCACCCTTTCTATTTAAGTATATCCCATCCCTGTAAAAGCAGTCTCTCCTGTTAGCAAGCACAGACCACGCTGAAAAAAAAATTCTATTTTTTTCCAAAATAACAGCATGTTACTTAATGGTTCATATAATAAAATTTCTATGAAGCAGCATTTTTTTTTTTTTTTTTCATTAATTTTTCATTCTAGAATGGCAGGCAGCTATGTAATCATAAAACAACAAAATGCACACTAATATTTTATTGCCCCCCCCCCTTGTTTTGATGACTGCCACATAGTTGTGGTATCTACTTGATAAGGTTCTGAATGTATTCCTGGGAAATCTCATGGTACCAAACATGAATTAATGTCTCCTGCAGTTGTCTTAAGTGTTTTTGGTTTCTTTTCCATTACTGAAACACCCAATTTGTTCCAACAATTTTCAGCCAGATTTAAGTCTGGATTGTTTCCAGTCCATGTTATTGTGCAGATTAATTTATCTTTCAACCGTTTTCGCACCTGTAGCCAGTAAACACAGCGAAATAAATTACATTTATTTAAGCGAGAGTACAGCATTTCATAAATTTAAAACTTCTGCTGATTTTATGAAGTACTACTTATAGTTTTGGCTCTGTGACATGGAGCAGAGTCATCCTGAAATGCAATTGGTAATATCCCCAAGTGATCCCTAATTGTGGGAAGTAATTTTTTTTTTTTGAGAATGTCCTTGTTCACTGTACCTCAATATTCACTGTACCCTTCACAAATTCAAGACAACCAGCTCGCCTATGTGAAATACAGCTCCATATCATTTGAGATGCAGAATGTTTCACTGTGGAGACCAATACAGTCAGGATGAAATTCTCCTCATCTTCATCTAAAAGTCTGCTAGCCATCTGAACCATGCAAATTGAATTTTGATTCATAAGAGAAAATAACACATTTCCACTGATCCCCAGATCTTCCAGCATGCTCTTTTGCCCACTTTAGATGCTGGGGTTTCATTTTTTGCATCAAATGTGGCTGCTTTTTTTCTTGGGCAGTATGTTACTAATCCTGATGAAAAAAAGGCATCTACATAGTAGTACTTGCCTTTACTCTTGTATCCTCCCTATGCTGTATCCTTGAGAGCTGTCGAGGATTTTCTGTTTCAGACACACACAGACAGACGAGAAATCTGTACTGAGCTGCAGAAGATATTTGTGGAAATTCACCTTTCTTTTTGTATAGACTGCCAGTTTCTGATAATTTTTGTTATAAACATACCACTGTTGACTGATTACAGTGAATCCTTTTAGCTCTTTTATGGTAGAATGTCCCTCTGCATTCAACAGCAACTTTCTACATGGTGTTAATTGCGAAAACTTAGCCATTTCAATAGCACAGAATACTAGGCTCATAGCATATGTACTATTTATACTGCTTCTAAGGTGATCCAGTCATGTATGGTACATGATACTAGCAAGCATCATCTTAAATGATATCACGTACCATACATGACTTGTATGGCACGTGATATCATTACTGTATTTTGCAATTTGCAGTTGTCTCTACTGATGACAGACCCTTCATGCTGAAGAGAGGCTGAGACATATGAAATTAATGATTTTAGAATTACAGATGACTGTTTATTACAGATGAAAAAATTTTGAGCCTAAAGTCAAGTAAGGAGTTTATGGCACATACCCAGTAATTTTGAGTGAAGCAGCCAAAGTGTATTTTGAACAAGTGAGGCTAATTATGACTTAAAGTGAGGCTTCCAGACCTGTACTGCCATTAGGTCTGAAAGCCTCACTTTAAAAAGTATGTGGATCTCTTGGAATGGGTCAAAGAAGACCCCAGGACACAAAAGGGTACGTACTCAAAAACTAAAGGTCACCCACGAAAGACTTCACTTCTACAAACTGGAGCACTTGGAAAGTAAGTGCTTGTGAGCAGATTGAACTGTTTAAGGCTTTAAATGGATTGAGGAGACTAATGATGGGTATCTTTAATTTTTTTCAGACAACACATATATAAGGGAAAATAAACTGAATAAAGGATGGTTGCAGAATAGATGCCTCATTTACCACTATTAATGTTAATATTTCTCCTTTACACAGTGAGAATGGATAATAATTTATGCATATATGTTTCTGTTAACCTTATCTAGTTTTACTAAGTTATATTCTTCAATACACATAAGTCAATTTTTAGTTGCAGACTCTGTATATATGTAATAATGCCAAGCAACCAAATTATTGAAAATATTACTTTTATTTTACTTGTACATTACAGTAATAAACTGAACTAAGGAAAAAATGCGTAACAATCCAATTATGCAGAAAACAACTTATATACACACATCCTCCATCCAGTTGTGGGTCAAATGATATTACTTTGGGAAGTAACCTATGTTTATAGTAGTGTTATTTAAAATTTTTTTTTTATTAATTTTTTTTCCAATGTTAGTTTTAATAGCATTTTAAGGTTTAGGTAGGCGTTTTTATATTTCATTATATTGTAAAAAAAAATGACAGTATATAAATAAATTTTCTGTTTATACTCCGGGACGACCAAACGGTCAGAGGGGTTCACAAGATAGACAAAATACAAGAAACAGCACCATATTCAGCAGTCACGGGCTTGAACCCTGGTCACTCAAGGCATGTGTACTTATGCACCCGCACGCCTGACCATTAGGCTACAGCAGCTGCTATGTTTAGTGTACTGTAAACTGATATTGCCCTGGTTACCTAGAGCAATATCAGTTGATCCACAATTGGGTGGAAGTTGTAAATACATATATAGGATATTGTTTCTGGCATTTTTGAATTGTTAAGCTGTAGGAAGGTTATACCAGTCCTGCTGAGATAATGACTGAACATTTTATTAGTATCTCTTTTATTAGATTTTACCTTTTTCAACTAAAAAAACCACCATTTTATTTTAACTTCCAAAAAGGCTTGAGTAAACTAAATGCCAAGTAATTTTTACACTTAGCCACATCACATACACCAGGGGATATAAATTTAAATTAATTGGAGATAATTGTAGACTATATGTCAAAAATTTTTTCATTAGTTAGAGCCTGTTTGAATAAATTCCCATACTGTTGTAGAATTTGGGAGTATCTAAATTTAAGGAGGGATTGGATACCTATTTCTCTGAAATAGTTAATGAAGTGAGGATGTGACACCAGTTATTTTATTTTTTAATTTGAGTTTTTTTTATTTTTAAATTAATGTATATTTATTTTTTTTATTTTTTTATTATTATTTATTTATTGGCTTGGCACTACATAAGCTTCCTTTCTTGCATTGTTTTGCCAGTACTGTTACGCCAGATTTTGATGGTGCCTTATGATATTGAAAGTGCCTACAAAAACAGTCATTTAAAACTACTCAAGCATGTTGAGTAGTTTTAAATTACTGTTTTTTGAGGTAATGTTTCACCACAAGCACATGCATTCTCTATGCTTGAATGCCATGTTTTTACTGTTTGCACTGTGGATGTGTAGTTTTAATTTGTCAACAGATTTGACACCATGCACAGAATAAAGAATGTTACTTATATATTTCATGTCTTCAGCACCCTTTTACTTGAAGTTATATATATATTTGGCTTCTTATTTACAATGATTACCCTGTGCTTATTAAACAGTGTATGTGTAGCATCCAAAAATTAGTCTGATAAAATAATTTCTTTATTAGATCCTTTAACTCATAATAAGCTGAGTACAGGATAAGTAATGATATAACAATGGATAATAATTAACGTACTACAAATTTTCCCTCTAGTAGGAAATTCTAGAATTCTTACAATTTTTAGATTGATGAGATATATCATGTAAATGTTTGGTGGCATTATTCAGATGAACTAATATAAAGCTTGATGTGATGTTTCAGCAAAAAAATGAAGTCCTTTGGACCATCTGGTGGTCAATGTACATAAATGCATGACTAACAAATTCAACTTGGTGGAGTTCAAATCCAGTTTTACCACCAGGAATATTTATTACCTAGAATGAGTGATTACTTTACATACTAATATCCTATTGTCCATCAAAGAATGACAAAACTACTATTTACCATAGAATACATTAAAACATTCAGGAACACAAAAAATTTTTACTATATGCAACTCATAAAAAACAATCTATCTTCTGTCATCTGGAATGTTAAATTGAGCTTCAGAGGTAAAAATTTTTAAGAAATCATTAATGTAAATTAATATATAAAGCTTGCTCATGTAATTCAAAACTATTTCTAAATACTTTTATGAAAAATAAAAATATGTGCCATGCGTGATGTAATTTTGTACAGTCTTCTCTTGGGAGAAATTAAACAGCAAAATTGCATTTTGGAAATTTTATTTCTGACATCTGAGTTCTGCTGATAACTTTGACCGAGTGTTATAACTAGATGTCTTTCAGATAGGAATGAAATAAGCCACAGTAGTCCTTACTTACAGTGTGTGAATATAGTGTAAGTATATTTATTGTATTCCAAAAAATTAGATCAATTTAGCATTTTAGGGTTAAATTCAAATGTAATCAAACATAAATAATAGTAGCTAAAGAAACTGCTGTTAATTGAAAAAAAAAAAAAACATATATATATATATATATATATATATATATATTTACCATCTGTAAGGTTATATAAGGTATTTACTGAAATTTTGTCACCTCACAATGTATATGTAATAAGAGATTTTGGTAACATTTCAGATTTCTACTGAAGCTCACCTTCAGCCTAATAATGTGCTTTTAAAGGAGCTAAGTTGCAGGAACACTTTTTAACCCTCTTAGGCTTAATAATTTCTTATGAACGAATTAATGTGTGGGACTGGTTCACAGTCACATTTTGGTAGAATCCTGAAATGTTATCAAAATATTTTGTTTACATATGTATTAAGATGAAAACATTTCAGTAAACAACTTACACAAACCATATCCATGGTAAAAAGAGTATTTTTTTAAAATTACCTTTAAGTGAGTTTCAACCCAAAGGGTATTAATTAATTATTACTCTTCAGATTATGCTAGAGTTAGAAATAGGCCCCCCCCCCTCTTTCAACCCCAGAAATTGTCTCAGAGATCAGGTTTTTATGATTTTCTTAAATGACACTGAAGAAGGGATACAGGACACAATGTAAGAATTTGCAGATGATATGAAGATCAGGAGAGTGGATGATAACTAGGGTTAAGATTGCTCCAGGATGATTTAGACAGGATTCAGGGATCGTCTGTTAGTGGAAACTATGTTTTAATGGTGTAAAATGTAAGGTTTTACACTTGAGAAATAATCTCAAAATAACATACATTTGTTGGGGTTGAATTAAAAACACTGGAAGGTGAAAGGGATTTGGGGAATTATGCATATATGAAGCATATATGAAGTTCTCTATCAAGTGTAGGTATCAAAGAAGCCGTATGGTAGCCTGTTGATGATTTTTTGAACAATTACTTCTGGAGGAGAGTAAGGAATTAGGGTAGTTATAAATTCATTGTGTAAGGTAATTTTTTTTAATTTGTTTTTTAATTAATTTGTGTAAGGTAATTGTGATATTGCACTTGAAATAATGTGTAAGGCAGTGGAGGCCATATCTTAAAAATTGACATCAAGCTTCATAGGAGCTGAAGGACACAATGGTAAATATGAGAATCAACAATTTAATAAATGGTTATGGTGCACTACACTATGATGCATTATTTTGTCATAATATACAGTAATTTTCTTAATTTTTCCAATCTTAATCTGCTGAATTGTTGGCTATGGAGATTACCTGAGGTCTCAAATCTTGCTAACAAGTAATACTCTATTTGATGAGTTCCCATTATATTAATATCCCACTAATTATGCTTCTGTGCACCACATGCTTCCATGTTTTTAATTGTGATGTGTTGAGTAGTTGTTGGGACAAGGAGAGGTCCCATTTTGGCTTCTTATTTTTAAACCTGTTTCTTTTTGCTGTTGAACAGTTAAACACTTAATGTTAAGGGTATCTTGCATTCTTGGTGTGAATTCTGAGAAACATAAAATTTGCTTCCATTGTGTGTAGGTTGTATGTTCTATGTTTAGGAAATATTTTAAATAACTTTTTGGATTAAAGCTCTCAGTAAAAAAAAAAAAAAAAAAAAAAAAATGGAGTGGTGTGGCATTAGGGACCAGTTATTCTATGGATAGAAGGATGGTTGAGTGGAAGGTGGCAGTGATTATTAATGGTCACTTGCCATGGTCTAATGTTATTGGGGTGTTTCTTTAGAGTTGAGTGTTGAGCCCTTACTGTTTCCATTATTTATTAATGATCTTAATAAAAGCATATCAAGCTTAATGTCTTAAGTTTACTGATGATACAGAGTTTGGCAAGGTGGTTCATGGGTAGCAGTAATCCCGGAATAACATATGTTGGATATCTTATTCTGGGATTAAAGTAGGGGAAAATGAAAAAGACCTAGTGGTAATTGTACAGTTCCGACTAGTTCTCTGAGCAGTGCAGAAAGATTTTGGGATATCTGTCAATGATATACAAGAATTTTTCTGACAGAGACAGGAAGGTGATTATCCTTTTGTAAAAGCAATATAAAAAAAAAAATAAAAAAAAAATATATATATATATATATATATTTTTTTTTATTTATTTATTTATTTTTTTTTTTTTTGGCCTAGTAATAGAATCCCAGAGAGGATCCAAAAATGTAACCTATATTTTGATTTGGTGTGTTGACTGTACCTTGTGTGCATGCACGGAGGGAACACATATCTTACCAACATTTTATTTTAGAAATTCAATTTAATTTAACCATGCTGAGCAGTGTGTTTTCCTAATTTATTGTACTGAATAATTATCCCAAATAATGCCTTTTTTCTTAACATGTTGAAAGAATTTTAATTTTTATATCTGGAATAAAATGAGCCATTTCTAAGTTGGTGTTAGGTGCAAACTTATACAGCATCAATCATAAAAAAACCCTACCCATATCATTTATTCATCTCCTCTAATTATTTGTGTAACCCATCCTTAAATTTATTCAAGCTACCAACTTCTACAACACCAGTTAGAAGTTTATTTCAACAATCAATCGCTCTCTGGTGGAATGCAAATTGTCACACATTTATCCTTCAACCATCCTTTTTCAATTTAAGTTTGTGTCACCTTATTGTATGTTATACAACTTCCACAACACCAGTTAGAAGTTTATTTCAACAAACAATTTCTCTCTGGTGGAAGACAAATTGTCAGACATTTATCCTTCAACCATCCCTTTTCAATTTAAGTTTGTGTCACCTTATGTTGTAAGGTGACAATATTTAACTAATTAACCTGGAGAGCAACTCCTCTTCTTACCAAATGATGTGAGCCATAGACCTGTTTCATCTCTCTTTTTTTTTTCTTTTTTTTTTAATTCATCCAAAAAATCCCCCCTATTCTTTGCCAAAAAAGTACCTTCTGTATATTGATTACTATTTATTGGGTCCTCAGCAAGATCACATTTGTGTTGCTTATTTAGCAAGTGAAAACATTTATAGAGATTGAAATGGAAAAGCAACAGCAAGAAATCAATGGTTTGCAAACAAAAGTTTGAACCCCCCACCAACAACTTCCAGAGCAAGCACAAATGAACAGATCTGACACAATGGGGGTGTCTTATAATGGGGATTTAACCTTCCAGATATTGACTGAAACTTGTGGATTGGTCACTCACACACTAGCAAGACTTTTTTGGATTTATTGGATGACTTGTTTCTACAGAAGCATGTTCAAGAGGCAACCAGAGGGAGTAATACTCTTGATCTGATTGTCAGAAGTGATTATTCATGCATTAAGAATTAGCAGATAAAGGAACCACTGGGTGACAGTGATCACAATGTACTGATATGGGAATTACTTAAAGATGTAACTACCATCAAAGCTAAAGGGAAGGGCTTTTGCTTTCGTAAAGGTGACTACAGGGGTCTCAGACAGTTTTTAAATTCTGTACAGTGACTTAATCTTGGAGACTACTAGGCTTTTCATTCCAACTAAGAAATACTGTTCAAGGTTCAGGCCAAAATGGATGTCAGATGAATAAATGAGGCTCATGGCAAAGAAGAAAAATGTATGGGATGCATATAAATTATCAGATGACACAGAAGCCTATGGCAGATATAAACTTGTCTGTAATCAAGTCACAAAGGAGGTTAGGCAGGCGAAGGCAGATTATGAGAAATCTTTGGCAAAGGATGCAAAGAAAATCAGCAAAGAGTTCTTTATTTATGTAAACTCTAGAAGGAAAGGGATGAATCAGATTGTAAGAATAACATAAATGGGTTGATATTGATAATCATGCTCAGGTACCTGGTAAACTGAACGAGTATTTTGCATCTACATTCACACATGAGGAGTTATTTAATGAGGGGAATGCCAGAAGTTTATCAAACTCTAAAGGTAAGTTGCTTCAATGGATAAAGGGATAGTTGAATGGGAGACGACAGAGAGTGGTAATCAATGGACACTGCTCTTCGTGGACAAATGTTATTAGTGGAGTTCCCCAGGGTTCGGTGCTGGGCCCATTGTTGTTTTGTGTATTCATCAATGATATTGGTGAAGGTATATCAGGATTAATGTCCAAGTTTGCAGATGATACAAAGGTTGGCAAGGTTGTTAACGACAGTAAAGACGGTGTGCTACTCCAACTTAATCTAGATAAGTTGGGCAAATGGGCTGAGAAGTGGCAACTGAAGTTTAACATTGACAAATGCAAAGTACTGCATATGGGTAACAATAACCCAAGAGAAACGTACCAACTCTGTGGTATTACACTCAAGGTAATGGAAAGTGAAAAAGACCTGTGTGTAATTGTGCAGTCAAATATGAAGTTCGTTGATCAGTGCAGTCTGATCATGGAGATGGAGCCTTGTCAGTGATATATAGGAATTTTGCTAGCAGGGACAGGGAGGTGATTATCCCATTGTACAAGGCAATGGTCAGGCTACACCTAGAGTACTGTGTACAGGTCTTGAGGCCTCATTTCAGGAAGGATGTAGAGTTGCTAGAACGAGTACAAAGAAGGGAAACAATATTGGTGAGGGGAACAAAGGGGTGCTGTTACCAAGAAAGGCTCAAGTTCTGCAAATTGCAGTGCCTGGAGAGTAGGCACCTTCGAAGTGATCTGATTGAGATGTATTAGGCCTTGAATGGGTTTAGCAAGCTGATGGGATTCTTTCTCTTGCTCAGATTAAGAACCTGAGGGGCATAGATTCAAATTGAGGAAAGATATTTGTAGAATAAATATGCGGAAATTTGCCTTTAGCCAGCAGGTGGTTGATTGGTGGAACAGATTTCCATCTTTCGTTGTGGAAGTTGATAGCCTAAATAAATTTAAGGCTGAGCTTGGACAGGCATTTGGAACGAATGGAGGGGCGAAATGGGGGGGGGTGGTTAATGCTGCATATGCTTGCTTTCTTGCATTGTATGCCTCTACTAATGCTAATAAACTTCACCTATGCATATACATACTTTTATAAATGAATATATATACTTAAATGTTTAGTCTCAAAGATAAAATAAAATGCACTTCATACCTTCATATGCACTTCAGTCCATATTTCTTTAAAAAAAGTGCTTTGTAAAAACAACTTGAGGTGGGGGGGGACACACCCCATACTTTGGAGAAACTCTGGCTTAGGCCATTAGGGGAAATACAGCCTTTCTTTATTTTTGTAAATTTCTGACAAAGATGGTTAACCATAAGCTTAATTTTCTCTACACAAATTACAGTAACTCACACATATGTGAGTTACTGTAATTGTGAAAATTTTCATATAGTACTCTAGTTTTTAGCTTTGTTCAGAAGCAGTGTAATTGGAAACATATTTCTTCCAGAATGTATTAATATAATCAAGTTGTAGAATGGTTAATCACTTGTAACCAAATATTTATCCAGAATCCTCTGAAAAATATTAGTTATTTTGTCAGAGGGTAGCATAAATTTGTATAGAAAAAAATTATAAATAAATGTTTGCTTGAATTATTTAATTTGAATATTGTCGGTGTGTTAGGTATGTACACATTTGCAGCATTGAAATTCATTTTTATTTATTCCATGCTGAAAAATTAATATTTCCTGAATGAAGTTGGAAAGTGCAAAATTTGTGGTGAAAGTTTTAAGGAGACTGGTATTTATTGCCAGATGTTCAGTTTTATTTGATAAAAAATATATAATTATATTTTTCCTAAAGCTGCTTGGAAGCTTTTGTGTACAATTAATAATTTTTTTTCATTATTGAACTTCAAATTTAAAAGCATTTCATAGGGCCCAATATTTATAACATATGCCTCCTTCCTCCACTATCAAGTGGTTTGTTTACTGCAACCATTTTATTAAAACAATTTCACTCAGTGAAATTTTTAAAAAAATTACTTTGATTTCAAAAATGACAAACTATTTATGTATATTTTTGTGAGGAAAATGGAGGGAAATAGCTTTAATGTTTGTCTTTCTTTGTTGGACTTCTTTCTTTTTACACAACTTAAGATACATGAGCTAAACAAAAGACATTACCACCAACACATATATAATGATGATGATGAAATATACATCTTAGTAATAAATATTATAAATTAATGAAAGTAATCAAATAAATAATATAACATAAATAATATATTTTACATAAATTTGACTAGGACGCAGACAAATCCAAAGTTTTGAGTAACATAAAGTGAACTTTTTGATTTCTGTAAGTCAAAGCTCATCATTTATACTTTGCACTTTTGTATATTAATGAATATACAAAGAACCTAGGCTGGCACAAAACCAGTTAATCATGATGTTGATTCACAATATGAAATAAAATTACCCTCGTAGTCGATCTTCGGGGCACACATTTTGTTGATGCTGTGTATAAATTTTGCTGCAGTTGAAATTCACAAAATTGGGCATCTGTAAAATACTAACTTCAGCTAAACAATGAATAATAAATTGAATAATTGAATTACTGAACATCAGCTGTAGACTTTTCATTATTCACATCCATCATTTCATATTTAGATCTAATAATAACTGATAGTAACATATCTTGATATGCTGTTATTGTTAAATTTTTGTAGGTGTGATATTCATATCGGTTGCATGCAACAATTATGAATAGCTGTGTAATTCATATTGGTGTGTGTGTGTTTGTTTGTATAGGTCATCTAATGTATGCATAACCTCATGCATGCTCATAATAAGAGTCCCATAAAAAGGCAGAATGTGCATCACTGACTCTTCCCACAGTCCATAATACATCAAGAAACCACATTTGCTGACCAGTATGAATACAACATCTGTTTCTTTATAAACTGTATAGCTTATTTAGATGTGAGCTATTGCACTTTTTTTTTAGAAATTTAACATGCATTTCAATTGTTATTGCAACCTCTCCGGCAATTCCAGATCTTGATTGTTGATGACTGCAGCTTGGATTATTTTCCTGATGAAGAAACTGGAGGTTTATTCTAAGTCTTTAAAATGACCCCTTTTCCTCACATAGATGAATGGAATTCATAAATATAAATTTATAATTTAAAAGTTGTTTTACTCTTGATAATTATAAAAGTTGCTTCTATACAGAAATGTATAAAATAGATAGTCTAGTAAAATAACATGCACATCCTTTAGAAAGGTTTCTTACAGCATATGAAATAGTTTAGATTACAAAAACACTCACCAAAGTAGGTACAGTGAGCAAATAACATCTATAAAAGGTTTGCCCGGACAAGTTCAGTAGGGTACTTTTTTTAAAATTTTATAAATAAACCAGGCACAATATTGTATACGGGACATATTCAAAAATATCTAGTTCATTAGATTAGCAGTTTGGCACTAGATCTGTTAATAGTGATATAGCTTCACAATACTAATAATATTACTCAACCTCTGAGTGAATCCCTCAGATACACATACTTCATTAATACTATGTATTAAGCTTCAGCTGCAACTGTTCACAAAACTGGACACAGATGAAATGGTAACTCTTGGTTAAAGGAGGAATAATATAATTAAATTACTGAGCATTAACTGTGAATGTTTGTGTGTTTTCCTTATTATTCAGTTAATACTGAATTTAGAACTAAACAAAAATTTGTATATTTCATCTTGATATCGATATCAAATAGGTATTTAAGGCTGTAAGGTTTATAAATATCACTACAGCAGCAGTAACTTTCAATGACATGATTATAATTTTTACTATCAAAAGAGCTAAAGATGAGGAGGTAGCCAAAAAATATAATAAGTAGAAAGAAGAAGGTAGAAAGAATTAAAAAGGATTCTAGGCAGTGCAAACTTTAATGAAATTTTATCGTTCATTATGTGAGCAATAACCTGGGATGTATCCACTAGCATTTTACATTTATTTTGTTCTATTTGTATTGTAAATTTATTTTTTATTGATAACATTGTTTCTTAGTATTGACATATTATGAGTCATTTTCACTGAAACTTCAGATGAGTAAACTTAATTGAAGCCTATTAAAAATCCTCATTAAGAACAGAACTTGAAGATGGATCAAAACCATATTGAACACACTGTGGTTAAAGCTAGAGAGAGAGAGAAAGCGCGCACATATGACTAACAAGAAAACCTTTACTAACATCATCTAGAAAAAAATGTGCAAAAAAATTATCTGATGATACAAATAGTAACAGAAAAATTTAATTGAAAGGACTGCATAGCATGCATTTTCTTCATTTACTACTAGATCTTATGTGTTTTAATGCCTAAATGGTGTATGACTGCTAAGCTATAATGTCCATTAGCCATACTTGTGTATTGTCTTGGATTGAGGTAGACAAATGTGCAAAGACAAATTTATGTTAATTTCTTATTTCACTTTGCTGGATTCCAGCTCATTATTGATTTATCATGGTGGGCTTAATTCTGGAATGCTGTAATGGTTTGATGTACCTGACTTTTTTTTTTTTTTTTTAAGTACGTAGGTTGCATTTTTTTTTTTTTTTTTAATAAAGTAAGTTTTTTGTGTGTGTGTGTGTGTTTATCTTATGCTCATCATTCATTTTATTAGTTCATTAACTTTAGTTCACAACAGTTAACTAAAGTTTGTTGTTATGGCTCCATGGATGAGCATTTGGAAAAAAAAAAAAAAAAAAAGTCAGTAAACCTTTGGAAAATATTTTTGTATCTTATAGTAGTTACCGCCAGCAGTGTGCTCAATGTAATTAACAATGAGCTCATGAAGATTGGCTACATAAATATATAACTATTGCTTATTTATGCAATAGAGTTATATATTTTTAAATGGACAACTAATCATCAATTAACTTTAACCATATTTATCTTTAATCATGTATTCTTTGTGGAGTTCTCTAGAGCTCAGTGCTGGGCCCATTGTTGTTTTCTATATTTAATAATAATACTGATGAAGACATTATGCTTAATGTCTAAACTTAAAAGGTTGGCAGGATGGTTAAGGACACTTGTCAAGATATGCTACCACAACAACAAGAGAAATTAGGCAGATGGGCTGAGAATTGAAGTCAATTAATGACTGAGAATTGATGTCAATTAATATTGACAAATGCAAGGTACTGCACTCAGGGAAGTAGAAAATGAAAAAGACCCGTGGTAATCGTGCAGTCAGATATGAAATTCTCTGAGCAATGCAGACAGGTCGCTAGGAGAGCTCATGGGGTTATGTCAATGATGTACAGAAATTTTATCAGCAGGGATAAGGACTATGTATAAGTATAGTGCGAAAGCATCAATAATACATGGCCAAATCTGAATGAACAGAATATACCCCCAGGGACTCACATCTGGTGAGTATGGGCATGGCACACCCAGGGTCCTGAGCTGGATATCATCATTCTTCTCTTTCTTGGTGATTCCTTTTGACTTCTCTCTCTCTCTCTCTCTCTCTCTCTCTCTCAGGGTAACTCGGGAATTTTTTTTTTTTGGCTGGTGCAGCATAAGCCTCAAGCTTCCTTGCACCATATGGCTAATAATAATAATAATAATAAAGCGGCATCGTTTTAAGTTATATCTCATATTGTGAATACCTTCACGAGTTGCCATGATATTGCACTTCAAATAAGTAACGCTTTGCCTGAGGAGAAAACTAATGTTACTTATTCTCAGATGGATACCACCACCCAGATAATAAAATATAGCCATATATTCCATCATGACTATCTTGGTCCCTTCCTTAGTGTCAAAGATATTTAATGCACAGTTTAAATATACAGTTCATACTCTTAAACTGTTCTATAGAAATGTTTGTAAATCGCAAAAACTTTCATTAAAAAGAGGTTTAATTAGAGAGCTTTTCTAAAGATCATTAGATCAAATAGTGTTAAGAATTTTTTTTTTTTAATTATTAAATTACAGTATAATCTCATTAAGAAAAAGGTCAAAGAACGTAAATTTTTGAGTTCTTTAATAATAAGATTTGCCAAAAATGTCAATTTTCAGTGGTACATGTCTATTAATATTAATTCAAGCTTTGGCCAACAATAATAAGAATAATGGGTTTTTTTAACAGCTTTTCTTTTATTTATAAGATAAGCCGGCTAGTGAAAAAATAAAATATAATTTGAAATGAAAATACATAATGAAAGTAACAATATGAACTAGTAAAGATAGAATTGATAATTATCAATTATGCCTGAAATCTTCTTGGCACATTATGACCTTTGGCGTTTTTGCACCATACAAACCAAAAATCATCTGCCTGAAAAATTTTGGAGGAAAGTGGAATGGGAATTGTTGAAGCTAAACTTAAACAAGGATGGATGGGATCTAGCCAGTTATATTAAGGGAGGTGTGGTTATCACAAAAATAAAACCACACAAAAATTTTGGAGTAGCCCTTGGGCTACTCCAAACTCCTTGGGCACTAAAAATTAATGAGTGCAATTTTATGTTGTGAAGTAAAACATTTTCTGGCTAGTGGTATTTCTAAGCTGTCAAGTGGAATGTTCATAAGGCTATTAATTTGTTTCATAATTTATACATTTTCATTGGTATTGATTCATTCGTTGTTTGTTGGTAGAATATACTGAGGTGTGGTGCATAAAATAAAATCTATTGTTACGTGTCAAAATAACTAGCACCACATGAAAATTTTATAGAGCCCTGGACAAAAAAAATTGGCACTGTTTAAAATATTCCCATTATTTTTATTAATTTTTATGATTTATTTTTAGTACTGTATATACCATAAATATGTTTAATTCAAGAAAGTGGTTGAATTGAAGCAGTCCTTGGCTGTTTCAGTTAAAACAATCTAAAATCTGGCAGTGTTATAAGATTATACATAAACTGACTGATTGCTTGAAAGGAAATTCAGAAAAATGCAGGAAACCAGTATCTCAGAGTCTCTGAACTTCTGTGAACCGAATACCATTTTAAAATTTGTGCAGACTTGTTGAAACAGGGGATAGTGCTACTTTGATTCAGCCATAACATAGTATACTTGCAGTGATAAAACAATAAAAACCCATGTTTAGTCTCTAGAGCAAAGTTTCCGGCACCCCCCTACCCCATACTTCTCCTTCAACCCATGGATGGTACTAAGTACTATAGGTTTTGATACCTTTCGTGTTTGGGGTTTTCATTAAAAAAAAAAACTAAGACTCCTGGCCAAAACAGTTATATTTGGTATTCAATACCTAACTGAGATAAAATTAGGGTTTCTTCAAAGTCCAAGGTTCAGTTGCAAATTTTGCTATAGAAAAATTGATGACAGGGTGGGGGAGTCTGGGCAAACTATACATTGCATGTCAGGTCAGCATTATAAATTGATGGGATGCCAATAACCATCAGGTCTGAGTGAATAAGAAACCAAGAAAGTTTAATGTTTTAACTAATTCTTTGCCACTAAGGATTTATTTTTTTTGCCATATTTTATTTTTTAAGCTGAAATAACCTTTTAAAAATTTCTAATATTGACCTATTATGTTTTATATAGATTATTAAATTCATTTTATCATATTCAATTTCATATATTATATTTTGTTAAAAAGTGTCATATTATAAAAATTAGTGAATTTGTATTTATTGCTGTAATTATATGCATCAAATTAATTTACACATTTTAGTTTCCCCATATTTTATTAAAATTCTCCATTGCAGAAAACAGCTGTTTTTCATGTTAGTTGACCTTCCTTGTGTTAAGTAATTTGTGAATGATTCTTATGTACACATGGGTATGCCTTGAGAACTGAACTCTTGATTATGCATGTGTAAAACATTTACTGGTGTTTATAAGAAAGTCAATTCATTAGATCTGAGACTGCTTACTGGAAAAGTAAATCTAAAACACTGCTATATTTTCGTGGGGGATGGATGGTATGTTGTGGAATTCAGTGTCTGAGCTTTGAGAGCCTAGTAAGAATTTTATTTTTTTATACGTTTTATACTTTTTTTACCTGTTGATAACGCTAAGTTCCAGGTAGGATTGCCACCGCTATAGGTTTCACCTGGCAAGTCTGGGGGAAACAGATTTTTTGTGGTGAAGAATAATTATCTGATTTTAGTTACAAGAAAGGAGAGCTAACGATACAAGGGGGACGAACGGACAAGGCTTTACCTCTGGGGAATGTAAACAATCTCCGGCCCTAGATAATTTGAAATTTATAAGTAGGTGTACAATACTGATTATGGCATTATGCATACATAGAGTAAGTTGTACTGTGTATTGTTTTATTTTCTATTTAAGTAATTTTTTTTTAATTGCCGTTTATATTTTTCTGTAATAAAAATCATTTTGTCCAAATATAAACTAAATTTTGTACCCGCCACACAGACGAATTTCTCTATATCATAATGAAATCATGCATAAAGCGGATTTTAAAAGAAGAAAGGGTAGGAAACATTTTTAAAATTTCTGAATTGCTGTAATCCAATAAACAGGTCGTTCGTGATATTTTTATTGTATTTTATTTATTTTTTTACTGTATTTAGAAGCAGCGCAACTGTCCCGCTCTTATTCTCTGACTTAACAAAACTGCTATTTATAGTCACCGTGGACAATTCATCTTGTGTACCTCTGCTGAGACATGCGAAATGTCTTGCAGTCAGAATGCTGATTATCGTTAATTCTTTACCCATAGCGCCTCATATTTGTATTTCACAGAAACGTTGCAAGATGAGAGTAATGGCCCAAACTGCCCTAGCTGCATTGGACAGTTTAAAATTTGTTATTATGAGCTATAATGAATTTAGTTGTTACTGTATTCAGAAATCGCTAAAGCGGTACGCTGAGCTTCCAGAAGAACGTCGGCCTATTTATAACTCTCCAATTGTAAAAGTAAATCACCCCTGAGCAGAACTCAGTCGTATAATATCGCACACTGCGAGAAATTGTATTAAAATCTCAATTTCAAGCTTTATCCGATAAGTATTTTAACATTATTGGGGCCAAATGCGTTAAATGTATATCGCATAAGGGTGAATTCCACCTTTAAATGCTGTTTTAGACAAGGACCCTTCAAAGATTTTTTTTCTTTTAATCCTGATTTCCTGTGATCCTATGCTTAAAAAAACAAAACATGGTTGCATCACACTTCGCGATACGTTAGATAAACATAAATCACGTTTTTACAAGAGATTCAAGATTAAAAAGAGATAAGCCTTTATCTTTGTTGAACCCCAGGGGCTCTCATGTGGTGAGTATGGGCTTGGTACACCCAGGGTCCTGAGCTGGATATCATCATTCTTCTCTTTCTTTGTGATTCCTTTTTACTTCTGACTCTCTCTCTTGCTTGGTACAGCATAAGCCTCAGGCTTCCTTGCACTATATGGCTAATAATAATAATAAATGTGACGAACATAAAGCACCACTCAAGGGCTCCGATTGATATTTAAAAAAGAAGGGAAAGTGGGGGAAAAAAAAAAAAAAACATTTCATTCAGTATTAATAATTGTACCAGTTGAGATTTATTACATCACCGTGGCAGCATTAGTAGGGGCATATGATGCAAGAAAGCAAGCTTACACAACATCAGCCAAAAAAAAAAAAAAAAAAACGAAAAAACCTTCCCATTTCACCCATCCATTCGCTCCAAAAGTTTATCCAGTTCTTCCTTGAATCTATTAAAGCTATCAACTTCCACAATGACAGATGGAAGTTTGTTCCAGCAACAAACCACTCGCTGGCTAAAGGCAAAAAAAAGGTAAAGTGCAGCCATTATCAACCCACTGCAGGATGGAAGCCTCCTCAACAATTCATGCTGAGGGAAATGGACCATAATCTGCCACCCTGGTCCAGTGCGAGTTGGCAGATCGACCGTATTCAGCAGTCAGGGGCTTGAACCCCGGTCTACTCAAAGAGCGTGTGCTACTGCATTCACACTCTGACCACTCGTCTAAAGGCAAACGGCACATCTATTCTGCAACTGTCTTTCCTCAGTTTGAATTTTTGCCCCTTAAGTGCGTAATCTAAGCAAGGAGAATCATCCCATCAGCATTCAGCTCGCTAAAACCATTCATACAAATATAAGATAGATAAGCTTTGGTGATGTTAAAATAAATATAGTTTAAGGAACGAAATATCGTCACAAAATAAATAGTAATAAAAAGTTCTTTTAAAACGAGCTTATTACTCACACTCCCGCGTTGGCCACACAGCTAAATGTGAATTCACACAGAAATAGTCTTGATACAAAGGTTTTTTTTTTTTTAATAGTTTGATGCCTTGAAATCTCTATACGACAAAAATTTTAGTTTCAATCTGACCACTTTTATTATTTTTTCTTTACAGCGCTAAATGAAGTGGTGTCACAATGGATGAAGTGGAATACAAATCGGTGATTCGGTATATCATTCTGCAGGGGAAAACACCCCAAATACCAATACAAGTGGTCGCTGTTTAAGGAGAATACTGCCCAGGTTGCAGTGTGTCGTTGTTGCACATTGGTATAAACAATTCAAATATGGAATAACCTCAGTGCATGATGAAATCCCAGGACACCTAGCAACTGCTGTAACAGAAGAGCGTTACAAAAATTGAGTTATTAATCCTGGAATATCCCGTATCAGCATCAAAGAATTAGTTGTGTAACACATCATCCACCAACAGTTGCATATGAGTAAAATGTTTACCCCCGGGGACTCGCATCTGGTGAGTATGGGCTTGGCACACCCAGGGTCCTGAGCTGGATATCATCAATCTTCTCTTTCTTGGTGATTCCCTTCTACTTTTGACTCTCTCTCTCAGGGTTACTCGGGAACTTTTATTTTTTTTCCTGGTGCAGCATAAGACTCAGGCTTCCTTGCATATGGATATTAATAATAATAATAATAATAATGTCTGCCAGATGGGTTCTCAGACTTCTAACCCCTTACCAGAAGAAGGAAAGAGCACAATGTGCATATAAAACGTTGATATGTCAGAAGAAGCAAAAGAAGTGTTTTTCACGGGTAGTCACCATGAAACTTGTATCCATCACTATGATCCCGAAACTAAACAAATTCAAACAATGGAAGCATGTGGAATCACTCCCCCAATCCCCCAAAACGGCAAAGTATTTTGGTATCAGCATGGTGCATACTAACAGATTACCTTCTAAAGGGCTGTACTGTGACGACGAAGTATTATTTCAACCTCATGGTATTTATGAGGAAGTTGGAATAATCTTTACCTTGCGCATTCCTCGCATGCTGCATTGATGTGTGCCAAGAATGTGGGTTTGAAATATTGCCGCAGCCTGCTTGTTCCTCCAATCTTGCACCTGAAGTCCTTTCTTTGTGAAAAACACTTTTTTCGCTGTTGAGTCGAGATTTGAAAGACAGTCAAAGGACTTCTGCGAAACTGGCCTGTGGAAGTGTATTGAGAGGTTGCAAAAATGTATCATTTTGTCTGGTGACTATGTTAAAAAAAGTGCAATACATGGTGTTTGCTTCAACTTTCTATCACAACTACTACTGGGTGAATACAATTTTTTTCAACCCCTCACTTCTTCAAAACATGGATGAAGTCCTGTTGAATTTCATTAAGTTCTTCACAGGATAGGTAATATATAATAGACAAAACTCGTGTAAGTTCATTTTATTAACTTTGAACTAATGAAAGGAAATAAATGGACCAGTATTTTGCCAAATTTGGTAATGTGCCCTGATTAAATTGTTCTGGTTATATTCGCACTTGAACCTCTCAGGTCATTTATTCTCCCTAGTCACTGAAACTTTCACACAACAAACGAATATATGAAGAGAATGGAGAAAGCAGTTATGGTCAGCACCTTGACTACGATTTCTAAATTGAATTGTAAACGATTTTGAATTACCTATATGGTAAGCGAATGCTGAGCGCAGTCCTGCTGCGACAGAAGATTTTTTTTTTTATTTGACCATTTATTTGTGCCGTTAAAACAGAACTAATCTAATAAGAATTGTGGCGAGTTTATTGCTGATTAATTAATTTGGGTTAAATAATAAAAGTTTAAATTAGTAATATTTCTCTGATTGCATCCATTCCTTAATAATGCAGCAGCTGATTTACTTTCTTCCGAATATTTCTAGATCATTTCTGATTCTGATGGGCACCTGGAGGCAGTCTTACCAATTCGTGACACAATATTAATCAATCCTCCGATACAGAAGAGTTACCAGCATAATTTTTTTTCATTCAATGAAAGAGACTGACATCAATATTTAGACTTACCAGAAAACTCATTGCACGCAGCTTTTCGTATTGCTTGCTGAAAGTGACTTAGACAGTGATATTAGCATTACGTGATGGCTCTACGCGCCATCATCCTCATCAGTTATCGCCATATTTAATTAAAAAAACAAATTAGGATAAGTCTTCTGGTCTTACCGCCAGTATGTGAACCACATCAACAGCTACTCCGAACTCGGAATAAGCGCAGAGTGGGAGGCACCACGTTGAAAAAACAACGTCGAACTGCTGACCAATGTCACTACAAATGCTGATAATCCACAGTAACCACTTAGTCAACATGGCGCAACGAAGAGTTTGGCTGGATCCCGTCACCTCAGACATCACAAAAGACAAACACAAACACTAATATAGCTGTTAAGTCTCTCGGTTGCTGTCCCTCGACGTCACTCCCACAGTCTTCGAGTCCAAACTACCACTGTTTACATTCGCGAATCTTGAGACTGGGCTCCGTATGGCATCGGGAAAGGCGTCCCTGCAGGTATTGTGTAGGCGTAGGCAGCAGGAGGTAAATAGGGCCCTCCGTGTCCCGCGGGTGGCGTCGGTGCCGCTGCTGTGGCCATCGCAAACGGATAAGCCGCTTCCAGGCCATTTGCATATGCAGATGGATAAGCCGCAGGGTAATCGTAGAATGGATTAGCGGCAGCTGCAGCAGCCGCGGCAGCTGCAGCTGGAGACAAGGGATTGTGTGGAGGAAGAATCAGACCTGGAGTTGGTAGGTAGGCTGAAGGATATACATAATGAGAGGGTAACCTGCAACGAGAAAACAACTGTAAGAACATGGCAGGGATAATTTTTAATTAATTATTTAACTCATTAAGTATTCAACTTGGAATTATCGAATAGAATCAATTTCAACGTTAGTAATCGACAGAAATTAAAAAAAAAATGAGAATAATATACTGAGTGCTTAAATATTAATACAATGCTCTAATATGAAAAGGGTCAGTAATATGCCTAAAGTATTTGTTTCAAGAAAATGTCTTGTGTTATTGTGTCACTTAACAATATAATGCTAAAACTACACTGCTCGACAGAATTAACAGAACACATAGAAAACGTAATGTAACTCCTGCAACTGGCAATGAAGCGGGACAAAATTTAGTATGGTGGGGTACCATAGATTAACAATGAAATGAGGAGACACATAGACATTTTGGACAGGTATAAAGGACCTTATACAGGGTGTCTCAAAAATATTGGTACAAACGTTTAGGGGAGGTAGGTAACGTCTAAAGGAATGTGAATCGCATAGGAAACCATAACCGGAAACGTCACGGGAAAGTAGTAGAAGAGGCACAAGAAGCAGAAATGAAACAAGACAGTAATTAGTGGCAAACATTTATTTGACATAATATTAACAATGGAGTACGAGATGGATGCATTTCATGATGTTACAACAGATGCTCGAAGGTTCCACCATGAGACAAGACGCGATGCATGCATGACACCGATGCAGCATGGATTGGCGAACACGGTCGAACACACCTGGAGTTTCTTTGACAGTAACAGCAGCACAGACGAGTCTCGCCACGAGATCCATTTCCGTCTCCACAGGCGATTCATACACGATAGATTTGAGGGCCGGGCCCCACAGAAAGAAATCGAGGCTCGATAAATCAGGGGGGCAGGCAAAGGGTCCACCACGCCCAATCGACGCCCAATTTTGTTTCAACATGACAGCGCACCTGCCCCGTCATGTTGAAACAAAATTGTGAAGCGATGTTATGCCGCACGAAACATTTATTGCGAAGCGATGTTATGCCGCATGGGGGCGCACACCGTGTGGGTTGTCTTGAGCCCACACATGAGCATTGTGCTGATTGAATAAGCCTTCTCGAGTGAAATGAGCCTCATCCGTGACCAAAACATAGGCTGGAAAATTCAAGTCTTCAACACTTTCTTGGAGAAACCACTGCACAAAAGCCACACGTGCAGGATGATCTTGGGGGAGCAGTAACTGAACCCTTTGGAGATGAAAGGGGTGTAAGGAATCGTTGTGCCAGACACGCTGTACACTGCAACGAAACACTCCTAAAGCAGAGGCAACGGCACATGTGCTGGTAGTAGGATTATTCTGGATGGCATTCAACACACTTTCTTCCATGGCGGGAGTTCGCGTCGAATGTGGTCTGCCCGCACTACTCCTGTTACCTCTAAATGACCCATAATCGCACATATTTTGATGCACACGCGCAAACAAACGGTGGTCCAGTACATGTCTGTCTGGGAAACGTTTTCCATAAATTCGTTGAGCGGCTCGTCCATTGCCCTCTGCTAATCCATACACTAGGTGAATGTCTGCCAGCTCACAGTTCTTATATCGAAGCATGCTCTTCGTGCGGCGACTACTGCTTGAATGAGTAAACCGGAAATTTTTCCTCTCGCGAACTGATGAACAGCGCTGTGTACCGACTTACGGTGACGTTTCCGGTTATGGGTTGACCACTTAACAAATGGGTTGACTATTGATGATCATGCTCAGGTAGCTGGTAAACTGAATGAGAATTTTGCATCTACATTCACACATGAGGAGTTATTCAATGAGGTGAGTGCCAGAAGTTTATCAAACTCTAACAGGGACCTAAGTGATTCTGTAATAATTGAGAACAAAGCGGAGGAGAAATTGTTGAAGTTAAACATAAGAAAGGCACCTGGAATGAATGGGATCTATCTAGTTATATTAAAGGAGGCGGCAAAGCAACTAAGCAAACCCTTAGCCATAATTATGAGAGCATCCTTGGACTCAGGGGAGGTCCCCACGGACTGGAGATGTGCAAATGTATCCCCAATTCACAAAGGGGGATCGATGGGCGACACAAGTAATTAAGACCAGTTAGTTTAACTTCTGTTTCAGGTAAAATAATTGAGTCACTGATTAAAGATTAATTGCAGGATCATCTAGACAAGACTGCAGCAATAATTCAGACACAGCATGGGTTTGTTAAGGGAAAGTCTTGTCTGACAAATTTGATAGGATATTATGATGTGGTTACAAAGGAACTGGATGCAAAAAATAATTTTGATATCATATATTTGGATTTCAGGAAAGCTTTTGATACTGTTGCGCATGGAAGACCACTGTACAAATTGGAGCAGAATGGTATTAAGGGTAAATTGCTACAATGGATAAAAGGATGGTTGAGTGGGAGAAGACAGAGGGTGGTAATCAATGGACGCTGCTCTTTGTGAACTAATGTTATTAGTGGAGTCCCACAGGGTTCGGTGTTGGATCCACTGTTGTGTTGTATATTTATCAATGATATTGATGAAGGTATATCAGGCTTAGTGTCGAAGTTTGCAGATGATACAAAGGTTGGCAGGGTTTTTAATGACAGTAATGGCAGTGTGCTACTGCAACAGGATCTAGAACATTTGGACAAATGAACTGAGAAGTGGCAACTGAATTAACATTGACAAATGCAAAGTACTACATATAGTGGTAAACCCAGAGGAACGTACCAATTGTGTAATACTGCACTTAGGGTGGTAGAAAATGAAAAAGACCAGGGAGTAATTGTGCAGTTAGATATGAAATTTTCTGGGCAAAGAGCAGGTCATGGGGTTTTGTCAATGATATACAGAAAATTTTGCTAGCAGGGAAAAGGAGGTGATTATCCCTACAGGATGCTCCATATACATTTGTAACTAACAGATGACTGAAAACAGAATACAAAATATTCGACGATGTTTAAAGTAATTTTCTTTGGTTATTTCTGAATCAGTGAATGATTTCATAAAAAGAATTATGCAATTCCGAAATCCATCTTGAATCAACAGTGAAACTAAAAATAAGGAATAACGGCGTGTCCCATAAAACTGGTGAGAACACTGAAATAGCTCATAATGCGCGCAATGAATCGCGTTACTTGTTTGGTCCCATAAAACGTCTTAATGGCAATACCGCTATTTAAAATGGGTGGCTATTTCGAGGCAGAAAGTAGATTTTTCCTTGTTGGAAAGAAATGCTTCTACCGTGGGTAAAAAAGGCTGATTAGATGGAAAGGAATGATTAATTAATAGATTTCTGCTTGCTTGGAGACATTTCTCATACATAAAAAATCTCGCACCACTTGATTATCCTGACTTACACTGAAAACAGCGGCTTCAGAAAACAAAAAGGAGTTGATGGGATGAAAACAGTTATCTCCTTCTTTCCAAGTTTATCCCAAAAAATTGATGAATGCAGAAATTATCGCAGACCCAACAGGTGAGAGAAGGAAGGGAGAAATGTTTCATTCCGGGTTTGGTTTCCTTCGTGCTTGGGATTGTTGATGTGTGAGTAACGAAGTCTTCGCCGGATAAAAAAATTTACTGGGATGTCGCTAGTCGGCAGCTGCAGCAACGCTACGGCAGCAACAATTGATCGAGGTTCGTGTTCGGGCTAAATAAAGTACAGTGGTCGTGCCAACTTTTTGAACAGGGGGAAAACACAGCGAAGAGTGAGGCGCGAGAGGTTCTCTGAGATTTACAAGAAATGTTGGTGCGAAAATAGAGCAAACTAGAAATTTCATTTACGACAAGACAATTCCGCATAACCATTAAACAACTAATTTTGCGTAGCGAAGAAGATTCAAACATCTTCAGTTGTGGATTCTGATGGATAACATTGCATGCAGCGATGATCGTCAATTAATTAAAACCTTTCAGAGTTGTGATCGACTGTAAGGAAGAAACATTCAACAAAAAATTAAAAATTAGCGATTTTTTAAGCGCTAATAAAAGCAAAAACATTGAATAGCCATTTTTACTAGATACATCTATCTAATAGAGAATGGGTCTCGACCCTTTAGCCCTCAGAACAGCTCGAATTCATCGTACCATGGGCCCAAAAAAAGCGTGCCACGCGGATGCTGTCCACGTTGGCTCAATTGCATCCCACAGTTACTTGCAAATTGGATGAGTGTTGAGAAGAGCTTTTCCATCTCACCCAAAGGTGCTCAATTCGAGCGATATCTAATGCCTGAAGAAACCCACCACGGTAAACTGAATTCTCATGTTCCTGAAACAAATTCTGTACAATTCTATCCTTGTGACATTGTTGGAAGAACCCATTTGCAGAGGGATACATGAAGAGATGCACCTAGTTGAACGCGATTTCACGATAACCAATGGCATCTAAATATTTCCCCATTGGTATAAAGAGGCCCAATGTGTATCACAAAAATGTATTTGCGTCCGCTGTGTCAATACGTTCTTGTTTTTTTCTGACAGCAGCGGAACCCGTTTCGGTCATTCCGTACAACGAGTTGGATGTTCTGAAATGCCTTTCTTTTTTTTTTTTTTTTTTTTAAATGAAACCAATGGAGAAAGAATTGAACCTTGGGGAACACCAGTATTAACTGGAACACAAGTATTAGTAGGAAGGTTAGAAGAAAGAGAGCCACCTACCCGCAGTGAAGTCAGAAATCAACCGCAGTGAACAGTTAGAGAGAAATCTGGATATCCAATTACAAAAAGCAGTTGGCAATCCACAGATTTAGCCTCCATTTTATGGATAATTGCCATTGGCTGTCAAACTCTAATAGGGAGTTAAATGATTTTGCAATAAGTGAGAGCAAAACGGAGGAGAAATTGTTGAAGTTAAGCATAAGAAAGGCACCCGGGGTGTATGGGATCTATCCAGTTATATTAAAGGAGTCAGCAAAGTAAGTAAGCAAACCCTTAGCCATAATTATGAGAGCATCCTGGGACTCAGGAGAAGTCCCCACGGACTGGAGATGTGCAAATGTATCTCTAACTCACAAAGGGGGGGGGATCAAAGGATGACACGACTAATTACAGATCTGTTAATTTGACTTCTGTTCCAGGGAAAATAATCGAGTCACTGGTTGAAGATGTATTGCAGGATCATCTAGACAAGATGATCCTGCAATGATAAGTTGAGCGAATGGACTGAGAAGTGGCAACTGAAGTTTAACTTTGACAAATGTAAAGTACTGCATATGGGTTTCAATAACCGAAGAGAAACATACCAACTGTGAGATACTGCACTCAGGGAAGTGGAAAATGAAAAAGGCCTGGGGGGGGGGGTAATTGTGCAGTCGAATATGACTTCGGTGGACAGAACAGACGGGCTGCAGGGGCAGGTCATGGAGTCTTGTCAATGATATATATAGGAATTTTGCTAACAGGGACAGTGAGGCTATTATCCCGTTATACAAAGCAATGGTCAGGCCACACCTAGAGTACTGTGTACAGGTCTGGAAGCCTCATTTTAGGAAGGATGTAGAGTTGCTAGCAACGAGTACAAAGAAGGGCAACAAGATTGGTGACGGGAAAAAAGGGTGCTCTTACCAAGAAAGGCTTAAGTTCTTCAAATTCCGGCGCCTGGAGAGTAGTCACCTGCGAGGTGATCTGATTGAGGTGTATAAGGCCTTGGATGTCTGGAGCAAGCTGAATGATGATGGGATTCTTCCTCTTGCTCAGATTAAGAACTTGAGGGGGCACAGATTCAAATTGACGAAAGATAGTTGTAGGATAGATGTGCGGAAATTTGCCTTTAGCCAGCGGGTAGTTGACTGGTCGAACAGACTTCCATCTTTTGTTGTGGAAGTTGATAGCCTAAATAAATTTAAGGCTGAGCTGGACAGGAACGAATGGAGGGATGAAATGGGAGTTTTTTTTTTTTTTTTTTGGCTGATGCTGCAAAAGCTTGCTTTCTTGCATCGTATGCCTCTACTAATGCTAATACTAAAACAGCA
The DNA here is from genome assembly GCF_048544385.1 of Mastigoproctus giganteus. Classification (NCBI taxonomy): domain Eukaryota; kingdom Metazoa; phylum Arthropoda; class Arachnida; order Uropygi; family Thelyphonidae; genus Mastigoproctus; species Mastigoproctus giganteus. The sequence continues at coordinate 2,878,560 of NC_143585.1, read as the reverse complement.
GTTATAGTTCAGACACAGCATCGGTTTGTTAAGGGGAAGTCTTGTCTGACAAATTTGATTGGATACCATGATGTGGTCACAAAGGAACTGGATGCAAAGAATAATTTTGATATCATGTACTTGGATTTTAGGAATGCTTTTGATACTGTGGCACATGGAAGATTACTGTACAAATTGGAACAGTGTATCATTAAAGGCAAGTTGCCACAATGGATAAAAGGGTGGTTGAATGGGAGAAGACACAGAGTGGTAATCAATGGACACTGCTTTTCATAGACTAATGTTGTTAGTGATGTTACGGAGGGGTGATTGTTGGGCCAATTGTTGTTTATCAATGATATTGATGAAGGTATATCACGGTTATTGTCAAAGTTTGCAGATAATACAAAGGTTGGGAAAGTTGTTAATAACAGCAAAGACAGTATGCTTCTGCAACATTATCTGGAAAAGTTGGGCAGATGATCTGAGAAGTGGCAACTGAAGTTTAATATTGATAAATGCAAAGTACTGCATATGAGTAGCAGTAACCCCAGAAAAATATACCAACTGGGTGGTATTACACCTGGGGTAGTGGAGAATGAAAGAGATTTGGTTTAGTATAAGATTTTTCTGGCGCATTAACAACACTGGCTATTAGCTCCTAGGCAAGGTAAAAATAGAATCTGGTAACTTTGAAAAAGTTATCTAGTCAAAAAGTTAAGAATACATATATGAATAAAATTTATATATGTCAACTATGTCAACAAATATCTTCTTTCGTCTTTTCAACCTCCAACACAAGCACGGTACTAAGTACTATAGGTTCTAATACCTCTCGTGTTTGGGCTATTCATAAAAAAAAAAAAAAAAAAAAAAAAAATCTGACTGAGTGTATGAGGCTCTGTCAGATGGTTAAAAGCGATAAAACGAGTATTGCTGAAATCTAGATAGTCGGATAAAATGTGTCTAATAGATCAAACCGTGTAAAAGAGACCTGGGGGTTATTGCGCAGTCAGATATGAAGTTTTCTCAGCAGTGCATACAGGCTGCCCGAGTAGGTCATTGGGTTTTGTCAATGATATACAGGAATTTTCTAGCAGGAATAAGGAGGTGATTATTCCTTTGTATAAGGCAATGGTCATGCCACACCTTGAGTACTGTATACAGGTCTGTAGGCCTCATTTCAAGAAGAATGTAGAGATGCTGGAACGAGTACAGAGAAGGGAAACAAGATTAGTGAATGGAACAAAGGGTTGCTCTTACGAAGAAAGGCTTAAGTTCTGAAAATTGCAGCTTCTGGAGAATGGGCACCTGTGAAGCGATCTGATTGAGGTGTATAAGGCCTTGAATGGATTGAGCAGGCTCAATGCTGATGGGATTCTTCCTCTTGCTCAAGTTATTAACCTGAGTGGGCATAAACTGAAATTGAGGAAAGACAGTTGTCGAATAGATGTGCGGAAATTTGCCTTTAGCCAGCGAGTAGTCGATTGCTGGAACAAACTTCCATCTGTTGTTGTGGAAGTTGATAGCCTAAATAAATTCAAGGCAGAACTAGACAAATAGTTGGAGCGAATGCATGGGTGAAATTGGAAAGTGTTTTTTTTTTGCTGTATAAGCCTGCTTTCTTGCATCATATGCCTCTACTAATGCTAATTCTCATATAAATCGGTGTCTCGCAGTAAGGTCTAACACTCCTTGATTTTTTATTTTTCTCAATTAAATCCAATCTTTCTTATGCGGAACATCTTCACTGAAACGAATGCATTTGTGACTTTTGGAAAATTTCCTTAAATCTCTTCCCATCCTGAAATCGTTATCAATAACGCACAATTGTTTGCAGTTAATGGAGCCCAAGAAATACTCCAAATCCTTCGGGCCTTGAAATTAAAGGCCTCACCTGCTGAACGAGAAGCACGAACTGAGAACGTGTGTTGTTTTACGCGAACAATAAGCGGAAATTGCGTAGATCCTTGGTAAGACGAGTCGCAATCACTGCAAGAAATGGCCTTTTTTAATGCCGTTAACGAAAACCATACATTTTTATTTAACGAGGCCAAAATACTCAGTGTCCAACGCAATTATAGGAGCCTATTAATTGCAGAAACCGTCGAAATTAAATTACATGAGAATTCTATTAACGGTCGTCGTCCATATCTAATCTCCGATTTGTGGCCTTTTGGGCGCGTACGTGAGGACAAATAATCAGTTTAAGATTCAAGCTTACAAAATTCGCAATTTCCATTCCTGTGATAAGACAAAGCTTTGTCTGCTTCAGGAAGGGATTATCGTTTTTCAAAATTTACGTTTAATTTCAATTGATTTTTTAATTAATATTTTAAAATTGTGTTTTGATTTTGTATTAATTTTTGAATTGTGTTAAATTGATGTTTTACTAATTTTTGCGTGAATGTTTTATTCGTTTTAATTTCTGGAGAATATCATACGGAAGTGTTCTACGTATCATATTGAGATAAATTACTCTTATTCTACAACTATAAAGTTATTGATGCAGTTTGGATCCTTCTACTAGATCGAGGATATTTGGATTGCCGTCACTTTCCCCAACATGTAATAAATGACAATCATCAGGACATTTCAAGAACTTTTCGGTATGGCGTATTGCCAGTTCACAATTTTCAATTTACTAAGAGGTAGGGCGCCTCCGTAGCCAGGTGGGAAGGAGCAGCAGTGCGTAGTACACGCTTCTTGATTAGACCGGGGTTCGAGCCCGTCACCACCAAAAACGGAGGATGCGGAAAGGTCAGGGAATGACCACTGCATATCCCGGAGCAATATGGCCTTAGTTGCTAATGCTCCTAAAAACCAAATAACAACAACAACTAAGAGGTAGATCGAAACCGCTCATAATGAAAAAATCACATTTGGCTGCCATTGATGGTGATAATAAATAACATTTATTATACGTAAGTATAATAAATGTCACATTAGGGTCACCCCGAACGTTAGTTCAATTACCCAAGTGAATGATGTTCGTGAATTGCGTGGTTTGCTAGACAAAAACCCGATTTTCGGTGGTGAGGAGAGACCTTGCTATCTACATTAGAGATCCAGTAACTTATCCACGGAGCGGAAAAAGCCCACAAAAGTTCCTCGCGTCATTTAAGGGAACTCAGTTCTTTTACATCCGGTGTGGGAAGGTCGGTGACGATGGTAGTGTGCTACCCACACAAACTTCTATGGATTTTTATAGGGATTAAGGATTTATAGGGATTTTTTTGTCATATTAGTCCGAATCATTTAGCCTGTAACATACTCCAATTATCATCTTTCCTTTACTGCAAGTCATATTCGCGCAGTAGCACAGTAGTTATAATCACAGTCCTCCCCACACAGGGAGGTAAAGGCCCGGTTTCAAATTCCGTCAATGAACAAGGAACGTTTATGGGCTGTTTTCATTCCATGATTGAGAGTTAGTCGATCTCAGTCGAGGACAGCAAAATTCCCTCATCCCCAGGGAACGTTGTTGTCCTAGCGTTGGATCCAGCAAAACAGGCAAAGCCAGAGAACATATGAAATTTATGGACATAATATAGATGGGTAGATGAGGTTGTTCTCGGCCTTCAATGACAGTTTTTTTTTTTTTTTTTTTTTTGAAAATCATCTCGCACCACACAGGCCTTCATGGGTAGCACATTTCGTGTAATCATCATACCTCCCACTATGGGTGGAAATGACGACATTTCGAATCCCATCAATGACGTGAAGAATTTTTATGGGACTTTTTTTCACAACGTGGCTGAGTTAATCGGTCTCAGAAGTTGCATGGAGGATAACATTATTGGAGGCTTGAAGTGGTGAAACCCATGTTTAGCCGGCAGGAAAAGCCTCCTGTGGCAACCACTCCCGTCTATTCCATCAAGCTGTGTGATTTATGTGTTTTGAGATTATGATAGGCATCACGATCGAGATCCAATCTTCCTTACATTTCGCGAGTACAGCTCTAAAACGGTGTTCGCAGGCCAGCCGCTAGATAATTCGGAGCTATTGATAACTCCGAACCGAAGCTATTGATAACTATTTAGGAGGCATCTAGATCAGCTAGTGTATAATCTTGCTCTCAATGTCGCTTCTGCAAGGTGGTGACTGGAGGGAGTCCGAGTAGTGTGTGCCGGGAGGGGGCATTACCAAATTTCATTACTTAACACAACATGTCTTTCACACCTTTTCTTATTCCTGAATACATCATGCATTGTCAAACTAATCAACAAACTTATCTGCGAAAAGATCTAAACCTCCCAAATAAGATGGGTACCAAAAGCCTGTATATCATAAGTGGATCGATACTAATGGAATCCATATTGGCGATTATTGGTCAGATGAAGGTTTCTAGATAGTTTAAAAGTTGACAGTTAATAGATTTCTCCATTACTTTGGAAAGAGTAGAAGTGCAATGGGATGATAACTGGATTGGAGAGATTTGTAACCCTTTTTAGGCTGAATAAGAGCAAATTTCGAAGTAGAAGGCAAAATACTAGTATAATAAGAAAGTGTAAAACAGATACATAGAGTAGCAATAATTTCAGAAGCAGAGGTTTTGAGAATAAGTGGACAACTACCATCAGAACCTGACGCTTTTTTGGCATCAAGGCTATTCAAAATTTTTCTGACATCATTTTGATGGAAGGTCATTGAATGGATTTGGATTTGTTTGTTTGGGTTTTATTGGCACATTAGCAACTAAGGCTATAATGCACCAAAACTAGGTCATAAAAAAGTGAGTGTATTGGGAATGGTAGGAGGTAGATTAACAAGATCATCAGTATAAGAGGTAGAAGAAAAGAAGGACGCTAACAGGTCGGCTGTATCTTTAGCTCAGGTGTCAATATAACTATCAAATTTAAATATAAGTGGGAGTAAAGATCAAAAAAAAGTTGCGACCATTAACTTAGGTAAAAGATCGAAATGCTCGACTACCCTCTACCATTCCCAGAGTTCTAGTCCAAGAAGCAAGTTTTTTACTTAGCCGGTTCAAAATATAGTTTGGACTGATTAATAACTGCTTTATAATTGTTGCGAGATTTGGTGTCTGCAGAAAATGAACGTGAAGATTTGGATGCAAACCATTTGCGATATGCAACATTCTTATCTTGAACAGCCTTAGCACCTTTATTCGAAAACAAAGGTTTAGATAAAGAACGAGAGTGGAATAAAGGATTTCATACTACAAGAATATTTTCGCCGACACGATCTGAGCAAATGTTGACATCAGATGATATGAAAGAGTAACCAAGGAATAAAATCTCGCAGATCGTTCCATTTTTCATTTTTTAATGCCAAACGACACTATCTTGAGAAATGTCATGTGAGAAAGGTTCCACTGGACAAGATCCCCCATCACCACCAAGTTATGAACTGAGGTGCCTAAAAGACCGCTCACGTCAACCTTGTGTTTTTGAATGGTTATTTGTGAGAAAAAGCATGTTGGCTGTGTGGTTAGGATTGTCTGGTATTCTGGTAGGTAAATGAACAACCTAAGCGAGGTCGATAGTAATCGCAAGATCTTCAGCATCTTCCCATACCAATGGAAGGAATATCTAGTCAAGCCAAGGCCAAAAAAACACTACAGGCCGATCTCGAACTCAGCCTCCCTGCTGAAGCTGCTATAAAAAAAATACTGCTGTTGAACCTCACCAAGCAGTTCCTACCAAATAATCCCAAACATCACTGTGCACCTCCACACAGATAAACTGTGTCTAAACTTCTAGAAACTACCAAAAGAATCCTCACAGTCTTTGAGAAGAAAGAACTAGCAGTCACCTATGTAGACATCGAATCTGCATTACATATCCCAACTCTTCTAAAGCTACTACAGAACCACTATCAGATAGGAAATGACATCTTAGATTTCCTCACATCTCCTGAATGTGAGGAAATCTAAGTTGTCATCTCCTATCTGAATGCTGCATAACTGCATAGTGAAACTATCTGTAGATAACTCCCAATGCTGCATGGTAATCTCGGTTGGAGTCCCGCAAGCGGCAGTATTATCCGGCCTCCTCTTCCCCGCTCTCATTGCTCCTCTAGTAATCCGTGAGCTGAATACTCTAGTATATGGCAACGACCAAAAGATAGTCACGCCAATTAAGGCAAACCAACACCCTCACCAAATCCCAAAAGAACTAACATCCACTCTCTCTCTCTCTCTCTCTCTCTCTCTCTCTCTCTCTCTCTCTCTCTCTCTCTCAGCAATTTGGTCTACTCATCAATCCTGAGAAATCAGAAACGATGGTTTTCTCGCTAAAACAAACCACGCGTCCAAGATCTAGATATCGACTTCAACAAGTTTAGTCAGGATCGACAGTATAGAAAAAGAATACTGCGTATTGGGTGGCCAAGGCCACCGCTATTATAACCTGAGTCCCGATCAATGTATTCTCTTACTCAATTCAATTCGATGTTCTTATGTTATGTATTTTGTGACTTAATGTTTTGTACACTCACTTAATGTTTAGTATACTAAATTCATTTCTCCATTTTCTAATACTTTTTAACTTATTCATTATTATTTTATCTTTTATTATTATTATTATTATTATTATTTTTTTTTTTTTTTGGTTTATTCAGGCAAATTTTCCTTACATTACATTATTAACTCCTGGCCACTGTTGGAAGAAGGATGGGATCAACAGATGAATTTGATAAAATGAGGTAATTCAGTCAGGGAAGATCGAAAAGAGGAGATTCTAAACTACTAAGTCTCTGATAGGGAATATCAGAACGGGCATGTGCACAAGTACCACCTTTGAAGCGAAAGGAATCGTACATCGAAGAATTAGGACAACCGAGACAAATTCAATGGAAAGTTTCGATGAAATTGAAGCAGTTGCTGTTGACATTAAGGCTATTGATAGTGCTTGGCATAAAAGTCTTCTGAATAAGTTTCCATCTTAAGGTTTTCCAATTATTTTTTGTAATTGGGTATTCAGTTTTCTCTCTGGCTGGTCACTGTGGTGATGGTGGACGGTTCTCCGTCTTTCAACTTCTCCACCAATGCTCCCAAGTTCCAATTCTTCCTCCCATTCTTTTCCTCTTGTATATTAATGACCTTCTTCCATTGACCGGAAATCCTGCCCATAGTTTTGCCGATGACAGCACATTGCATTCCACCTTTCAGTTTAAGAAATCTTTTCCTGCACAAACAGCTTCAAGTTCTTGAATATCCACTACCAATTCCTTAAATGCTGATCTCCAGTGGGGGAAAGATGTCTTAGTTGATTTCATTCCTTCTAAAACTCATAGTCTTATATCTCGCAAAAAGGATTTTTCTGTTCCCGTGCTTGTCTTCGACGCCACTGAGATTTCTTACAAGATTATATATCTGTATTGGGGATTGTCCCGACGTCTAATCTCTCTTGGTATAAGCACATCACAAATATTGCTTTCTGTACATCTCAAAAAATTGGGTTCGCTCTCGGCGTTATTTTTCTTTTAAACAGTTACCCACTCTGTACAAATCTGAAATTCGTGCTATATGGAATATTGTTGCATAACTGGGGCGGTACGCCCAAACCCTCTTTCATGCTTCTCGATTCCATTCAAAATAGAGCAGTTAAGTTAATTTATGACGCATTTCTTACAAATTCGTTCTACCCCCTCTATCTCATAGACATTCCGTTTCTGCTGCATGCCTTTTCTGTTGATACTTCTATGGGAAGTGTTCTTCTGAATTGGATACTGGATTCTCTAATTCCTCTCTCTCTCTCTCCCAAACCAGTCCGTACACGTGCCGCAAGCATTCAGCATCCTTTTACTGTCGACTTAAAACTCAGAGAACGAACTTTGGGAATAGTGTGGTGACTTTTAAGGATTCTTTGATAAGAAACATGACTTCGTCCCCCTTTCCCTTTCTTTCGACCTCCTTGTATCTCCCTAATATTCTGCTTTGATGTAATGAAAATTTTCATGTCCTATCTCTGGATGGCATCATGTCAACATAAAACTATTATATCATTACTGATTGATATAATCAAAAGTTAAAATTCGTCTTAGTCATTTACGGCACTCCTTGTTACTAAATAGACAAATCATATTTTGAATTTTATGCACTTGCGGGTAGCAAATGGAGGCAATCATCATCCAAGTGGAAAAGGTTTGGGTTCGAATCCCATCAGTGACACAAACTTTTATTGGAGCTTTTCACAATGTGGTTGAATTGGTTGGTCTAATTCGACAATGAAGGTTTCTTTCCCCACACCGGAAACTCGGAGTGTGTCCAGAAAACAGGAAAATTGACCACAGAATACGTGCAACATACAGAAGTATTCTACAAATATAATATTCATATTTTAATTGTTTGGATTAACAAAACATAGATCCTTATAGCTCATTAAACATATTTTACCGTGTGGTCGGTGACTGCTTTTTGAATTTTCCATATACTGTACAGGGTGTTCCAAAAAAGGTGTAACCAATTTTAAATATTTGTAACAAATGTAATTTTAATGGTAGAAACACAAAACCTGCGCTAAATGTGAGAAAAACAGTTGAAGTTTTTACTGACATTCAATATGTGCACCACTGGTCACACGAATAAAAAGGTGTAACCAATTTTAAATGAGCAATACAAACATGTTGGAGAAAATGGAACAAGATGAACGTGTAATGACACAGATTTGTTTCACGGACGAGTGCACATTTCATTTTTCGGGAAAGGTGAATAAGCAAAATGTCAAAATTTGGGGGACTGAAAACCCACACTGCGCGCAGGAGTATCAGCGAGATAGCCCAAAGGTGAATGTATGGTGTGGCATCATGGTTGATCGTGTTATTGGATCTTTTTTCTTTCAAGAAGCGACTGTAAGAGCGTATAATTACACATACACCGAAAGGCACAAAATAAGATGATCTTATTTTGAAGAGAAATAAAATAATCTTTTGATAACGTCAAGACTCGCTCCGTCTCAAGAAGGAAAGAATCCACCCCGTTTTATGTCAGAAATTTAAGGGTACTGTTCTTCCCGGGATGAAAAACAACAAGTTCTATCGGTTTCTTTGTTAGGACAGGAACCCGATATGAGTTCTGCTATTAAGGTGACATCCAGACACTTTAAAATCCGAAGTTTTCATTTGTTTCGGAAACGAAACATCGAAGAAATTTCCACCAAGACGTTCGGTCCCTCCTCGGTCCAAATTAGACCCGAAACTGGCAACAGTGTCTTCCGCAAAAAAATGCGTCATACAATTAATGTGAGAGCGGTAAACGGAGAAATAAGTTCGTGAAGGGGTTTAAATGCCTTGTAGGGCATTTCGCAAACGCAGCCAATTACCTTTAAAGAAGGTGACGTCATTGCGAAGAAAGCGTTCAGCGGTTAAGCTTGTTCCCCATACCGCACCGATGCCGAGCTCCCGTTATTATTTTACCGACATCTTTTGCCTTCCACAAGAAAACGCTTCGCTCGTGACACAGCCAGCTTGCTGGCCATTTACCAAGAATTCGTGCAGCAAAATGTAACCTCTCGAGGAGGAGCGAAGAGAATGAGGATGAAACAAAGGAAGTCTGTCCGTGATGCACGAGTTGTGCATCTGGCTTCCCCCCCCCCCCACATTACGCTCAAAAATGCGGTCTGCATCGAAACATTTTGCATTGAAATAACAAATTTGTCTGCTGATCGCTCCAGAACTGCACTCACTTCTTCTGCTTATATTTTCTTTATTATTATTTTTAAACAGCGTATTGTTGTATTTGTTGTGTAAAGGTGGAGTGTTCGTGGCATGTTACCAAACGCAGGGGTGTGCTGCCAATTTGTTAACGAGGGACTTGCTCAAGAAGAAATTCACTTAAGGGTCATCCCCGTTTAAAACAGCTTCTCAAATTTTATCAAACTAATTTTTTTTTTAACAAGGGACTCGGATAATCCCAAAAGAATTTAGCAAGGAGCTCGCGCAATTCCCTCTTGCCTCCAGGACTCCCCCGACCGAATGACTTTATACTCAAGTTTCAGTAAATTAGCAAGGAATAAAGACCACAGCAAAACTCCAACTGAAAATCTTTTTTTATCCATAAAACGATTCTTTTTTGAAAATTTAAGCCTCGCGAATAGGGAGACAGATGTCGGTAACTTTTAAAGATAAACCTTCGTGCCATTTTAAACCCAAAATTGATGTCCCACTGGGTTCATCCTTGGGTTCTCCGCTATTTCTAATCTATGTCAATGACCAACCATGTATTTTAGGGGACTGCCAAATCAAAATTAACATATTTGCACCCGACAAAAATTTATAAAGCAACAACATAATTTTAATTGAAGGTGTGCAACTGAGTGGCTGGAGGAGAACAGAATGGTAGTCAGTGAGAAGCTGCTTAGTTTTTCCATTTCACACACACAAAACAAACAAACTGAGCTTTTCTTGTTGTATTAACAATAACGTGATCAAAAAAGTATGTCGAAAATTTTGGGTATTTTTATTAGGGCAGCTAACAAAAAGTTAAGTTTCCTTAAAAGAGTAAGTAGAGATTTTGGTATTATTTATGTTTCTTTGCAAAATTTCTGTTAGGCGAGCCCTAGAATGTCTTACAGGACTGATCTGTCTCCCCATCCAGCCTATCAAAAATCAGAAGTTGAAAATATCCAAAAAAGAGCAAAAAATGCACTACGTTCGTTTAAAAAGTGGATTACAGCGTGGTGAGAAATCTTATGAAGAGGAGTGTAAATTCTTTAGGCTTGAAACGCTGGAAGAAAGAAGAGATCAAGCCGATTTACTGCCATTTAACAAGCTGTTAAATGGTACCATAAATAGCCCCAAACGTAGTCTCAAAAATAAACTTCAATGCACCGACCAGAGCTTTAAGAAAGTATCCACTGCTAAAACCATCCTACGCAACGAGAAATGATGGGTATTACAAGTGCTGCAACAGGACCCTAAGATTAACCAAAAAAGCAAATTTAGAGGTATTCGATGGAGACACTCCAACAAGCAAATGAAATCTCTAATCGTATCTGCTATCTGAGCTTTGAAATTAATTTTAATATTACGTTTTTCTAATGTGAATGAAGAAATTCAACTGAGCAATTTTATTTCTCTCTGTCCATATCAGTCACACCAATCCTTCCTTTTCTTTTAAGATTGTCTTTGTATATATATATTTATTTATTTATTATTATTACTATTTTTTTATCTTTTGTAATTAACATTCCAAGTTTCTGTTTGAATCTGCTTTGTAAAATAATTTTTTCGTGCATCTTAAAGGCATGACGATTGCTGTTTTGCAGTTGTAATAATAAATAAAACAAATAAATAAATAAAAGCTCTGTGGTTATAATTCCATCCTCTTCACCGGTGTAAAATGCTTGGGTTCGAATCCTGTCAATAACACGAGGAACATTTATGGGCCTTTTTCATGTGGCGGTTGAATTAATTGGTCTCAGGTGAGGACAACAGGGTGTTTTTCTCACAAAATCCAGGTTTTTTATCCAGGAACAAAAAAAAAAACATCTTCTGCACTCATAAAAAGAGGACATTTACATGTTTTGGGGCGAATAAAAGAGGACAAAAAGTTCATCTTGGATTAAAAAAGAGGACAGAAAAGAGGACAAATATATTATGCAAATAATAAAATAAAGACAATGTAAACCACATTTACTGATATTTAGGATTAGTACATTCATATTTGTCTTGAGAAATTATTTCTTTCAATAGCTCTAGATTGCCTCTCAAATATGTGTAAAAATCAATGCATGACATATGTTTGAAATTGTACTGCAAAAACAAAATACCTTTTACAGAATTGACATTTAACCTATTCCTTTCTTTCGTCCACTGACTTTGTATTAGAGAGAATACACTCTCTAATTTGCATTGTGAGGAGGAATTGCAAAGAAAAACTGGGCAATTTTCAACAATTCTGAATGGAATTCAATATTTTTTGAATTACTAAAATATTTGGCCCACTGTTCATGTATAAGCATGTTTTTAAAGTCTTTATTATTCATTTGACCCTCAAAAAATTTCTTCAAATTGTTAAATTGGTCAAAACACTTAACATCATCAATCGTTACTCCTTTGTCAATCAAGTAGGAAATAGAACATTCTACATCGTTCCAGCTTGGTACTGCATCCATTTTCATCCACATAAAACAGGAAATGGATTTCATATGGTGAAGCCACTTATCTAAATAAAGGCCGCCGTAGCCTAGTGGTCAGGCGCGCGGGTGCATAAGTACACGTGCCTTGAGTGACCGGGGTTCAAGCCCGTGACTGCTGAATACGGTGCTGTTTCTTGTATTCTGTCTATCTTGTTAACTCCTCTGACTGTTTGGTCGTCCCGGAGTATAAACAGAAAATTTATTTTTATTTTATTTAAATATTCCACGCAATTTCTATACAGATTTTTTGTATCATTAGAAAATTTTTCACATTCAAGTCAAGTCCTTCATCATGTTTTTTGTATAGCATTTCCTTTACTCTTAATGGCATGAAGTTGTGATCCATCCGTTTCGAGATAATTTCTTTCGCTGAGACTAAGACATCTGGCACTTCTGCAGCTGAGTTACTTTCCCTTTCAATTCGTTGTATGTGTGTATGGAATACACTCATAAGTGATTGCACGAACCAAAGATGAATCTCACTAAATCCATTTTCAAAGAACCTTTTAATCACAATGGGAGGTTTTTCTTGGGACAGAAAATAAGCCTGTAAAGCTGGAAACATGTCCATGAGCCTTGTGATGCTTGGAAATAATGAAAGCCATCTCGTCTTGCTGTGGGAAAGGAGCTGTCTATATTCAATCTCAACAAACTCACAGTATTCCTTAAGCTCTTCAGTCCGGACTGTATAATTCTGAAAATACTGGTAAATTTTAAAAACAATGTTCTCTACATCAACTTTCCAAAGTTCTGCGGCATTCTGAAGACAATTGTTCAAAATATGCGCAGGGCAGCCCACTCCAATCAAAGTTATACAACAATTTCTTTAATTTTGCAAAGACATTATTCCCTTCTTCATTTCGTCTCAGTCCTCCAAACATCGTATTGCAATTGTCCCCTGTGAATGCAATACATTTTTCACACAAACCATTTTTTTCAAGGGTTTCTTTAACATACGTAGAAATGGTATCTGCAGTCTCGTTAGGCATCTTCTGTAATTCAATTAATTTTGTTTGTAACCCTCCTTCATTTACATGAGAATACTGAATAATTAATGGGAAGATTTTTTCCGAACCATGATTACTTCCATCAGTTGAGACCCCACAGTATGCAATTTTATTTTCTTTTAAAGTTTTTACAGTAACATTAAGAGAATGATTTGCAAGTACAAGGTTTACAATGGCTTCTGTCTTGGTTCTAGCGCAGGAAAATCTTTTTGCTATCTCAGAATCAAAAAATACATTTTTTAACATGACAGTTGCGCAATCCGTTGATTTGTAACTACTATGATGTTTAACAGTGTGAAAAGCAAAGGTACCCTCTGCAGCAGCCAGATCATATTCTATTTTACCGACAGCTTTGACAAAAAAACTGTAACCTTTCCCGAAGAGGCCTCACCTTGAACTGCTTTCTTGCGCTTCTCAGTTTCAATGTGATGCTTCAAATCACCAACCCCTTTATTGGCTACTGAAACATATGTCCCCATTCTGCAAACTTTATACCATTCAGCTTCCCATTTCTCTCGGCCAGATACAAAACATGGAAATTTGTTTTTCATCTCTTTTGTAAACATGCACTTCCTTTTAGGCATTTTAGGGTCTTTATAATATTAATTTTTATAATTTTATTAAGGTTAGGTTATGTTTTACATTCACAACTAAACTAACCTAATTGCAGAAAAGTACCCACAGGTATAAAGATGGATAATAAATATTTTTGTAATTAAAGTGAAAAACAGTATTTTAAAAAAGGGTAAACTTCATATGCTGCAATCAATTTCTAGAGAAAACAGTCCCTCTAACTGTCGATATTTATTTGACACGCTGGAATTCCTATAATTTGTATATCTTTTTCTAGCACATCATCCCTACATTAGGGCCACCCGGTAATTTTTACATATACCCATGTGTATTTAATTTGCGTGTGTTCTCTGGTAGATTAGCCTGTTTTGCTGGACGAAAAACTTCAGTTTCAGGGGAAGGGGGCGGAAGGAAACCTTGCTATCTACGCCCGAGACTGACTAATTTAGTTACATACCAACTAAGAAATATTGTTCAAGGTTTAGGCCTAAATGGATGTCAGATGAACTGATGAGACATATGGCAGTGAAGGAAAATGCATGGGATACATACAAATTAATGGGTAACATGGAAGCCTATGATAGATATAAGTTGGTCTGTAACCAAGTCACAAAGGAGATTAGGCAGGCAAAGGCAGATTACGAGAAATCCTTGGCAAAGGATACAAAGAAAAACAGCAAAGAGTTCTTTACTTATGTAAACTCTAGAAGGAAGGGGATGAATCAGATTGGTCCACTTGATATTGATGGGTCAAGTGTTGATGATCCTGCTCAGGTAGCTAACAAACTAAATGAATATTTTGCATCGACATTCACACATGAGGAGTTATTCAGTGAGGGGAATGCCAGAGGTGTATTCAACTCTAGCAGTAAGCTAGAGAATCTTTTAATAACTGAGAGTAAAGTGGAGGATAAATTGTTGAAGACAAACATAAGAAAGGCACCTGGGGTGGATGGGATCCATCTAGTTATATTAAAGGAGGCAGCAAAGGAAGGAAGCAAATCCTTAGCCATAATTATGAGAGCTTCCTTGGACTCAGGGGAGGTACCCACAGACTGGAGATGTGCAAATGTGACCCCAATTCACAAAGGAGGATCAAGGGGAAACACAGGTAATTACAGACCTGTTAGTTTAACGTCTGTTCCGGGGAAATTAATGGAGGGACTGGTTAAAGAAGCACTGCAGGATCATCTAGACAAGACTTCAGTTATAGCTCGAATATAACTGAAGTCTTGTCTCTAATATATCTTTGTGACAAACGAATGCTCGGACACAGCATGGGTTTGTCGCAAAGGAACTAGATGCAAAGAATAATTTTGATATCATATATTTGGATCTTAGAAAGGCTTTTGATACTGTTGCACATGGAAGACTGTTGCACAAATTGGAGCAGTGTGGCATTGGAGGCAAATTGCTGATATGGATAAAGGGATGGTTGAGTGGGAGAAGACAGAGATTGGTAATGAATGGACACTTCTCTTTGTGGACTACTGTTATTAGTGGAGTCCTCCAGGGTTCAGTGTTGGGTCCATTGTTGTTTTCTGTATTTATATATGATATCGATGATGCTATATATCAGGCTTAATGTACAAGTTTGCAGACGATACAAAGTTGGCAGGGTTGTTAAGGACACTACTGACGGTATGCTGCTGCAACAGGTTCTGGAAAGGTCGAGGAAATGGGCTGAGAGGTGGCAAATGAAGTTTAACATTGACAAATGTAAAGTACTACATATGGGAAGTACAGTAACACCAGAGTAACGTATCAACTGTGTGGTACTACACTGGCAGTGGTAGAGAATGAAAAGGACCTGGCGGTAATTGTGCAGGGGATATGAAGTTTTCTGTGCAGTGCAGACGGACTGAAAGAGTAGCTCATGGTGTCTTGTCAATGATATACAGGAATTTTTCTAGGAGGGATATGGAGGTGATTTTCCCCATTGTATAAGGTAATGGTCAGGCTACACCTTGAGAGCTGTTGGAACGAGTGCAGAGAAGGGCAACAAGATTAGTGAAGGGAACAAAGGGGTGCTCTTACGAAGAAAGGCTTAAGTTTTGCAAATTACAGTGTGTGGAGACCAGGCACCTGCGAGGTGATCTGATTGAGGTGTATAAAGCCTTGAATGGTTTGAGCATGCTCAATGCTGATGGGATTCTTCCTCTTGCTCAGAATAATCACCTGAGAGGGCATAAATTCAGATTGAGGAAAGACCGTTGTAGATGTGCGGAAGTGTGCCTTTAGCCAGCGTGGTTGAATGCTGGAAAAAACTTCCCTTTGTCGTTGTAGAAGTTGATAGTTTAAACAGATTCTAGGCAGAATTAGACAAACAAATGAAGCGATGCATGGGTGAAGTGAGAGGGGTGTGTGTGTGTTTTTCTTTTCCTTTTTTTTTTTTTTTTTTGGACGATGCTATATAAGTTTGCTTTCTTGCATCATGTGCCCTTGCTAATGCTAATGTTAAAGCGGAATTCTTCCTCTTACGGTAACTTAACAGATGCGTGAATCCCGAAGCCCAAGAATGGATGAGGTGGTGGGGGGGGGATATCTCCTGGAGGTTGGAATTTCGGGTCTATAACAGACGACGTATAAAAAAAAAAAATTAAAGAAAGAAAGAAAATAAAAGCGGATTGGCACCTACTGGGTTCTAAACCTGTTAGTGCAAGAACGATCGCGCTTTTGTTGGCGGGGGGGATGAGAAAGTTGAGCTCTCGTTGCATCGGATGCTGTACGATAATTGAAGTAGATCCAGTCGCGCTGTTCCGTAATTAACCCATTTTCCGTTCACGCAAACAACGATGAACCCGACACCATTTTGTCTGTTTCCAAATTATTCATAAACACGCCATTTGAAGGCAGCCAAAATCAACAACTCGTGCAGTCACAAGACTGTCCTTGCCAGTTTGACACACGCACACAGAAGTACACACACACACACTCGCGCGCGTTTAGCCCAGTGAAGCGTAGCTCCCTCACTCGTCTGATTGCTACCATTTTTCATGGCGGTTATTTTTCGCTGAAAAGTTCAGCAGGAGGAGGGGGAGAGAGAGA
The DNA here is from genome assembly GCF_048544385.1 of Mastigoproctus giganteus. Classification (NCBI taxonomy): domain Eukaryota; kingdom Metazoa; phylum Arthropoda; class Arachnida; order Uropygi; family Thelyphonidae; genus Mastigoproctus; species Mastigoproctus giganteus. The sequence goes on along the minus strand of NC_143585.1, from coordinate 2,861,849 downwards.
AAGACAGAGAGAGAGCTTTCACAGTCTGGCTGGCAATCTGAACAAAATCCGCTGAATATTTACTGAGGGAAGGAGGTCAGTGTGAGCTACTGGTCGAAACCGAGTTGAGAAGAGGCCTTCGATTTTCTGCACACAAACAGAGATGAGGTGAGAGGGCCTTCCCTTCTGCACGGCACTTCCAGGCGCACATTTCATACAACTGCACCTCCCGATTAGTTAGGGAGCGGCCAGTTTGTGACTGGGGAACTGCGTGCGTAATCGGAAAAGGACACGACGCCACACTCGCAAATGAACGTCGCTGAACGTCAACTGGCGCAATAAGTAATTGCCACGTGGGGTGGGTGACAAGATTTAACGACGCACGGCGTAAAACCATCCAACCCGAGTAAAGTACAGCGCGAAAAAAAGTGTTGGGGAGGAAGGGACTGGATCGGATCCTTGTCCTTGAAGACAAGATCTTTGGTCCATGAGGCTGTCACAGACATTCCCTCGGGTATGCCAAACTGTGCTCGTTTTACCTGGAAGACTAAAACGTTGATGAAACTGACATTTGGGTCAAGTGAACATTCAAGTGACACTCAGGTCAAGTGTACCTAAATTGGGCACAGTCCGGTCGGCCTGTGCCAGCCAAATCCTCTGTTTGCACCTTCACGATGGTGGGACTGTTAGTAACCCTCGGTATAACCCATGTGCAAACGTCATCTACCACCTAGTATTGCAAACGTCATCTACCACCCAAAATACGGCAACCTGGCACACTGTGAGTGACCACCCAGATGCGAACCAACGTAAGCAAGGGTGGAGGTGTGGCGTTCCTCTGTGTTACCAGGCAATACTAGGTGGTAGATGACTCTCATCAACCGGTGCAATACCACCACTTTGCCACATTGGCTTGAAGTGGTGGACCCCATGTTTAGTCTCCGCAACAAAGCTCGGGTAAATCCACCCCCATCATGATTGATGTCTTTTGAGGTTATGATGGACATCACGACGAGATCCAACATTCCTTACATTCCAAGGGTAGAGCTCTAAAACGATGTTCAGGGGCCGGCTGCTAGATCGCCCACCGAACCGAAACTATTGATCTCTTTCGGAGGCATGTAGATCATTTAGTGTAAAATCTCGCTGCCAGATTATACATTCGAACTGGAGGACTGGGAGAGTCCGAGTAGTATGTATGGAGGGGCATTGTCGAGGCCACATTATGTCAAAGAGTTGGGTATATTCTTAGCATGTGTACGCCATATCCAAAAATTTCATTACTTCATACAGCATGTCCCCTCCACCTTTTCCTACTATTGAATACACCATGAATTGTGAAACTAAGAGTAAGCTTATCTACGAAAAGATCTAAACCTCCCAAGCACTTCCTAATTCATTTCACAAATATACGTGGTATCAATTCTAATGTCAACGATGTCCATTTCCATTTGCAGAATCTCAGTGATCGGTTGATTCAACCGATGCTTACCTTGGTTGTCCGAATTATTCGCTGTATGATTCCTTTCGCTTCAAAAGTGGTGCTTTTGTATATGACCGTTTTGATATTCCCTGTCAGACACTTAATTTGGAATCTCCTCTTTTCGATCCTCTCCGGCTTAAAATCACTCTGCCACGTTCTGTCAAATTCATCTGTTGCCTCTATCGTACTCCCAATTCCACTAATCACTTGGAACTCTTAGACTTCATCTCTTTCAAACTTGACTTTCTTCGGTACAACTATTGTAATACTCAGGGAAACATCCTTGGTGATTTTAACATTAACAACTCTATCTGGCTCCCGTTTTATAGTCACACGGACACAGATGGTCGAGATGCTGAGGTTTTTGCAATTACTAGTGACCTTACACAGAGTGTTCATCACCTACCAGAATACCAGACAATCCTAACCACCCAGCCAACACGCTTGGTCTTTTTCTCACAAACAGTCCTAAGTACACGGTCGAGGTGGTCCTCTTGGCGCCTCAGATCACAACTTGGCGTGGTCTCTTCTTCAATGGAGCCTTTCTCTCGTGATCATTCTCAACGTCGTGTTGTTTGGCATTACAAGAATGCAAAATGGGATGACCTGCGAGACTTCTTTTCTTCTTTTCCTTGGTCTGATTACTGTTTCAAAACTTCTGATGTCAACGTTTGCTCAGATCGTGTCAGTGAAATTATTCTTGCAGGGATGAAATCCTTTATTCCACATTCCACCGTAAAATCTCGTCCTTTGTCTAAACCTTGGTTTTCCAATAAATGTGCTAAGGCTGTTCAAGAGAAGAATGTTGCATATCGTAATTGGCTTGTTTCCGATTCTTCAGTTTCATTTACTGCTTACACCAAAGCTCGCAACAATTGTAAAGCAGTTATTAATCAGTCCAAACTAGATTTGGAACAGGCTAAGAGTAGAAAACTTGCTTCTTGCTCTAGTGATGTGGAGCATTCTGGTCTTTTGCCAAAGCTATTGGCCGCCAGTTTGCCAATCTTTGTTTCAACCTCTGTCAAAACCAGATGGTTCTATTGCCTCTTCAGCCAAAATTCAATAATAAAATAATAAAAAAGCAGTAGTTCTTTACTCACATGAGTTTCAAAATGTGTTCTTGATATTCCGCCAGCATACGAGTACCGCAGTGTCGACTGATCGCTGTAAGTTGAGTTCACCGAGGACACGCTTTCACTTCTGTTGGAAGGTGGCACTTTTTGTGACAATACGGAAGTTGAGCCACGATGGCCCCGCTCCCCTTTCATTTTGTAAAGCTAAATTTACTTCAACTGCGAACTAGCCATGGGCGTAAGCGGGGTTAACATCCCCTAAATCCACCGAACTTTACTAATGACGCCACCTAAACGTGCTGGGGACCACTTACTTCGACAGAACACTCTGCGTAGTCCGTCGTGCTGGCTGTAAAAGTCTGGCGTGAATCTGACATGAGCTATGAGTCATCGGGTACTCTGAAATTAGGTGAATGTTCCTCCGCTTCCTGCTGTATTTTGCACTACTACTTCTAAATGGTTCACACGCGCAATGCAATGATAATTTCGGTTGTGGTGACTTCGTGATGTAGCCTACCCTAAAGTTAGCTATGAAGATGCAAAGATGCAACATATGTCCTTCGTATATAACTCCCCTCCCGCCCACATGCCTGGGGGGAAGAATGAGAAACTCCTGGCACCTACTTGTCGTAATGGGTAACATTGCACGAAGAACATTGCACGAAGAACATCAGACAATAAAGATTTCCCTGTTGCTGAACAGGTCACACAACAGCTACGCGGTTGGAGAAAACCACTTTGTTCCTCATCATCAGGCATGAGGCGCCTCAGTAGCCAGGTGGGAAGGAGCAGCAGAGCGTAGCACACGCTTCTTGATTAGACCGGGGTTCGAGCCCATCATCACCAAATACGGAGGATGCGGAAAGGTCAGAGAATGACCACCGCATATCCCAGAGCAATATGGCCTTAGTTGCTAATGCTCCTAAAACCCAAATAACAACTCATCAGGCATGTCTTCTTGCCGAAGGTGGGTATTTCAAACATTCGTGGATATTTTGTTTCAAAACGTGCGAATTGATAAAGTAACGTACTAAAAAAAAGAGAGAGTGGAGCAGGAGGAAACGGTATTCGGGGGGGGGGGGGTTAATGAAAACCCCAGACATGAGAACTATGAGAGTGTAGTAGCACCGTCCGTGGGTTGAAGGCTGAGAAGATGAAAGAAGATACTCGTTGACCTTAGACTTGAATTTGTGTAATTTTCAAGAAATACGTGCGAAAGGGAGGTTGTTTTGTTCCACAAAACAGAAGTTGAAAAGATAAATGAGGAAGGAGAACCAACTGTTCTCCTTCCTCATTTATTGAGATTTGTTCCAACCTTAATTAATGAGGTTGGTTCACCTTCCTCATTCATTTAGTGAGTTTGAAATTGGACTTGTAATCTCCCTTGGCATAAACCTTGAGGCGTTTTAAACCTTGAAATTAAAAATCTTTTGAAATGAGAAAAGTTCATAAATTTTAAATAATATAATTCAGCTTTATTGAGAAGACGGATAAAACAAAGGATTTGGGTAAAAATTCTTTAATATTAGAAACAAGCTAAAAACAAATTAAAAATAAAGCAAATAAATCACGAAAAGCTTTTGGACTTAAGTAGTCCTTCCTGAGTGGAAAATGAGGTTATTACAAAAATGAATATTTTTGTAATAACCTCATTTTAAATAAGAATATTTAAAGATCTTTAAATGTATTTATTCATTTCTGAAATATGTAAATACATTTTAAATTTTCTTATTTATTTTGGACTTTTCTCATTTTTATTTGAATGTTTGCAGTTACGCAGTTGGCACCCCCATCAGCATCGCTGGTTGCAGTTCTTCAACGCGCCATTTTAATCCTACAAATGGAGCGATAATTTTGCAGAATCCATCTTAAATAAAAAACTGCTTCAGCGCATTCGGTACACACACATAATGCAGCGTGATTCGGTATCAAAAAATAAGAGAAACTTAATTAAAAATAAGAGAAACAAAAAATAAGAAATAAAAGAAATCTTTTACGCTATTTTGGACGTTGTTACGTCATCCCAACCCATCTCATCGGGATGCCTAAAATGAACACCACGGAAAAATAGTTAAAATAACGACGCAATTGCATCCTCTTTGATTCACATCAAAGCTCAACAACACATTGCGGTCTCGTGTTTTATACGAAACAAAAACAAACAAAAGAAAAAAAACAAATTCATTGTCTCCATTAAGCGCTTTACTCGGTCATTTTCTCTCCATCTGTTCTAAATAAAGAAATACAATATCGTTTTCATGTGTCCATTATTATAACAAAGTATAAAGTTCAAAGTTTCAGGATCATTTATTGACCTTCAACATACCCCCCCCCCCCACTAAGCCTGTTTTGGAAGATGCAAAAACTTGTCGAAATATAAACTGGATTGAGATCCTGTAAGACAACTCCTCAATGAGGATATTTTCCTCAATTAACTGGATTTATCGGTACGCTATTTCTACTTCTCTTTTTTCTTCTTTCTCCATACACGCGCATTTTGTTCTATCCGATCTCTCCAATTTGTATTCATAAACGACGCAAGAAAGCAAGTATACACAAAATCATCAAAAAAAAAAAAAACCAACAGTTCCTCTTTAACAGTTTACCTAGTTCTCTCTTAAAACAATTCTCCTAACAGTTTACCCTGAATTTTTCAAACTGTCCACTTCCACAATAACAGATGGAAGTTTGTTCAAATAATCTACTTGGCTGAAGGCAATTTCCACATATTTTGCGCGCAGTCTCAATAAGAGGAAGGATTACATTGGCATTGAGCTCCATTTTCAGAGCCTGAAACATCTCAATCAGATTGCCTCGCGGGTGCCTAGTCTCCAGAAGCCGCAATTTGCAAAAATTAACCCTTTCTTGATAAGGTCACCCTTTCGTTCCCCTCACCAATCTCGTTTCCCTTCTCTGTACATGTTCCAGCAACTCCACATCCTTCTTAAAATGAGGTCTCTAGACCGCAGTACTCAAGGTGTGGCCTGACCAGTGCCTTATACGAAGGGACAATCACCTCCTTATCCCTACTAGCAAAATTCCTGTATATCATTGACAAAACCCATTGTGTTGTGAAATATCAGAGAACTTGATATTTCACAACACAATTACCCTCCGGTCTGCTTTCATTTTCTATTACCCTGTAACTCTTACTTGTGTAACAGTTGGTACGTTACTCTGGGATTCATGCTACTTGAGAAGCACTAATCCCAGGAACTTCGTATGAATGAAGAACCTTGGGTTACTTTTTAATTTCGATTGCCACTTCTCAGCCCATCGGCTGAATTTATCTAGATCTTGTTGTAGTACGTCCTGATTACTGTCATTAACCACTCTGCCAACTTTCTTATCAGATGATACGAAAGTTGGCAGGGTGGTTAATGAAACTTAGACATTAGGCCTTATACTGTATGTCTTCATCAGTATCATTAATAAATGCTGAAAACAATAATACCCCATCACTGAATCCGGAGAAACCCAATAATCACTTTTGTTCAAGAATGGCAGTGCCCATTGATAACAACTCTGTATCGTCTATTTTTTTTTTTTTTTTTTTTTTTCAGTTTTTCCCCAGAACGATTCTTGTCCTGTTAGTAGAAACACATCTGGTGTCCACATAGACATTGAACAACTTTGAAGGATTATAACTTTTTATTGAAGAATGCAAAAAAAAAATCCTCGTTCACAGTTCGTAAGATCGACATCCTCTCCACACCGGGTGAAAAAGACCCGAGTTCGAGTCCGTCGATGACGGCAGGAATTTTATGGGCCTTTTGCACATTGTGGAAAAGGCCCATATCGTCCTCAGAACACACGCAATTTATAGACAATATACACGGAGCAATATGGCCTTAAAAATTCCTCCCGTTATCGATGGGACTCGAACTCGGGTCTTTTTCATCTGGTGTAGAGAGAACGACGATCCTACCTAGTGTGCCACCCACAAGGACACGTATTTAATACGTGAACTCTGAGAAGTGAAGAGAAATAATCTTTAAATAAGTTAACTCTTCCGAAGGTTTCAATGCTGCTGTTAATATTCGTCGTGATTCTTATTGACAACCATCCATGCAATCTACAGCATGGATGGTTGTCAATAAGAACTAATTTAGACCAGCAGTGTGAGTCCACTAGACCGTTCAGAGGGTAAACCCAGGCTTATCAAAAGTTAAATAAACAAATTGCATTCACTCACCCGTACTGACTTGGAATTACGAGTGGATATCCTGTTCGGAGCGGCGACGGAAAACCTGCAAAAAAGAAACCATCGTTAAAGTTCAACCAGTTAAGAAATATTTTTGCCAATAAAACTAATTAACAACAAACAAATTAAATCACCCATCGCGAGTAAAGTGACTGGTGACAACAAAACACACACATAATACACACAAACCGAAGTCACACACATATCTGGCCCATTTGTAGAGATACTGTTCTTCACAGAGATACGACGCGGAGTTGAACTAACGTTCTAGGAGCCGCTCATTACAAAAACACATGTCCACATGTCCAACCCGAACCGTTCAGAGATGCGTCAAAACGTACCAGAGGGCCGAATTGAACATGCCAGTTGAACACGCCCAACACGACAGGTGCATAACTACCCGTTGCGTGACAAGTGCATAGCTTTGTGCGATTTCCGCCAGATACGCACCCTCCCGTCCACCAAAATAAATGGAAACGGGACTCATCGGACCAGACCCGTCTCCAATCATCCAAGGATGTTCTTTCACCCAGTTCAGGCTTCGAGTCCTGTGTCGTGGTGTTATCAATGGGATTTTAGCGGGTCGGCGGCTCCCACAACCTATTGCGGCTAATGATGGGCTTGGTGGAGACGTTTCTGGAACCTCCCTCGTTGAAGTGGGCAGTGACTTGTGCCACTGTCGCCCTCCGGTTGGCTGAAACAATGCGAGAGAGACGGCTACGTTCATCAACCACCTTTCACCGCCCACAGCGCTGTCCACAACGAGATGTTATTCCGGAAATGGCGTATTCCCGATACACTGTTAATACTGTCGAAAGAGGATAGCGCAATTTCTGTACCACCTCCAGGATATAGGTGCCCATGCGTCGGGCACCCACTATCATCCCTCTTTGTCATCCCTCTTTGGAAGTCGATTAACTGATGACGTTTATCCATATTGACATCGGATTACTGTATATGTGAATGCAGTGTATCTATATACCTGCCAAGCGGTGGGTTTGTCCACTAGCGAGAGGGGTGACAGCGTTGCATTGCCCAGGAACCAGGTATACCGCCAATGGGAGGTTGTTGTGTCGCAAACCTAGGAGATTTTGAGTACATACAAGGAGGTAAATATGGAGATAGATTAGGATGGTTCCGAGATTAAGGGGAGAAGGAGAGGGCGAAGACCGGCTTGGGAGTATATCTATGGATATTTCTAAACTTTTTAATCTGTTGTCTTATACTCCAGAATATATGGTATACGGTACATTTAACAAACAGAAGGAAAATAAGAAAAAGAAGGAGTTAATTAAATCGGTCCCATAAATGATTACAATAGTCCATAGAAATAGCTAATGACTTAAAAACTACCAACAGAAATAGGTAATGACTTAAAGATCGCAATGATATTTACAGTCAAAAGCAAGCTCGAATCTGTGGTGAATGTTAAGGAGTCAGATTGCTGTAAACAATAAGTGATCTCAGAGAAGCTCTTCTTTAGGATAGCTAATAAGGTCAAAGGAGAGTTCCAGGGGATGATGGGATATGTATTCAGTTATACTTAAAAAATCGGCATGTGAGTGTATCAAACCGCAGGAATGCAACTGAGAACGTCATTAGACTCCGAGAAGATCCTTATTGCACTGGAGAGTTGCTAATGTCTTTCCAATCCACAAAGGTAGTCCTTAAGAGGAGTTAGATAACTACAGACTAGTGAATTTCACTTTCCTGGCAAGAAAGATCATGGAATCTGTGGTTAAAGATGCAATTCAGGACCATCTTAACAAGAATGGTACGTTAAATAGCCCCCAATATAGATTCATTAGGGTAAGTTATGCCGATCAATCAATCTGGTAAGTTAATTTGATTAAACAGTTGGATGCAGGTAATAATTTTCGAGATACTGTCCCTCATGGAAAGCTACTATACCAACTGAAATGAAGTGAAGTTATTGGTAAGATCCTACGCTGGATCACATGCTAAAGAACAGAACCTTGCCATAAATCTCTTCTTTCTTCAGGGTAGAAAGTCGTTTTCTTCTTTTTTCCAGTTTCTCCAAGTGAGGTTCCTCAAGGATCAGCGTTAGATCCTCTCCTATTTTTAATTTTCGTAAATGACATGGGTATCCAACGGAAACTATCAAAGTTTGTTGTTGATCTAAAGGTGAGAAGGGTCGTTGGTAATTCTAGCGGTGGCATAGTGCTTCAAAAAACTTGCTCTACTAAATGCAAATCCTCGTGGGTAGCACAGTTGGTAGAACCACCGTCCTCCCCACACCGTGTGGAAAAGATCTGAGTTATCCCGTCGATGGCGCTACGAATTTTTATGGGTCTTTTTCATAATGTGGCTAAGGAGAGGGTACCGTGGTAAGTTTTTTTCCCAGACACTCGGGTTTTTCCGTCCAGCAAACAGTGAACCACAGAACACTCACAATTTACATACAGATTTTGACAACCAGACATCTAAGGGAAGATTTAATTGAGGTGTATAAGGCACTGAATGGGGGTTGATTAAAATGATTGAGGAAGGCTGCTCTCCCTCATGAGTGAGACACGAACCAGCGGACACAAATAGAAAATCTCAGAAAACAACAGAACAGTTGACCATACAACGCTCATATATGGGCAGTGGGTTGTCGAAAATTGGAATAAGTTTTCTGTCTTACTCTTTGCTAGCAAAGAAACAATTTGTAGTGTGAAGACTGTGTCGATGTACGACAAGAGGTCACCGAAAACTCAATTGATTCGGGATCCAATTAGCTGCTTGAAATGAATGCAACGATCTGCTGAAAGTAGTGCTAGAAAGGATTTGATGCAAAAGGTTTCAGCCTGCAACCAGAAGATAAAATGGTGCCAAAATATCCCTAAAAATGGTTAAATGTCGAACCCTCTCGAAATCTTATCACGCGATGGCCCTCGTGTAACATCCTTCTCAAAAGCATATAATTGCAATTTATATTTTACAATTACAACTTGCGTTTACAATTACACTTACAATTTAAAGCATCGTTCATCGATTCTGAAGTTGGTTTCATTCAGTGATCCGTCTTTGAGCGTGCCTCCTTTCCTTTTCTTTTCGACCGCAAGCGGCCTTTGAGGGCCAACGAAGTAGAGACGTAATGTCTAAGAAACGCAATTTTTAAATAAAATCGGGGAAATAAATTATTTGCGTCTCCTTGTTCAAGCAGGAATCAGCGACGCCGAAGGACGTGCGAAAATTCCGTTCATTAAGCGGCCGATTTCAGCGTGAACTTCACTGAGGGGGGAGGGGGGGGGTCTTTCGTCATTCGTCCGCTGACTTGAACGTGCGCCAAGAATGTGGCCGTTGTACGGTAGAAGTTGCTGGCAGTGATCGGGCCTAGCAACCTCTGTGTTGATGTTCTACTTTTTGCTCCTTGGAACAACAACAAGCAGCCACAGGAGGGGAAACGGAGCAACAGGATTAATATCGCAAACACAACGTCCCCAAATTGTACGAGACACTCTGTGGGTGCGTCAGGGCCCTTCCATTTATAACGATAACAGTTTAGCAGTTTGAGAAGTGGATTCTGTTTTCTTAATTTAGGTATTTACATTAGAGGCCTGTCTCGTCCCGATTTATAAAAAACAGGGTGATAAAGCCTAATAACTACCGACCTATTACAATAAATACAATTTGCGAAAATTTTTGAACTCCTACTTTATAAATATCTTAGTTCCTACCTTCACCCTTTTGTCAATAATCATCAATACGCTTTTCTTCCCGGGAAATCAACTGTGTGGAATCTGGCCTTGTTTTCTCATTGCCTACAAACTAATTTGAACAGAGGAAATCAAATTGATTCTCTTTTCCTTGATATTTCACACGCATTTGACTGTCCACATCGATATTCTGCTCTTCAAGCTTTCATCTTTTATCTTATAAATCCAGTAAAGGGGTCCACGATCCCCTTTACTGGATTTGCTTGATTCACTGCGTAGAATTCGTAACCTATCCTCAATGATTGATGGTACTTCATCAACTCCGTTTATTGTTTCGCAAGGTGTTCCTTGGGTCCGCTCTTCTTTATTGTTTACATTAATGACCTGTCAACCTTATTTCAGTCCTTTTATGTTGAGTGGCAACTCAATGCAGATGATATTAAACTTTATATCATCGATTCTTAAACTGACGGTGATAAACTCCAGTCATGTCTTGATTCGCTCTCAGTCCGGCTCGATAAAAATAATTTGTTTTTGGTTACTGAAATGGGCCACATGGAAGTCTCAGTTACCCCCCAACAGCGATGGCCACGGCTCTAGCGCTGGAACAATTGACAGTGAAGATGAAAGAGAGACGCCTAACTGTCACTGTAAAAATGCTCAAGGGAAAGATCTCCTTCCTCCCCTCGCCCAACATCTGGGATGTGATCCGATAGAGATTTGTCCTCCCTGCGCTGAGAGCAATGCCTGAGCTGTGCTCGACCCATGGGAGACTGCACATGTCTGAGAGATTTCTGCCTACAGAAACGTTAACAAGGATACAATCATGTGACGTGCATCTGAACAAGTTCGTCTGTGACGAGCAGTACAGAAGAAGGATCCTACTGCAAGCACGTGATCTGTTCCTTGCCCAGTAGCGTACAGTGGAAAACTGTCGGTGCCACTCTACCTGTGAACCACGAAATCAGAACATGGATTTTATTTTATTCATTTATTATTACTATTTTGTTATTAGCATTATATATTGTGTTTCTCAACATCACTATTTGCTATACAGTATTTCTATCCATGTAAAACCCCTACCAGCACGCCGTGCTGTACTGTATGGTATCTTTACGTATAATAAAGTTTAATTAATTTGTTTCTGGACCGGTTAAAATGTAAATGATATCGCTTTCTCTCGAATCGTGCAGTTAGACCCTCCATCCTTACTGATTGGAAATTCTTTAATTGCAAGTACTGATACGCTCAAGGATTTAGGTGTCCTATTTCGATCTGAGCTTCATCCTCTTCCCACGTTCATCATGTAAACACTTCCAAACTTCTAGTATTAATCAAGCGTTCTTCTATTTTCAAGAGTGACAAAGTTATTTATTATTTTTATTCATTATTATTATTAGCTATACGCTGCAAGGAAGGCTGAGGCTGAGGCTTATGCTGCACCAGCTAAAAAAAAAAAAAATTGTGTGTGTGTGTGTGTGTGTGTGAGAGAGAGAGAGAGAGAGAGAGTCAAAAGTAGAAGGGGAATCACCAAGAAAGGGAAGAATGATGATATCCAGCTCAGAACCCTGGGTGTGCCAAGCCCATACTCACCAGATGTGAGCCCCTGGGTTATAATTAATCTTTACAAGCAGCTTATGCTTCCCAGTTTTGATTGTTATTTGGTCCCCACAACAGGAATATCTTTCTCACACACTTGATAGAATTTAAATTAAATTCAATAAATTCTCACTCTTTCGAAATTGCCTTGCCTTTCACCGTCGTAATTATGGAGCTGTTTGCGGTCGCTTCTTCAAAATCGTTCCTCTTCACTCCAGATGACAACTCCGTGGGTCTCTTTTTGTCTACAACTCCATTATCGATTGTCCATTTCTTCTTGAACAAATACCTTTCACTTTTGAATTCTCGTTATAAAACTAATTTCTCCCTCGTCCTCAACACGCCGGCTAAAAGAAAACCTCCTGTAATCCAATCTAAAACTTCTTTCCCATAATTTGAATTTATTGACATTACTTCTGGAACCATTTATAATGGCGAAAATTTCACCTTCGATCATTTTACTGAATTCAATCAAGTCTCCTCTGAGGTGCCTGGTTGCCAAACTTTGTAATCCACATAATCAAAGTCTTTCCTCATACGGTCGTCCTTTTGCCGATCTCATCATGCGAGTTGCCCATCTTTGAACTCTTTCAAAAAGCTCAATGTCTTTTGTCAGATGAGGTCTCCATACTTGAACACAGTATTCCAGGTGTGGTCTTACAATTACCCTATACAGTGGGATTATGACTCCCTATCTCTATCTGCAAATGTTGGATGAATAGAACATCGTGTCTTCCCCCTCCCCTCTTCGCTTTAAAGTTGGTATTTGTGCATATGTCAGTGTTAGCGGTTTCTCGGTCCGGAATTTCGTCTTTTTTCTTATTCTGTTCTGTCAAATTCATCAGTCGCCTCTATAGTTCTCCCACCTCTACAAATCACTTACACCTTTTTGACTTCGTCTCTTAGAACTTTCTGTAGTCAACTTTCCTAACAGTGAAAGAATTTTTCTGGGGAATTTTAATATTCACGAGCTGGCCTCAATTTTTCTTTTTTTTTTTTTTTTTTTTTTTTTTTTTTTTTATAGCTACACTGACCCAGCTGGCCAACGTGAGGCTTTTGCGATTACTGATTACCTTATAGAACATGCGCCATATGACTGTCGACTCACACTCGCACACGGGTCTTGATCTATTCACCAACAATCCTTTAAAGTACAATCAATGTTAATGGTCTTCCAGACACCACGGATTCACAACTTGGTGATGTTCTCTTTTTTAATGGAGCCTCCCCGTGGCCATTATCAGCCTCCTGTTGTCTGGCATCACAAAGAATATGAAATGCGATGACCTGCGTGATTTCAATTCCTCTTTTCTTTGGTTAGGTTATTATTTTAAATCTCCCAATCAAATGTTTGCTCAGATCGTGTCAGTGAAACTGTTTTTGTAGACATGAATTCTTTTATTCCTCACTACCTGCTAAAATCTCATCCTTTATGTAAACCTTGGTTTTCCAATTAATGTGCTAAGGCTGTTAAAGATAAGATTGTAGCATATGGCTATTGGATACAGTCCAATCTCCAGATCCAATTTAAATCTCCAGCAGCATTTTCTGCCTACAGTAAACCTCCCAACAACTGTAAAACAGCTATTCATCAAGCCAAATTCAATTTTGAAGAGGCCACCAGCTTTTTGCAAGTAGGTAGATAAATTTCCTTCTGGCCGTTCGCTGCGGAGATGCTAGACCGCTCCGTGTCTTTTAATTTTTCAGGTAATGGTACCGCCAAGGTTCAGTTCTTTCTTCCACCATTTTCCAATCGTGTATTTAACAACCTTCACTCGTTGACACGAGCGAAGTACTTTAGAAGAATTCTAAATAATCTTCGTACCAAGAATCTCCTATTTTTGATGGCATTCCTCACCTGTTTTCTAAACCTATGCTCCTGAGCTTGCACCTTGGGAGAAATCCTATCCTTAGATTGCTGACTATACCACACCAAATTCTTTTTTTATAACAAGCGAAGAAACTTTCCAGTTTGAGAAACCTTTTCTTGCGCAAACAGCTTCATATGGCTAATAATAATAATAATAATCTTCGTGAATATCCACCAAATGGCTAAATACCGATCTCCAGGTCGCTTTCTTTCCTTCAATAGAGAGAAGAACATCTGGCTGTCTTCAAGCTTTCTAAACCTCAGTCAATGCTGTCTTATTTTTTGCAACTATTGATTGTAACTATTGATGAGTACGCTTGCATTGTGTGGCATTTACAATTTACAATATGGCATTGCGACAGAAGTTCATTAATTTGATCAACTGAGAACAATCCCGATTCTCAACAGTTTACTACAAGCGCCGGCTCTGCCTTCTAGTGGCAGGAAAGTGATTCACTACACCTCGCAACTGGATTTGAAAACACACAGCTATCTTTTCACTTCGCTGGCTGCAAGGGGGGGGGATGGATGTCGCAATTGGGGTCGCTTTCTTTCCTTGTTTATTCTGGATGCTTGTGGCCGCGATCGGAGAAAGTCGTGAAGAAAGAGAACTGCGACGAGTACAACCAATTTCAATGAAGCCAGGAACGTTCACTGCATTTTTTCACAACGTGGCTGAGTTAGTCAGTCTCAGACGATGCTACGTTTTTTTTTTTTTTTTTTTAATCACCAAAACTCGGGATTTTTATCCAGGAAACGGGCCAACCGATCACAGAATACGCGAAATTCTCGGACGCAATGTATTGATGCCTCATAGCCTTATTTACTTTGGCGCTTAACACACATCTACAGCCATCGCAGCCTGGTTAAGCCAACACGAGTGATGAAGAACCTTCGAGAGAGAGAGAGAGAGAGAGAGGTTGCGAAATTATATTTTAGTTATAAGAGCGTATTCAATGGTGGCCTTTTGAGATCGAAGTGTTCTCAGTTCTGTTCAGCTTTGCGTCTGATGCAGCGGATTTCTGGCCCAACATTCTCCCACCCGATCTTTCCGACTGGTCTCGACCCAAGCAGAATTAGCGAAGATTTTTATTCGAGAAATTGTGTTGTGTCACGAGGATGTTAATAATAAAAGGAGGCGGCTTTATTTATTTATTTATTTCTGCACGCTCTCACCAAAGGGCTCATTTCGGCGCATCTTCGCCGTTTGCTGGCACTTTGGTCGTTACACACCCGAGCTGAGTGCTTGCCAAGAATGTTGCTGTTGCTGTACAGCGCCAGTTATTGGAGCTGTGGGGCCCGCGACTTGTGCGCTGTTCTGCTCCGAATACAAATAGCGAATGACTGAACAACAGAAATTGGCCTCGCAGCGCTAAATGCACGCGACGTGGACTCGCATTTGCACCACTCTGACGACTACAACGAATTGTCGACGCAGGAACCGGTAAGTTCTTCGACAATGAAATCGGTCTCGATCCGTTCTCTTTTCTTCAATCAAATTCTTCGCGGTTTGCACTCAAATATGTCCGGGAAAATCTCGATTTCTATCCATTTCCTCGCGTTGCCTTCTTTTTGTTTTCTGCATCTTCCCAAGTTTGGGAGCTTCGCATTCGACTTGTGGGAGGGGTGTTTTCTTTCTTTCTTTCTTTCTTTTTTATTTTAATTTATTCCCCCTGTACCTTAGCGTTGCCTTCAGTGGCAACTGTTGTTATTATTTTTACAACAGCTCCCCTCAACACCAAGGCCCACAAACTACTGCTACCTGACTGCGTTAAAATATCAGAATTTCCAGGAGCTGAGGGATTTTCCCCTGTACTACAGTTTATATTTATTTTAATATTTGAACTGTCAGTTTCTCATGAGCAATGACAAAATTATAAAACAAAACCATTCATTACACAAAGCTCCTTTCAAGAATATACATAACTGTTATTCATTTAATCTATTCATTTTCCCCCTTTTAATCTGTTGTCATTTTCTCTCAGTTAGCGATATCAACTCTCTCTGCAGCTGCAAACACTAAAATAATTCACTCTTAATCACTTCCTCACATTCATCTTAATCAGCAATTCAATCAATTCTCTTCAAAGCAGTCCACGAGCTAACTTCATACTAGCAATTCCATTTCATTCTCTCTTCAATTAGCAATATCCATTTTTCTTTACAACTTCAACCAAAAAGCCAACTCAATACTGAACATTTCCTTTACATTTCTCGTATTTTAAACAACTTCAACTTCAATCTTACTCTAAACTAATCTACAACTCTTTATAAGCACGCTTTGCAATTAAACACCGTTCAGAGGGCTTCCGTTCCTTCTCTTTCACGGTGGGGTTTCTTCGTGCAGATTATTTCTAGGGAGGGCGATGAAGTTTCTCTTTTTAGTCGACGTGTGCTCTTCCAGTACTGTCTTATTTCGGGAACAGTTCTCTGAGAATGCTGAATGAAATTACCACAGCAGTAGTAGAAGTCAGGAGCCTGTTATTCAGCTTCTGACTGGCCTGTTACTCAGCTTCTAGATTAATTTGCAGCACAGACACATGCCCGACAACAGATAGGCTAAACTTTCCCTAATGACGTTAATTAAGGAGTAACTGAACGAGACAGGTACCATTTTACTTTAGTCTTTTTCAATACATTCTCTCCTGACACGGAGACTTCTTCCCCCTAACACGCTACTAAAACATCCTCTGTAGTGTATGGCGGAACTCTTCACTAAATAGATGGACAACAACTACAACCCCCCCTACTTTTGGTGTGAAAATACCTTTTATTTATTTTCTTCTCATTTATTTATCTCCGCCCATCTAATTTGAACCTGACTTAATCACAATGTTATTCTTTAAACTCTCTCTTCTCATGCGTTAGCAACCCTCAATCTATTTTTCCCACACAACGGAACTCTCATCTTTTACCTCTAGATCGCCTGCCGAACATACCTTTGAACTGTTCCATATCGACAGCCCTCCCCCAAAATGCACTTAAGTGTACCGTCCTCAAGTAGCTGTGTAATAGAGAGATTAAACTATTGTTCCAAAGATTTAATTTTAACCTTTAATTAATCGATGGTACTTCGTCAACTCCGTTTACTGTTTCGCAAGGTGTTCCTCAAAGCTCACCCTTGGGTACGCTCTTCTTTATTGTTTACATTAACGATCTGTCAACCTTATTTCCGTCCGTTAATGTTGAGTGGCAACTCTATGCAGATGATATTAATCTTTACAAAGTTATTTGTTCTTCAAATGACAGCGATGAATTCCAGTCCTGTCTTGATTCCCTCTCACGTTGGCTCAACAAAATAACTTGTTTCTGAACCCGTTAAAATGTAAATTATGTCGTTTTCGCTCGAATGAATATAATAATCATTAACGACCTTTGTCTTTAATGATTATTATGTTTTTGGAAACTCTCTAATTGCAAGTACTGATATGTTCACGGACTTAGGTGTCCTATTTCGATTACCGGTCTGCATGGGTAGTACAGTGTGTATCATCACCGTCCTCCGGGTGGAAAAGGCCCGGGTTCGAATCCCGTCGATGATGCTAGGAACTTTAATGGTATTTTTTTCACTGCGTGGATGAGTTAGTCGGTCTGTAGATAGTAAGGTTCCCCCCCCGCAGAAACTGGGTTTCTTTTGTCCAGCAAAGCAGGCAAATCGACCAGGAACACACGCAATATAACAATTTGATTTTTTTTTTTTTTTTTTTTGTTTCCATGACCTTCATTCCCCTTCCCACGTTGATCACGTAATATCTCACACTTCTAAACTTCTTGGATTAATCAAGCGTTCTTTCTCGATTTTCAAGAGTGACAAAGTTATAATTCTTCTCTACAAGCAGCTTATACTTCCCGTTTTTGATTATTTTGATATTATCTGGTCCCCACAACAGGAATAACTTTGTCAGACTCTTGAGAGAGTTCAAATTAAATTCATTAAATTGTTCTGCTTTCGAAATCGCTTTGCATTTCACACTCGAAACTACGGAGCTGTTTGTTGTCGCTTCAGAATTGTTCCTCTTCACTCCAGACGACAACTCCAATGGACTGTTTTTGTCTACAATATCATAAACTCTTCCCCTTCTTGAACAAATATCTTTCACTCTACCCCGCTTGAATTCTCGTTATAAAACTAATTTCTCACTGCCTATCTGTCCCTCGTCTTCAACACTTACTTGGAAGTGCACTGCTCCATTTCCTTCAGATATTGAATAATCACACTATTGATTTTAAATTTAAAACGTCTATACAGGGTGTTTCAAAAGTGATGGTCAATAATTTAAAGGTGAACTGTATAGGCTAAATATGTAAAAAAAAAAAAAAAGGCTAGTAAACATGGGTCCTTAAGTGAATCGTTTTCCAGACATTGCACATCTCTAGTTGGGATCCACCACTGACTTGTTTGTTTAGGTTAGGTTATGTTACGCTCATTCTCTCCCTTTCCCCTCTCTCAATGCTCTGAGACGTAGCAGGCATACTAGTACTTGTCAAAGGATAGTCAACATGGAAAGAGGTTACAACAACGAAGAGTACTTAAATCCTATGGATTTTTGTATCTGGGGTCATGTATAAAGCTTGGTATATACTTCTGACATTAACATAGTTGAAGAATTGCAGCATCGGGTTGAAGGAGCCTTTCAGAAAATCAAAAATGACCCAGGAATGCTTGAGAGGATTCGCAACTCAATGCAGAGAAGACTACAAAGCTGCTTACGGATGCAAGGTCAGCAGTTTGAACACCTTTTGTAACATCTGTAAAATCCTGTGGTGTTGGAACCAAAAATTAAAAATGCATCATCTTATGTTTAATAAAACTACTCTTAGCAAAGGATTCACAGCTTTTTGCTAAACTACAGTAGTACTCCCATAGTCAGTGGCGGATCTTAACAGAAAATGTGCATTATCTCGAAAATGGTTCATTTGCAGTTCGATGTTCACTGGGACTTTTTTGCTTATTTTAGTTTGTACTTTTCACCTTTAAATTACTGACCATCATTTTTGAAACACCCTGTATATATGAAATTAGCACTGGCATTAAAAGTTTGTCTAGTTCCTCCTTGAATTTATTTAAGTATTAACTTCCACAACTATGGATGGAAGTTTTGGCCACCCGCTGGCTGAAGGCAAATTTCCACAAATCAATTCTGCAACTGTCGTTCCTCAATTTCAGTTTATGCCCCCTGAGGTTCGTAATCTGAGCAAGAAGAATAATCCCATCAACATTGAGCCTGCTCAAACCATTCAAGGCCTTATATACCTCAATCAGATCACCTTGCAGATGCCTACTCTCCAGACTTTTTTGGTGAGAAAAACCTTTCGTTCCACTGACCAATCTTGTTAGCCTTCTCTGTACTCGTTCTAGCAACTCTATATCCTTTCTAAAATGAGGCCTCCAGACCTGTACGCAGTACTTAAGGTGTGGCCTGAACATTGCCTTATACAAAGGGATATCCCATCCTCATCCCTGCTAGCAAAATTCATGTGTCATTGACAATAACCCATGAACTGCCTTGGCAGCCTGTCTGCACTGGTCAGAAAACTTCGTAGCTGACTGTATCTGCTGATTCTCTGTAATTTTCAATGCTCTCACCATTATGGACTTAAAAGGACCACGTTTCTTTTAAGTTCTCCACCGTTAAGCCTACTCCCACCAATGGAAATATTTCCGTAATGATGTTTTTTTGTGTTCCTTAAATGCTTTTCATCCACCATATATTATATATTTCTCTGTTGTTACCAAAGAGAAATATATTTGTAAGATTTGTCTTGCAGACTGTCGTCCTTCGTGATGGCAAAGTTAAAGTTTTTGCATCTATATCTCGATCGCGCAGCCATCCCATTGCTTTTCTAAATGTTGTATCTGTTACAGGGGGAGGTTGTTCGTGGATCACGAAGGTCATCATGTTCGGAACTCTGATTATTCGAGAGAGAGAGAGAGAGAGAGAGAGAGAGAGAGAGAGAGAGAGAGAGAGAGAGAGAGAGAGAGAGAGAGAGAGAAGTTCAACCGAATTAATAGAGAATATTCGAAGACATGAAAGTACAAGAAATCAAATTGAGACAGAAGTCAAAGCTTCCAATCCAGCACTTTGATGAAAACAAAAAAAAAAAGAGATGGTCAGTTTACTTATTTACATAAATGGTCAGCGTAAATAAGTAAACGATACAAAGAAACATCAAAGTGATTCGAGAACAGTGTCTTTTTCAGAGGAATATTAAGGAGAGAAGGCAAAGAATTCTTCAGACAGAGCATTATACGATATAATTTTAATTTAAAAAATTCTTATCTAGATAAGAAAATTCTGCAATAACGATATCAAGCGGGAAAGTTTCTTTTTTGATTCGCGTTCTTATGAGAAAATTAAATAAATAAATAAAGTAATCAATCACAGAAACTGACATAAGTCACAGCGCATTTTCTTGTTCCCCTAAAATAAAAGTTGTTGGATGCCAAAGAAATATCATACAAGGAACGGGTTTAATGAAAAGAGTATTTAGTTGTGCGACAAGACCACTAAGACCCAGGCGTGGCTAGATTTTTCTATGTAAGTTCGGGTATTCTTCATTCAGCTTGGTGGACGGAAAATCGAGAGAAACAAACACGCAACTGTCATCTCCCACTGCCCAACTCAGCCAACGGACACATCTCTGGATGGATCTGATCTCTACAATAGCCAGGAATAAGAGGAAATCGGACAATGCAGAGAAATCTATTCCTGTCACCACCACCAGAGCCAGTTGTACTCTCAGCATCCTGCTCTACAGGTCCTTGCTGGTATCCTCCCGATTGACCTCGAAATAATACGTAGTGGTCTTAATTATAAACTAAAGAGTCCTATTGCCACTGGGCCAGGGCGACTAATGTGGTATAGCCCTGCCTAGGTTGCTGGGATCACTACCTGCTGCCACACGATATAACGCCTTCCTTATCCTGAAATAACCTGGAATTGACACTGGCCTTCCACAATGTGAGGACCGGCACCCTGGGTAGACGAGGGACCCATACAGGGCTGAATGAAACGCCTAGGATGGATTGAAGATATGAAAGAGTGAATGCTCGCATGAGCGAGAGAATAAGGATGAGAGTGGGTAAGTAAGGGTGTTTGTGGGTGGTCTGAGTGTGTGATGATGTTATAAGAAATGTATATATATAAATAAATTAAATTTAAATAAATAAAAACATATAACGTGTGTATCGTTGCTATGTTGAGAGAAAGATTGGAGTGGTGATGACTGTGGTTATGGGGCCCTGGTATGTGTCACAAAAAAAAATTAAAATTTGCCGCGTGAACGATGAGAGGGTGTGTGTATGAGTGTTAACGTGTGGTGTGTGCTGTGAGAGGGTGGTTGTGTGGTTACCCTCAGCGGGCAGTAGGGTTATGTGGTTACCCTTCGGCAGCAGGGTTGGAAGAACTGAAAGTTAATTGGAATGATACACATGAGCGGTGGTCAACCTTTTCCTTCTGCGTGCCACGGATTACGTCGAAATGTGACTGGATGCAATGAGGAGCTCGCTGGTGTCCGTACCTGCGGCGACTGCTGACCTAGCGGTGTCGCGTTGACCCGATAGCGGAATTTAAAAATGAAGGCAGGATTTCCTTCTGTTTGTTTTCATTTCGAATTTTTCCAATCAGTTGTTTAAGTTTTCACGTTATTTGTCGCTCCTTCTCACCACTACGCGCAATCACACATAGATGTGTGGATAACTGCGCAATCCACAAATCGGGTTGGGGCGATTTGTCAGCAGAACCGGACTTGTTACGCAATCCAAAGAAAATTACGGAGACAGATTAATTGGGAAGATTTTTTGTGAAGTAACGGCAGTGCTATTATTAGCTCTATTATTACTGGCAATCGCACAAGATCTTCAGGAGCTGGGGACGTTCACTTAATGAAACAGCTCTAAATTATGGAGTTCTCCGCGAATATCCTCTCTCTCTCTCTCTCTCTCTCTCTCTCTCTCTCTCTCTCCTTTGCCCAGTCGTATACAGGATGATTTGTGTGGCCTCAAAGGGCAGTTAATCCTTCAATTTGCTGACTAACGCTCCCTTAATATATTAATAGTAATTTTTGGGCATATTTACTTAGATATTTATTTACCGGAAATTTCCCATGGGGTTCGCACACCCAAATGCTGAGGGACAAAAGCGCGATGATGAGTTCATAACGTACGACTAATAATTATGGTAAAGAAACTGCGCGAATAATTTGTTAAAAGAAGAGACGCCAAGGTTGAAAGATATTTCGTATTGCAATGGCAATAAAAACAAGAGCAATTTTTTTAAAAATTCATTGTCGAGGCAAAGAAAGATGCTGAAATCGGTGGTACAGAAACAGTACGCTCACTATTTCAATGATATTTTAGAATAATGGTTTACACAATCCAACTTGAAACCTTTCTGCAGACGTTGCAAACAATAAATGACTGCAATTTTGGCCAAAGCCCAGGACCAGACAGCTACCGTCCACCTTGAATTCGCTGACTGGTACGACCATCTTAATGACTGTGGCGGTGCTGCACCTAACAAATAGGTTAACTC